>NW_028251464.1:0-503833 GCF_964263255.1 Lissotriton vulgaris | reverse complement strand
TCGACGATAGGGGCCATTATGCTGCTGTCTCTGGGCGATGGGAGGGGAAGATGCTTACAATTGTTACTGTCTATATTCCCCCGGGGCTCCAGGCTACCACCTACGCTGATCTTGGAAGAACTCTCCTAGGACTTCCGGATGGTATCCTTATACTGGGTGGGGATTTCAATTCGGTGGTCTCGGGTGAGTGTGACCGGCTACCCCCCAGGGTCCTGCGGGCATCTCAGTTGTGGCTGCCTGAGTTGCTTGAGACTCTCGGGTTGGTGGATGTCTGGCGGATGTTGAACCCCACGCAAACTCAATACACATTCCACTCTGGAGCCCACGGCAGCCTCTCGACGATTGACTGTTTTCTGATGTTGGCTGCCCATACCACCTTGGTGCGTGGGGTTCGTCATCTTCCCAGGGGCATCTCTGATCATTCACCCTTGATGCTTGAGGTTTCGGTGGGATATTTTGGTGGGCGTATGATTCCCCCTATCCTTCCTTGGCATTTTAGGAACCCCAAGCTCCGTTCTGAACTTCTCAAGGCTATTGACTGTTATTTTAATGAGAATGAAGGGTCCGTCTCTTCCCCTATTTCCTTGTGGGAGGCCTTCAAGACTGTGGTAAGGGGCTCTGCACTGTCCTTCATTGCTGCTGATAAAAAGGCCAAGAGGGAAAACTTGTTGCTCCTTGAGGCCGAAATTACCTCGCTTAAGAGCGACTTGGGTGGTGATGACACCCCTGCAATCTTGCACTCCTTAGCGCTGAAACAGGCTGATTATAGGGCCCTGGTGACCGATGCTGCTAAGGTTATGCACAGGAATCAACTGGGCAGACTCTATGATGTGGGAGATAAGGCTAGTAAGCTACTGGCATGGTTGGATAAGTCTGAGAGGATGAGTCGTGTGGTGCCAGTGATCACCCGTGTGACTGGCGAATGCGTGTCTGACCCTGGTGAGATTGTTGAATGCTTTGTGGACCATTTTCAGACGGTATACCGATCGGTGAGTGATAGAGACAAGTCTGACTCCCGCTTGCTTCTGCGTGATATTGCGCTGCCCTGTGTGTCGGACGAGGATAGGTCCGCTTTGGATGCGCCTATAACGGTAGATGAGGTTGCTATCGCTATACGATCCCTGCATTCGGGTAAGGCTATGGGGCCGAATGGCCTACCCATTGAGCTCTACAAGCTACGGCCTGATAAGATGGCGACCCATCTGCGCAATATGTTCATTGATGCCTTTGAGGCTGGTCTCCTCCCCCTTGATCAGCTTTTGGCCACTATAGTCGTCATCTACAAGGATGGGAAGCCTCGTGACCAATGCACTTCTTATCGCCCTATTTCTTTGCTCAATGCTGAGCCTAAGATCCTGGCTAAAGTACTAGCGACTCACTTGCTAACGGTGATCTGTGACCTGATCCATCCGGATCAGTCCGGTTTCATTTCTCATCAGAATACGGCGCTTAATCTTCGCAGACTCCACGGAGTTCTCGCGAGAGCTGGGACGCTGACTGAACCCGCCATTTTGGCCTCGCTGGATGCCACTATGGCCTTCGACACTATCGAGTGGCCTTATTTGTGGGCGGCCCTCTCGAAGTTTGGTTTTGGTCCTGACTTTATTGCGTGGGCGCAGCTCCTGCATGAACGTCCATTGGCCCAGGTGGTTGTTAATGGCAGAGTCTCTGGATCGTTCCTGCTTGGGCGTGGCACCCGACAGGGTTGCCCGCTCTCCCACCTCCTCTTTGCTTTGGCATTGGAACCGTTGGCGGCGTGGCTCCGGTGAGAGCCCTCAATTAAGGGGATGCAGTGGGCCCCGGATCTTGAGGATCACGTCTCTCTATATGCAGACGATATTCTCCTTTACTTTACTTCACCTCAGAAGTCCCTTAACGTGCTCTTTGATGTCCTCACCTCCTTTGGGAAGAACTCGGGGCTCGTAATTAACTGGAATAAATCATGTATTTATGTTATAGCGGGGGTGTTTCCTCCGCTACCCCTTAGATTCCCGATTCAGGTGGCGGAGACTGGGTTCAAATACCTGGGAATCTTAATTTCCCTGGACCCCTCTGTACGTTACGACCGCAATCTATATGTTCCTCTTCGGTGCCTTAAACTGGACGTCCAGCGGTGGCGCGGCTTGCCCTTGTCCCCACTGGGGCGTGCAGCTCTTTTCAAAATGATGTCCCTCTCTAGATTTTTATACGCCCTGCAGAATTTCTTTGACCCTGTTCCCTCTAGCTACTTTTGTGAGGTTGAGGGGCTCCAGAGGCAATTGATTTGGGACGGACGGGCTCGTATCTCCTTATCTAAACCCACTTTGCCATGGTATGACGGTGGCATAGCCCTTCCGAACATCAAACGCTACTACTGGGCCTCACAGTTGAGCGCGGTCAACCATGTAACGTACTCCCCGGGTCCGCCCCTGCCTTCGCAATGGACAAATTACTGTTGCCGGGCGGTAACTTCAACAGGGCTTTGTATTCGAAGGAGCAATTCCGACTTCTGACTGGACCTACAAAATGTGCTGTGCATGCGTGGAAAGATGCGACTGTGGCTACGGGCTGGGGTGATAAGATGACGCGGCTGACTCCATTGTATGACTCTGAGAGGTTGGGCAGCCTTTGGCGGTCGAAAGGGTTTGATAAGTGGGATACAATCGGTATTAGCAAGGTGGAGGATCTTTGGTCCAAGGGCACAGTTAAGTCCTTTGATGCCCTTAAGGTGGAGTACCAGCTTGACGACAAGGAGTATTTTCGATATCTTCAGGTGCGCCATGCTCTGATCTCTGTGTTCCCTCCTGGGATGGAGATCCCCCAGTCGTCACCGCTCGAGGACCGTCATGTGCCTGGCAGTACGATTTCCTTGATTTATAAAAAGCTCATCAACACCAGAGCTGATCTTCTTGTGCGGCTTCGGGCCTCCTGGATTGCGGATGGCCTGGAATTGGACGACGAGGATTGGCAGATAGCGATTGCCTCCCCTAAAGAGGTGGCTATTCCAGCTCGCCTTCGTTTTGTGCAACTGAAGATCCTCCATCGAGTTTACATGACTGGTACGTGTCTGGTTCGAATGGGATACTCGATGGATGGGCTGTGTAAGCGTGGTTGTGGCATGAGTGGCACCTTTCTACACATCATCTGGGAATGTCCGGTGGTATCCGCTTACTGGTCCAGAGTGCATGACATTATGGGGCGGGTCACCGGGGTCTCTCTTTTGCCTGAGGCGCGTCGTTGCCTGCTTAATGTCTGGGATCCTACGGACTGCACGGCCGCTCAGACCTTCTGGGTAACTCTTGGCAACATGGTTGCCAAGAGGGACATAGCACAACTCTGGGGTTCTCATAGACCGCCTGGGATAACAGCCTGGAAGGAAAACATGGACTGGTGCATGTTTCGGGAGAAGACGGTCTATGAGGCTCGGGCCGTCCCAGGAAGTGGGGCAGGATTTGGTCACAGTGGAATGAGTATCGTGGAGATATCTGCACCCCTCCACTCGAGTATACTGTTGATGTACCTTCGTCCCCGTAATTGACGTTCCTGAAGACTGACTAATAAAACTTCTTTGTGATCCTTTTCACCATCCCCCCGCCCCTCGATATGAGTCACTAAATTCTTTAGAGTCTGACTTCCTCCTCCTCTCCACCCCGAACCCTAGGTATTGCTCCTACCATGTGAGTGTTGGTGATGTTTGTTATTTGTTTTCATCAAAATTATAAAAGCGAAACCTGGTTGATCCTTTCTTTATGGTGTTTTGATGCCGGTGCACCGATATGTTGCTATCTATGGTTTCAATGTAATGCCTTGTCATCTGGTATCCAGATGTTTTTTGTCATAGCGGCCGGCCCAATTGGGTTGTAGGCAGACGCTGTGTACTGTGCAATCCGAAAATAAAGATTTAAAAAATAAATAAATAAATGTTCTGAGAAGGTAAAGTTCAGTGGGGCATGGCTGCAGGCTGTGCCTGACGAAGGAGTGTCGTCGCGGGGGAGCTGCTGGACATAGCTGCAATAAAGATTTCCACTTTCGGACTTAGTCTGTTTTTTTGGAAGTCGAAAAACTCCAGTGGGACAAGGCTGAAGACTGTGGCTGACGAGAGTTTCACAAGGCTAGTTATCCCTTTGGCTAAACAAGATTTGTTGTTGCAAGGAAGAGCAAAGCGAAAGCTGCTGCAAAGTCAGGCCAGCCAGCGATGCACCTTGGGCAGAAAGACGAGCAGATTGTTCCTGGTCTCCTATCAGTTCTCAGAGCAGTTTTTAGCAAAAAAATCTTTACGTCCCAGGTTTTAAATGTTGGCTTTCTGGGCACCTTTAGCGAAACCAACAAGGGCCCAGGACTGAAGGGGCACCACTATGGGGGGAAGGGTTAGGACTCGCTCAGGTGGGGTCCAGCTGCAGGTTCAAGATAGTTGGGGCCTTTTCTGACACTCAGGCTCTGATTAAGAAGCCAGCCAACTAGCTCTTGGAGTCACTCTGGTAGTCATGGGGTCAAGTGAGGAAACAGTGCTCAAGCAGGAGGGCAGGCCTCTGAAGGTCCAGGGCAGGCTCATGGCAATAAAGCAGTCGTTTCAGGTGCCGCAAAGCAGTCTTGTGGTATACACAGCAGACCACATCAGCAGGCAGTCCTTTGGGAGTCCTTCAGTAGGTCCAGAAAGTGAACTGAAGAGTGGGTCAGAAAGTCCTATTTTTATACCTGATGTCTTCTTTGAATTATGAGAAGCTTCAAGAGAATTGGCTATGAAGTGCTTGATGTTTTTCACTTCTCCTGCTCTGTCTCCAAGCTGGCTGTATGAAAAAAGGCAAAGTGTTTAGGTATCACCCTGCAGAGGGAGTCAAGTCCAATAATCTCCTAGTGCTCATCCCTATGTATGAGAAGTGAGTATGAATGGGGAGTCCAAAGCAAGGGGAAAGGTTGATAGCAGATGCCTTCATATAGTAGTTAATCCTCACCGCTGTCCCTCCAGATACATTGTAGGACAGGTTCCCATTAATTGTATCTATGGAGAGACCAAAGGTTCACCTGAAAGTTAACTCTAAATATTGGAGGAAAAAGTCTAGATTTGCTCATCAAAGTCATACTCTATTTATCAGAACCTGTGGTCCTGAGGCTGGCATCTCTAAGTTTACTGTTTTATGGTGCTGGACCTTTACAAGCCTGGTGGCAGGAGGCTCCCTATTCCAACAGTAAAGTTCAAAAGGCCCAGGATTAGAGCTGAAAGAGTAGAAAAATACACAGTCTGGAATAAAATCAGGATGTTCCAAGATGTAACCCAGAGCTGAAATCATGTCCCATTGATTGGAAGCTGGATAATATCACTACTCTCAGTCTGTGAGAAAAGGGACTATTATATCACAGTAACGACTGGTACCCCAGGTATTTCCAAAAAGCATTATTACAGTTGGCTCTCCGCCAAATTCTGGGTGGACATCAAGGACCAGCAAAAACCCAGCAACTGATCATGCAGAGTTTGTTTTAATTATCTTTTTATTGATTTTTATAACATAAACAAACAGTAAGCATTTCACATGGAAGAAACAAAGGTATTAATTAATATGGGATTTCAGTTGTGATTCTATTTAATTACAGTGATACAGCACTTGGGTTGGGACAATTATTAAGGGGATACAGGCTCGTCAATGATGGGAGCCATCGGTGCGACACAGATATCTCCCCTGTAGGTGTTCCATTTGGCCCACACACAGGGCAATTTTGAGGGGCAGCCTCTTGCCACATAGACTGTTTACTCCCTAAACATGCACCAATCAACATTTCTTTTCCACATGGCAAGAGTAGGGGGTGCGATTTCCCCCCCCCCCCCCCACCCCCCCCCCCATAGCTGGGCAATATCTCTCTTTGCAACAGCGGCTTCCAGAGTGACCCATAATCGCTCTGCCCCTGTCAAGTCAGTGGGCTCCCACACATTAAGCAAATATCTCCTAGCCTCTGGGTGAATATCTTTGTGAAGGACCTCTCTCATGACCACATGTATCCCCCTCCAGTTTCTTTGAATCTGCTCACATTCCCAGAGAATATGCATGAAGGTGGTGACTTGCCCACACTGTCATCTGCAATCTGCACTCTCTTGTCCCATGCAGACCAGCTGGGGCTCGGTGATTTAGGTTCTGTGAAGAATTTTCATTTGCACCAGGCGGAGACGTACAGAGATTGCCACCTCCCGAGGGGAGGCCACTGCCTCTCTCCACTCCTCCTCGTCAAGCAGCAAGCTATCCCTCTTTCATGACTCACGCAATTTATCTAGGGAATCAGGTGTGTTATTGACAAGCTTTTTGTAGGTTAGTGAGATGGACTTCTGTGGAAGCAGCCCGTCCAACAACCTGTCTTCTAGTGGGGAGGAGTCGGGATGGGGGAGCCCTTCTTTAAGGCCATGGTTAGTGCATATCGGACCTGCAGGTAGCCGAAGCACTCAGTGTCTGTAAGCTCATACTGCTGTTGTAACTGGCCAAAGCTGAGCATGTCACCCTTCACCCAGAGATCGCCTATCCGAGAGATACCAATGAGGTCCCAATTATCGAAACCTTTGGAGGAGTAAAAACTACCAAGTGGTTCTGAATCGCATAGGGGGGTAGCCAGTGTCAGTTTACGGTCCCAACCTAAACTTTTGTTTACTGTATGCCAGACCTGGGCCGAGTGCATGGTGGTCCTAGTTAAGGGGAGTTTCTTAAGATTTGCATAGAGGGCTCTGTTGTATGTGCCACCCAGCAGCAACCACCTATCCATGGCATAGCCCAAATCTCCCAGTGCTTGGTACGTACCTTTGTTGATGGCAGCAAGGTGGGCTGCCCAATAATATTTCTTTATATCGGGGAGGCTGATACTGCTGTCGTACCAGTTGAGAACTAGTTTGTTGAGCGCTATTCTAGGTCTACCATTCCATAACAACTGCCTCTGTAAATCTTCGATTTCTTTAAAATACCGCGTTGGAACTGGGACGGGATAGTTTTGTAGGGCATAGAGGAAGCAGGACGGGGACATCATTTTAAAAAGAGCAAATCGGCCGAGCGGTGAGAGAGAGCGCTCTCCAATTGGCAAAGTCACGATGCAGGCGCTGTAAGGGAGGGAGCAGATTCATCTCGTAACAGAGCTTGGGATCTGCGGTGACAAAGATCCCCAGGTAGCGAAACCCATCTGCCACCACCTGTAGTGGACAATCTCTGGGGAGAGCTGGAGCCCCGCCACTCAGAGTGTAGAGAAGAGATGTATTCCAATTGATAGAATAGCCTGAAAACCTGCAGAAGGATGTGAAGATGTCTAAAACACATATGAGTGACTTCTTGGGGGAGGTCAAGTAAAGGAGAACGTCATCCGCGTAAAGCGAGATGCAATCCTTCCACTCCGCCGACCACCGCAGTCCATGTATTGCCGAGTCGCGCCGGATCCAGGCAGTGAAAGGCTCCAAGGATAGGGCAAAGAACAAGGGTGACAGTGGGCACCCCTGCCTGGCACCCCGACTAGAAGAAAGGAATCGGACCGTTTGTTGTTAACTATCACCTGCGCCAGAGGTGTGGATTAGAGGAGTCTGACCCATGATATAAATTGAGGTCCAAACCCCAACTTGAAAAGGACGGCAAATAGGGAGGGCCATTCGTAGTATCAAACGCCATGGAGGCATCTAAGGACAAGATCACCGCATCCTCTCGGATGGTATCAGCCCGTTCTATCACTCCATGCACTCATCTCAGATTCAGGGCAGTATTGCGCTGGGGCATAAAGCCTGACTGGTCCGGGTGTACCAAGGCACTAATCACTCGCAACAGGCGGGTGGCCAAAAGTTTGGTGAGGATTTTCGGTTCTGCATTGAGCAGGGAGATGGGTCGATAAGAGGCGCATCTGTCTCTAGGTTTTCCCTCCTTGGGGATGACTACTATCGACACCAGTCGATGGTCCAGCGTCAACTCTCCCACTCTCCTACTCTCCTCGAACACACCCCTCAGATGCGGGACAAGCTTGTCTGGATGCAGTTTATAGAGCTCGATGGGTAGCCCATTGGGGCTGATCGCCTTTCCCGGTTGGAGATCTCTGATTGCCTGCGCGATCTCTTCGCTAGTAATGTCCCTATCTAAAAACTTCTTATCTTCCTTGGAGAGGAGAGGGAGTTGGATGTCTCATAGGAGGTCAGCAGAGTCCATTTCAAGGAGGGACAATGGTGCCCGATTTATGGCGCTGTAGTGTGCAACAAACTCATTGGCAATGTGAACGGGATCCGTGATCTTGGCACCCGAGTCAGCCGACAGTTCGGGCACAAGTCGATTGGCCCTTTCCTTCTTGTCCAACCAGGCAATTAGTTTACCAGCTTTGTCGCCCCATTCATACACCCTACCATCTCTCTCTTTCCCCAGGATTTGGCCCGGTCTGTGGCTATGGCTTTAGATTCATCTGTATTCAATTGCAGGAGGTGCAATATTTCTGGGGCGTCCCTCCTCCCAGTGTATGCTTCTAATCGGAGGATCTCCCTTTCGACTGCCACAAGCTCTTTGGAATTTTATTTCCTAACTCCCACTATGAGAGAGAGGGCTTTCCCTCTAATAATTGATTTGAATGCTTCCCAGAGTGTTTGGGGGGAGTCAACTGAGCCAAAGTTCTCCTGAAAGTAACAGTCAATTGCCTTCAGCAGGTCTCTGAGAACATTAAGGTTTCGCAAGTACCAGGGGTTGATGGGTGCCACCATGCCAATCCGCTGGTCCCCTAGAACCAGCGTGGCCCACACAGGGGAGTGGTCAGATATGCCGCGTGCAAAGTGACGAACCTCGTGTATGTGAATGAGTTGAGAGGCAGGCAGGAGTAAATATTCAATGATGGAGGAGCTACGGTGAGCGCCCGAGAAGAAGGCGTTTTGCAAGTCCCCAGGGTGAAATGCCCTCCAAGCGTCCGAGAGGCCGAACGTCTCCAGGAAGCCGGGGAGCCAACTACTTGAGGGGCTCATCACATGGGGGGTTGACGGTCCAGTTTACTGGATGCCACAGCATTAAAGTTGCCTCCCACCAGCAGCAGGCCCTCCGGGAGGGAGAGGAGCTGAGTGCCCAGATCCGTAATTGTTTGACTTTGCAGTCCAGGTGGGACATACACCGACACTAGAGTTAACGCCTTAACCTGCCATTGTCCCGTGACATACTTCCCGCGTTCATCAGTGTGGAAGACTGAACTGAAAAGGGGGAGGAGTTTTTAGCCATGATTCCCAGTTCCCTAGATACAGAGGTGAAGCCTGAGTGGGCCAGGATTCTGTACCCCATCTATTTAGGGCTTTACACATATTACTTACAAGATGTGATTCCTGGAGGAAGACAAAATCTTGGGAGTGTTGTTTTTTGAATTGCAGGACAATAGTTCTTGTCCCCCAGCCCATTCACATTCCAACTTATTAAGGTGAAGCTTTTGTCCAAGTGCGTACCCATGATGGAGGATCATATTGGAGCCCGTCTAACGAGCCATATTGATCAGTGATGCCGAAGAGACAACAATTAACAACCCATTACCTCCAACGCCCGACCAAACACCCCCTCCCTTCCCCTGGCACCCCAGGCATTAACCCGCCCAATAAACAAAATGTGCAGAGGAACTGTCGCCCCAAATAAATCACAAACAGTATCTAAGTGCGAGGAAGAAAGCTCCTACCCTCCGACACTCCACCCACCCTCTAAAAAAGAAGGGTAGAAAAAACAAAAAAGTGAAAAACTAGTCCACAAAGGGGTGACCGCCAGGATTTAACAGTCAAGTATAAGGAGTCATTGGACCCAGCGTTCATAGTTACGCATGGAAGCGCTGCCGGCATAACCCGGGGCCTAAGTAATCAGCGTGCACAGGAACCCCAAGGTGGGCCTAATCAAAACAAGGTCCGGCATGGTGAGTGGTGCCAGTCAATTCAAGAATCAGCGTGGGTTCTTTTCCCCGGCATCTCTCTAGCCCTCCAGCCAGTCCGCCACCGCCTCCGGATGCTCAAAGAACTAGGCCTTTCCATTCGCCTCAACCCGCAGTCGGGTGGGGAAGAGCATAGCGTACTTTAGCCCTCGTCTCTCAGAGTCTTTTTGATGGCAAAAAACGACTGTTGCTGCTTCTGTACGGCCTGCGTAAAATCTAGGAAAAAGGTAACAGTGTAATTCTCATACTTGAGAGGTGGTGAGCTTCTGGCACTCTGTAATATCACATCCCCCTCTCTGATGTTCAGGAGTCTTGCTAAAATTGGACTAAGGGGGCCCCGGGCTTTGGGCGTCCCCCCTGGACTCTGTGGGCCCTCTCGACCACAAAGAACTTCGAAAGGCCCTTCGGATTGAGGTGACTGAGCACGAGGTCCTCGACAAACAGGTCTGGAGTCTGCCCCTCTGACTTCTCCAGTACACCTAGGATGCGAACGTTGTTTTGCCAAGAACGCCCCTCGTAGTCATCCAGCTTGTCTTCAGCAAGTTTCTTAAAGGTTTGGAGGACTTGAACTTTGTTTTGGAGTTGGGAAACGTCATCTGCCAGACTTTTTGTGGTTACCTCCAGCTGTTTGACTTTTTCATGCGTTTTGGTGAGGTCCGCCCTGATCAAAGTCATTTCATCTGTAATGGCGTCAGTGCGTTGTTCCATGGAGGTTCGCACCCCCGCAATAGCCTCCATAAAGTCCCTCAGGGTAAGTTTGGGGGTTTCACTCTCTAACCCACCTGCAGATCCCCTCGGCAAGGTATATTTATCCAGATTGCGCTGCTGCGTTACCTTAGGGCCCTTGCCGCCCTACATGATGTCCGTATCAAAGAGATCCAGGCCACCCAGTATCTCTCTCTACTTCGAGGGCCCCTGACAACCCCTTCATAGGATGTCTTGCCAAGTTCAAACGGGGAAAGGGTCCCTCCCTGGCAGTGAGATTCTCACCCCCAGGGAGCTGAAAGCACTGCAGATCAGGAACGAGACCTCACCCTCAAGTCCCACAGGGTCCGGTAACACCACCGCCGGGTAGTTAAAGGCGCCTGCCCCCTCAGGATCAACTGTCACCCACTGCCAGCGCCATCTGTTTGGAGGGGGGCTGACTATAAAGTTGCAGGATGGCACGAGTCGCACCAGTGCTCCCCTCAGGGCAGACGGACTCACCGTCACAGGATGCAAGCACTGCTGACTCTCGGGAGAAGGAGCGGTCACCTCTGCAGTTGCTTCCAGTCGGTCGACACCTCGCGGACCGGGTCGCAAGCCGCAGTGTAGATTAGTGGATCGCCCTCACGTTTGCGCGGCTGCAGCAGCTCCAGGAATCACTCTGGGACGCGGCCTCAGGGTGCGGGAAGGCCCCAGGCCGCAGCAAGGAGCGCTCCATCAGTCCGAATTTGGCTGGACTGGAAAAAGGGTCGGCAGGGTCCCAGTCGCTTCGGTACGTGGATAAATGTGGCGGATCAATGGGTTTTGGTTGGAGGGTCAAGAGATGTCCTAAAACACGGCCATCAGTCTGTTGTGCGTAACCATGCCCCTCTGGAGTGTTTTTATTGCCCTGGGCTGGTCACAGAGAACTCCCAATATTGTAAACAGTTTTCACAGTGCAAGCTTGTGCATTCCAGGAGGGTCCCTTCTGCACCCTTTCAACCATTGTCAACAATCCATGTAATATTCCACTGCCTAGGTATAGATCTAGTAGGACCCCTCTGGCTGAGGACATAGGCAAGTACTGGTAGCTCTAGGCTGTTGGGCCTAGCCATTTTTGCAGGTTCACTCCCAGATGTTTGCTTCTGTTGCTGATTACATTTTTGTGGCATTAGGACCTGCTGCACTTTTCCGCTGCTAACCAGTGCTAAAGTATTTGTGCTCTCTCCCTAAAACATGGTTAAATTGGCCTATTGCTAATTGCTACATTTATTTACTTTTAGGTCCCTAGTAAATGGTACTACTTATAACCAGTGTCTGTAAATTAAATGCTACTAGTGTACCCACATCACTCTACAAGCCACCCATTAAAGTGGCACTTTAAAACATGTAAAAAACTGGTACCTTCAACCTATCGTTCAAAAAGAAAGTACATATATCAAAGATACAATGGCTTTTCTAAAACTCCTTAAAGATGTCACCTTATCCCCGGATTCAGACTATTGGCTAAGCACTATAGATGTCACTTCACTCTACACTTCTATCCCCCACAATGAAGGCCTTGAAGCCTTAGAATGGAGCCTACTAAATGAAGACATCGAAGATACCCAAAAAGTATTCTTATTAGAACTGATGCATTTTGCTCTTTTTCACAGCTATTTTGATTTGCAAGGCCACTTTTATAATCAATGCAATGGAACATCGATGGGCTTTGGGGGGGCCCCCTCATATGCCTGCATCTACATTTCAAAATTTGAAACTGATTTCATCCTGAATAACCCTGACTGGCAAAACAATCTGATTATATTCAAACGATTTATTGATGATATTTTCGTCCTATGGAGAGGAGACAAAACTAAACTTGAAAGGAACATTGCTATCATGTATACTCGAAATGAAAGAATCAAATTCACTCATAACATCAATTGTGATTCCATTGTCTTCCTGGACGTGAAGGTTAATATAGAAGATTTCAAATTTACAACTCAAGTTCACATTAAATCAACTGACAGAAACTCAAGTCTTCTATATCAAAGCTTCGACCCTGACATTCTCAAAAAGCATCTATCCACATCTCAACTGATCAGATTAAAAAGGATAACATCTGAACCTGCTCAACTTGAATTTACAATAAAAGAACAAATCACTAAATATCGACAAAGAGGTTATCCTCAGGATATTCTTCAAGAATCAATCAAAAGAGTACAAAATATTCCAAGAGAGAAACTTTTGACACCCAAAACTACAATTCCCGAAAAGAAAACAGTATGTGTCTTAAAATACTCCACAGAAGCCTCTAAAATCAAAAGAATAATCAATAAACACTGGAGTCTAAAAAATATGGAACCAGACCTCAAAGATCTGTATAGTGATCGCATTACATTTGCATTTCAGAGATCTAAAAACTTGAAAGAAATCCTAACGACGACTAAAACCCCAAAAATCAGCCACAAAGGAATGTCAAAATGCTTGAATTGCATCCACTGCAACAATGTCATGATTGGCAATAAATTCATGCATCCTACTCAAGGATATGAAATAGAGATACGACACACCCGTAACTGTGACAGTAAAAACAGTATATACGCAATTAAATGCCCATGCAGGAAAAACTTATGTGGGTCAAACCGAAAGAAAAATCAAAGTGCGAATAACAGAGCATAAGAGTAATATTCGAGCACACAACACCAAATCCACTATAGCCACTCACTGGCTGGGAGCGAAACATCAAATATCCCAATTAAGATTCACCATTTTGGAGATAATCCCACAACGCAGCGATATGGACCCTACTAAACAGAGACTTAAAGCAGAATTCTTTTGGATAAAAAAACTGAATACTCTACAACCTACAGGAATGAATGATCGTATCGAATATTCATGTTTTCTATAGACAGCACGATGCAAGGACTATTCCCCCCTTTTTCAACTCGATAAACAATCCTACCACTATACCTAATGTATTCATAATGCACTTCAGATGCACTTAAGCCTGAAATTATCAATGTAATGCTTCTAGAAATTGACAGTTTCAATATTCGTTTTTTATGTACACACCCTAAAAAAATGTATATACAACTGCCATCATGATTTATCGAGAATGTTTGTAACATAATCAATTCAATGAATTGTATGCTTGTTATTTGTTATATGCCTTCACTCTTGATACGTATTGTGTATATGTGTATATGCATCATCAAAAGTGATATATTTTCTATTCACGCTTAGTATGCCTCCTATTTTCATTATTTTCACAACACATAGATCACGTGACCCTTTAACAGATCCAATATATATTTGTTTTCTTTGAATCAGTTATTTCCCTATTTAACACATTGACATTAGCTCATATTTCAAATTTTTTCAAGTTTAAATGTTTTTAAGTAACCACCATTCAGCAACGCTCCTCACGCGTAGCATTTTTTCCACTCCTATTGAAGCCAGAACACTCACATCACGTGACCACGTAATACACCGTAAAACTCCGTCACATCTTTCAACACATTTGGCGTTTGTAAACACATCACGCGAACCCCGACTTCAACTCGCAGTAAGTTTTTCTGCGCACGCCGCTTTTTCTCATTAGCTCTATAAACTGTATCATAATACGCACACAGCGTTCTCGCATCAGACCATCTGGTAAAATGTCATGCTTAAATTCACACTCATCACTATGTCGATAAAACTTCGTGTATTATTGATTGCATTTGAATTTCTTTAACATTAGTAACAAACATCGTTGAAACTGTCGTGATTAAGCTGTCATTCACTGAATTGATTACCATGATACACTATTGTAAATCTGCCTGTACATGTTAATATTTTGGTTGCTTGCTAAGGTCCTGTATTAACTCATTTTTTAGGCCCCTGACGAAGGGTCCCTCTTATCAACCCGAAATGCATTGGGCGGAGGAGTAATGTTAAAAATCGGAAGTTGAAAGATGATTGATTGACCCTTACGAAATGAAATAAGGAATGAAAATAATCAACAAATAAATACCGATATGTTCTCATAAAAAGACCGTTCGGCTTTACATCATTGGAGAAATTACAAGATTGAGAAGAAGCATTGTGTTTCATGTTAACTTGAGCGCACGTTTATGTGAAAGGTTATCCGGCCTCCACACATAGATTCCATACTTTAAAACATGTCTCAGGCCTTCCACTGCAGCTTGTGGTCTTAAACTGCCAATTCCACCTGGGAGAAAATTAACCTATTGCCAGGCATAAACCTTCTTTTTTAAGTCTTCTAAGTCATTCCTAAGGTAGGCCCTAAAAGCTCCTAGAGCAGGATACGTGGTAGTTAGATATGTGGGTTTAACTTTTACATGTCCTGGCAGTGAAAACCCCGTAAAGTCTTTTCTCACTGTTGTAGGGCCTACTTTTCCAATAGAAAAACACTGGTTTGCCTTATTATGTTTAATATGTGCTAACCTTAGGTTGGTAACAGGTAGAGAAATACCTCTCAGACTCTTTTGAACTGTAATTTAAAATCCTATTTAATATTAATGTCGGATTCTAAATTAAAATTCAAAAATATTCACTTATAGAAAGTTGGCATTTTTGTTTCCAAATCAACTGTGTCTTTCTGTCAGCGGCCTGGGTCACAGGACTCTGATGTTATGGGTTGTGTATTGCTGTCAAACAGGGGGAAAAAGGAAGCCTCGGTGAGGACAGGATGGGCCATTGTGACAGGATGGCAGGGGGAGTATCTGTACCCAGCTCCACTTATACTCAAAGGGATTTGCCTACAGCATACACAAAGGAACCATACGCCAGGGCTCCCTTGATTTTGTCATCCTAGATGGTTCAAAACTAGGCTCAGAAAGGAGGAAGGGAGGGACAAAGGGGCATCACCATTCCAAAGGCTGCCCTTGGGGATAAACTTGGCAATCTCAGACCCCGAACCAGATCACTTATGGACCTGTGGAAGACTTAGAAAAATGGCTGACGTACTGCCCTGGTATAAGAAAGACTGCCCTACTGCATGAGGAGGGAAGACTGGACCAGCTCCCTCCAAGCCAGGATCCCCAGAGTAACACCAAAGGTTAGCTGGCTCACCTCCTGTGTGAGCTACAGGGACACAATCTGTTCCAGAGATCGCCCTTGCAACTGCCCAGCTGACCAGCAACAACTGGACGTGCATGAGGCCTGCTGCTGGCATCTGCAGGAGAGAGTCTTAATCCCCAAAAGGAACCCCAAGTCCTGGGCCCTTGGCTAGAGTCATAGTGTACTCCTCCAACACAACTGAAGGTTTCAATGTAACTGACACAGTGTGACACAACCCAAAGCTGGACCTCGCAGCACAGTACCTCTGAACTCTTGATCAGTGGCTGCATTGGAACCAACACAGCATGACACAATCGGATGCAGCACCTTGCGACGTAACACCTCACTGCTCCTGACCGGCGGCTTCACTGGAACTGATCCAGTGTAGTGCAGACCAACACAAGACCTCTCATCTGAACACCAAGGACACAAAGGTACAAATCCCAATGGATCAAACTTGGTCCTGTGCCCCGTTCCATTGTGTTTGGGGTGAACTTGTGACTTTGTCCAGGCCCAGCATGACCAGATATCCTCAGTTGGTGCTTTCTGCTTCTTGGTGCTATTTTTACTAAAAAATGCCAAACTTGTATTTCTGGTTCTAATGATTGGATTTTGATGGGTATAGTATATATTTTTTTGAATCAAAAATGATTCTATTTTTCTAAATTCATTTGGGATTTATCTTGCATTGTGTTTTCACTTGACTACTGTTTGTGTACTGCATAAATGCTTTACATATTGCCTCTGAGTTAAGCTTGACTATTTTTGTGCCAAGCTACCAGAAGGTTAAGCACAGGTTCATTTAGTGACTTTTGTGGTTCACCGTGACATGAATTGTGGGTTATACCTGAGTGGTGCTTCCAAGCCTCTCAACCACTAACCCAATTCCTCATAAAGTCTGCCAGAAGATATCTGGAGGCCTTCTCGTTATAACGCACATCCATTGCTCACCTTTAAAACAATGTCATGTCCTCCTATGCCTGTAAACTTCACGTCTAAGTTAACGGCTCAGATATGTAACATACTGAATATTCAAGTCAAATTGAGATATCTCTAAATTATCTAAAGAGAGATAGGCTTTTGGAACAGTACAATCAAATAATATATCAATTGCTGAGGAAGGTTTTGGGACCAGACACCCAGGTCCAGGACACTGTTTTGTCCTTTATTCCCTGCAGCATTTTCAGTGTCTATAAGATGTCCCTTAAAACTGTTGTTTGTGTGTCCTCTGTAAACTCTACTGGGTCTGGCCTGAAAATTGTGGAGAAAGAGGGTGTATCCACTGTTTCCAAGCAGTCCATCAGACCATAGTTGAGAATATTAAAAAAATTGGTGAGAGAAATTCTACAACCAGGGAACAGGTGTAATTGCCCTATAATCAGATGATCAAGTGCCTTGCACTGTTACCTACCACAGAAGAAAAAACTACTTTTCAAATTCACAGACTGTATAAGGTAATGGAGGTTTTTAGTCCCATCACACGCCGAGCTGCTCTTGTGGGTCACTGTTTTCTTCACAACTGGATCATGTCAAAGTCCCAAAACAGTGGGAAGAGGCTCCCACACATATGGGCAGATTTCTGAAGACTTTGCCATGGCTCTCGCATGATGCCAGGTGGTGCAAAACCTCACACACATTTTCAGATAGGCGCAAGTAAGTATTTGCACCATATTTTAATGTTAGCGTGACGCACAAACGGTTTTGCGTCACCCTGCGCCAAAGTCGATTTAATGTATGGAGAGTGTGTGTGTCAGGATGTTACCCACGTAAAAAGCTCCTAAACCCTGTAGGCACATGTGTTTAAAAGAATCATGCAAAGTGACACGAGGCAGCACAAAAAAACTGCGCAGAAAAAATAGCGTTGGTACAAAACAGGAGCAAAAAGAGCTGGAGCCATTTACTGGGAGATCTACCAGCAGAGGCACAACAAATATCTACTGGCTGTGGCAACCATGTAGATTGTTATTGTCCGTCACCTTCAGTGAATAGTTGCCTTGGAAAAAAAGAAAACACAGAGGAAGGAAAGAATCTACAAGCATTGAATATCCACATGGAGATACTGATAGCTGGATCCTCTTCTGACTGCTGCATTACAGGAATGGGTTGTGAGGCAAGGATCTCTGCCATTTCTTGTGTTTGGTCTTCCACCAAAATATGTTGCATCCTTTTGCCGTGTTTTGTGATTTGTTTTAAGGACGGCATGCTTTTTGCGCTGCGACGCAATACTATTTTTGCACATGCGCTAGTTCGCTATGCCTCGCATTGAAAAGTGACGCAGAGCTATTTACTTTCACCCACGCAGTGCTAACGTTTTCTGGAGCAGCGGGAAGTCTACTCGACCTTTGAAAATCTGCCCCATAGTCTCACGGGGATAGTGAAAGACAAAACCAGTGACAAAGACAAGATGTTTCCACATGAGTTTTATGCACATTTAGAGAGATGGTTAAATCTAAAATTGCACCCTATGGAAAAACTGGTATATACCACTGAATTATGATAGTCGGATAAGCGTTTTCCAGTCTTAGCAGAAAAACCCATCTCATTGAACACACCATTGAAACTAAACCTGGGGCTAAAATACATATCTGACCCATGTTAGAAGCATAAAGACAAGGAGCCTGGAAATAAACTATGTTAGACCTAAAGATCATAGGACCATGTGAGAGCAAATGGTCCTTTCCAATGTGCTTATTACGAAACCTGATTTTACAGGTTTTTCCGTCAAGCGAATTATATCTCTACTTTCGGCAGTTGTCCCATACCACAGGTAGGGAAGATATTGCAGAAACCTGAAAACTACACTCACCAAAATTAACGGTCAGTTAATCTAAATTGTCCTTGCTTAGCATGGTAGTTGGATCTCTTCAGCCTGGATTTTCTATCTACGTTGACGCGCTGCTTGCGCAACCTTGATCTCTTATTCACATTTCTGTGCTTCAGCAAGTGCTACAGGCTTGCAGACTCTGAACCAACATTAGCCATCTTTGGTCATACCTCCCCAAAAGCAGTACGGTACACCACATACTCCTGAACACAGTACCTGTATAGCCTGTTCTCACTCCCCCAATTAAATCCTATTGTGGCGTTTCTCAAATATTTGTGATTACGATTCCATAGAAGATGGTGTTTTCTGGTTCCCCTGAATACCAAACTCATGATAGACTTATGTTTTGTAGTTGCTAAATCTGTATCAATAATATTGATTGCGCTTGTACACGCTTGATTGATTCCACAGGAATCTTTTTTTTTTAATCAATCAATCACGGAATTTGTAAACACGCTACTGACCCGTTAGAGTCTCAAGGTGCTGGGGGGGGTCAGCTGGGCTGTGCAGCCGAAGAGCCAGGTTTTGAGAGTCTTCCTGAAGGTGTTCAGGGAGGGGGGCCTCTGCTGTGTTTAGGAGCCCGTTCCAGGTCTTGGCCGCAATGTGGGATTACCTCATTGTTTAAAGCATGTGAGCCCCCTAACCAAAGGCCCTACTCTAAAAGACGCTCGGGCAATGATTAAATGTCCAAAACAAACAGCACTGTTAATTTGTATATTAATTACAACACACCAGCACATGGTTGGGATTCATTGTGTAAAAAACGGATTGGATTTTTTTATTGAAAAATCTTCTCATGGCGTCAACCTTAGGTGCATTTTTGCTATGCAGCTAGAGAGGTTCCTGTGGAAGACATGACAACAGTATTTGGTCGAGGAAGGAACCCTCTCTTAGCAGCACCTGGGGAAAGCATACAATGTCCGCAAGGGACAAAGACACAAACCACCATGTCACTAAAACTGGGAAGAAGGGTGGCAGTCTATATGAAGGTGATAGAGTCAGACATGTCTCTGTCCCCTATCCAACATCCCAAACTACGACGCCCTTCTTTTTTCCCATGGACCAATCACCATGAGACTTCCCTAGGACAAGGCAGGATTTCCCTCCAGGGCTCAGCAAGTAAGTTGAGCAGCAAGGGATAAAAGAGACGCAGATATGAACCACAGCCAGTTCCCTGGTGGCAGTTTCTCACCTTTTCCATAGTCAAGTGAGGTTGGCAAGGCCATCCAGGACATAGAGCCCCCAGGTGGCTGGCAGAGAAGAGGAGGATGGCCAATGAGAAGAACCAAGACCAATTCCCTGATAGTAGTTCCTATTAACTACTACAGGAACCAAGTACTACTACAGGAACCAAGAACAAGTACCAAGGATGACCTCTCCCAAAAGGTAAACTCCTAGAGAACGTCTCACTGAGATAAAACAACACAAAGACAGACCCAACCTGGGAAGACACCTCTACCCTTCTTCGAATGCATGGTTAAAAAACCTAGAGAAGCATCCCTTCTTTTCATCTTGAAATCATAATGGTATTAGCTATGGAGTTTGAAAGCCCTAAGATTACAGTTCTTATCTGACTATAACTGTGAAAATAAATCAAACCCACAACGTCATAACCTGACTGTGGCCGTTTCATCCTTACACAAACTTCACATTAGATTCTAGTTGTTGGGTCACAATTACATCTCTTTTTCCCCAGTAGTTTCCTGATTTGTCACAGCCTCACCAATCCAGGACACTTCTACCACTGGTACTGTTACGTTCCATTTACGCCAGTCGGTTGTACACAGGCCTTCCACAGTACATGGTAGTAGTCTATCAGAGGCTTTAGAATGTGCAGCTCACCTTTTGACTTGGCTCAACTGCAGAAAGCTGAGGCCATGTATCACCTGCCATCAGAGCCTATACTTCTATGGTGAAAGGTTTTCTTGCTTTACATTTTTGGCTATTCTTCATTGGATCTATCTCATCCTTGCCAATGGCCGCGATGAATTTGTGGTGTTGCAGCACTACTTAAGACCATCGAAAAAACCAAAAAACATGAAAAATGTTCTTCGTTCTTATGGGCACGTTTAGGAGAATGTATATGACTGTGTATCGCTAATCAATTGAGTAATTGAGAATGGCATCCTCTTCCTCCATCAGTACCAACCAGATCCAGCATCTACTTATGTTATCAATTCGTTTTTTAAATGCACTACTACTAAAACAGCAAAGAGTGTGCAAAGTACATTTCGACAGTACATCGTACACAGCCCTGTAGCCTGTCCTTTCTGTTGTGGACAGGACAAATGAACCTTTAGAAAGTATCAGAAGGCATTGCTCATGCTGAAACAATATTAGTCATGATTGTGCAGGTCCAATGCAGAGTATATGCAATACCAACAGACAGACAAGTTTTGGACAGCATGTCTTACTGAGTTCAACCCAGTGTCATTGCACCAAGAAGACTTAAGGGCCACAAATCGCTTACAATACAGAATAACAGCACAACTTTTGTTGCGTCACGCTTAAATTGTATTTTCAGTGATGCATGTTATATGACTGATAGTTAACACAAAATTGTGCTCATGACCATCTGAAAATACAAAGATGCACTGTTTTTTGATTTATGCATACCTTCTTATGCTGCAAAATGCATTTATGCAGCCTGGGAATATTATTGTTGTATAGAATAAACAATGACAAAGGTAAAAACGTTGGTTGTGGCACAGTTCAATGCTTTGAGATACATGTCAGAAGACATTAGGTCAAAGGAGGTGTGAGGGTTTCAGGGAATGGGCACAGAGTGTTATACAAGTTGAGAAATCGGGCTGAAATATAGGGCAAATGCAGGAAGAAGCTACTGTAAAAGGGGGAAAAAGGGGTATCAAAGGAATGAGCTATCGGTAGGGGGTGGTGGCCCATGAGGAGATGAGCTGATGGTATTGAGCAAGGGCATGGTGGATGACAGCTGATTAGCACAAGCACAATTTCAATGATGGAAATTAGCTGATCAATCAGAGGGAGATAAAGCTTAATCCTTTACCCGTTGGAGCTTCATATGGATGTATTAAACATGCATAAGAAAAGCTGGACAACTACTGGCAGATAATACATTTATTTGCAAGAAGAATTTCAGGGCTTGGGGTCGTCTGTCACTTAGGGATGCTTGAATGTTCAAGCAGGTCATGAACAGCCAGTATAGAATGGACAAGTTCCAGTTCATTCAGTTCATCACCTTTAGATATTGTCTGCTACTGGTGCAGGCATCAAATCATGGGTCACCTCAGCCCAAGTGATAAATTCCATAGTGGAAGGGTTACCCCAGAATAGCCTTTCTGCCAGATGGGGGAGAAATGGGGGGAAATTGAACGTTTCAGGCTGCCTGTCCTCTAAGAAAGGTAGAGGAAACTAGCAAAGGACCAGGACCACCAGGGCCTGTGTGAAATGTGCGGGGTATATAAGATGCACAGATGAATACTGTCCAAGCACTACATGCGAACATTAGTGTTTTTGTATGTGGGAGACATTTATTATTCCCCATGGCCAAAATGGTGAGTGTCATGCCTTGTAATTCTGTTATAGACAGGTTTGGCTGAATGGAGAATTAATGTTTTCATGTCTTTAAAAATAAATACATAGGAAGTACAAACAGAAAGCGAGAGTGGACTGGGGGTCAGACCCTTTCAGTCACTGGCTTTCACATGTTTCTCATGGTTTGCCATTACGTAGATGGGTGACCCCGGAAGGCCAAGGCATTTTGTGGGTTGTTACATTGTCGACATTTATGTTTCTATCACGCTTTGCTAATGGAACATCAAGTATTCCTTTTATTAGACTGCAGATATGGCATAACAGTTGAGTGCCAGTGTGTGTTCTTTCATGTTTTTACTTCACTGGCACAATGACATTTTAATTGCTTATTAATCATTGTTTTGTTGAAGTGGTTGCTCTATGGATGCCTCAGCCAGTCAGAACGAGACAGTGTTATTCACTAATTGCCCATGTCATTCATTTGTTTTACTTTGCTGTCATGGTAACATGTTGAAGTTCAATTTTTTGTTCACAATGTAAAGATGCAGATGTTCATAGACTTTCTTTAAGATACAACAGATACTCACTATTTTATATGTTCTACATAACCAAAACTACTAAACACTAATTACTAATTACTAATAGGTCTTTAGCAATTTGCTTTGCACACACACACCTTACACTCTTTATTAACTAACACAAACCGTATTTGAATGTACTAAACTGCCATCCTCCACCTCAATTTTTATCCCAAACACTCTTCAAATCAATGTATTCTCAGCCTGTCACATCTAACATCCTTGCATTAACACTTAAGATACACAAAATATGTATCACTTTCAAATGACAAAAAATGTCTCTGTAACTAATATATGAATATACATACATATTTGTCTTATTGTACGATACTACAATTTCTATCAACCGTACTTCATTTACAATTTTTGATGTAACAATTTTTCACCAAATAGTATTCCACCCACAATGCAATATTCCTTTAACTGGAGGTCAATATAATATGTACTATTGTGTTACACAATAGTTGTATCTATTATTAGAGAACTTAGATGCCCCAGTGCTGTTTGAGCACTGTAGAAAGAAAATTCAACAGTATAATGATTGACTGCTCCTTCACCGTTGTCCCTGCATGATCCACACATTTAGTTTTATCAATGTAAATTGAACTCTTTACAGTGCTTAATGTGTGATGGAATGAGTGCCACTGTTCGAAGTTCTGCTCAGAAGCTCAGTGGCGTAGGTAGAACATTTGCATCCCGTGGCGGTCCCTGAGTTTGCCATGCCATGACGGCCGCAGTAGGAGCACGGGGGATGCTGGCAATCCATGCATTTCCCCCCGCAATGGCTGCAGGTAAGAGCGGGGACCGCCGCCCCTTTTTCTCGTGCCGCCCAGGGCGGACCGCACCATGCCCCCCTTGCTACTCCTATGCAGAAGTCTGTGGCCATTGCAATTAAATGTTGATGCGCCGAAAACCAAGGCTCTGTAGCCTTAAAACCACCTGGTCCCTCTTTAACACATTACCAGACACTCTCTGCCCCTTTATCTCACTCTTGCGGGTTTCTGCTCTCTCGCTTTGTGATGGTGTTTCAGTCTTTCTCCCCTTCTATATGTCCTCTTTGTTCCTTTTTTCCCTCTGTAAATGTGTGATGCAGAAAGTGTAGGTGCTGGGTCCCAAAAATGAGTGCTGGCACTCGGGCAATACCCTGGCAATCACCGGCTCAAATTAAGCTCTGCTCTTCTTTCTTATGTTGGTGGGATTGCAATGGTAAAGGGAAGTGATGCAGAGTGCTTCAACAAATCTATCAGTTTGGTTCGTTGCCATTATGGCTATTTTGTCACACAGAAACATGAAAATGGTCATGCTTATGGGTTCATCCATCTGTCTAGATTCACAGTGAGTATATAAAGTAATTATAATCTTTCTAATATCAAAATTAAAATGAAACATATCTAGCAATGCTGCTGCATTGGGGAAAGTAACTGTGTAACATTTTCATCATCTGTGATTGGTCAACAAATATTAGATAGAGCAGAATGGAAGAGAAGCGACAATGCAGTTTGTTATGAAAACTATGAAAAGACTACCTCTATTGGGAACATCACTGCAAATGGGGTGAATAGCAAGGCAGATATTGTGAGTAATGTTTGTGAAAGATAGGGCATAAGACAATATCAGTATAAGAGGCACTGGCTTCTCAATCACGTTAGGCCATGTGAAGATGCTTTGGCGGGTGAAGGCATGATGATAGAGGGGCTCGTTGAAGACCACAGTTGTCCTTTCTGGCTTTGGTTGAGGAGAAGAAGCCCAATGAATTCAAACTCACCTCCAGGCACACCCACCTAGTCTGAGAGCCTTTTCATAAGTATGTCACGATCCTCTGATTCATCGCCTGTGAGAATGTTGAGTAGGATCTGGGTTTCCTGTTGTCTTTCATTTACAGCAGGGCTCTTCAAAGTTAGTCCTGGTGGGCCGGATCCATGCCAGATTTGAAAGATAATTATATTTATTAAAATGGGGAAATGCTAAAAATCTGGCAAGGATCCAGCCCTCCAGGACCGACTCTGGGGAGCCCTGATCTACAGTGAATTGCATTTCCTCTTGGGCCGGAATCCTGATGGTTATTAATAGTTTGTGCTGCATTGCTTCGTACAGTAGTGGCATTACTTTTTCAATTATCTTTCCAGGATTTACCTGCATCAGCCATGTTGGAGATCTGCATGTAACTTATAACTCCTTTTGGTCAGCCATTGGGTTTCAGGACTGGTATGATCACAGCTTTGTATGGGTGAATTCATGATTCACTGCAAGTGAAGAAGGAAGCTGTTTCAGGGACGAATCTATGCATATAAGGAATGACGGGTTATGGAGAAGTCTTTAGGTTGCTTTAAAATATCTCCTAGATTTGGGTTATTTTGTCCTCAAAGAAGTCCAATACATTGTGATAGTGCTTATGGAGTCTGAAAATTCAGGAGATTTTTTAAGTTAAGCATTTCTTCTAAAGTACTCACTTCTACTGTTCATCGTCTCATAGCTGTTATTAGATCTGCAGTCTCCCCTTATGCAGATGTCCTGGTGGTAGCCTTTCTAGAGTTGGACTTCAGGCAGCAGGGAAGTGGATGATATGTCTGTTGAGTTCCAGATTTGTCTATTCAAGCTGCCCTTAGAGCCAGGGCAAACCCAAGTGACAGCCTAGCAGCCTGAAGGATCACCCACCTTCGGCCAAGTTATCACCTGCATAGAACGGATGAGTGAAGTTAAACTTTGTCCAACTACCTGGACAAATTGTTTCACTTTGCTCACTACTCGTGGTGACTAGTCAGTGATTTGATTGGAACAAAAGCTTATTTGGAGAGAACACTAGAAGTGTACAACTCGCAGTCTAAACAAGGATGCTCACTAATAAACTGCAGCCCATGCTATTATCATTTTCAATCAATTGAAAACACCAATGGTAAACATTGTTGGACTACTCTCTGTAAAAACAAGCTAGTCTTGGGTATTTCCTCCTGGAATCATGGATCTTATGCAAAAGAGCAGCTTGGGCTTATTGTGCGCTACACAGCCACACATTCAAAGGGAGAGAGTAGTGTGAGTGATGTTACCATGCATGCAACCATTGATCTCTTTGTAGCTTCTATCTTTGTGGCTACGTTTGTAACTCAATGGAACATTTTTATGGCATATGATTATTATATTGATAAGTATGTTTCAGTTTCACTAATAATGTGGCATTTGCTTACGAGGGATACATCCCAGGTATTGAGGGTGTGTTTTTTAATTATATGTGTGCTATTTCGAGCCATCATTACGAAGGGGTTGGCTTGTGATTGGTGAGGTAGCAGATAAAATAGATCTGTTTTAATATGATTTACCCATGTTTTCTGGTATGCTGATATGTTGCTATGGTTGTTTGACTGAGCTGAGATAGGGTGTGGGTCACACAAGAGGCCAATGAAGTAGCGGTGCCAAAAAGAAGAAGGTTTTGTGTGACAGGAGATGTATGCTGGGCTGTGTGATATCACAATTTATTTATTTATTCATTTATATTCTTGTAACGCGCCTGAATCAGCCCCGAAGGGGTATCTCCGCGCGTAGCTTGTAAAAGGGGTGAAAGAACTTATTGAGGTGATGACAGTGTGGGAAGCGAAAGCAGAATATTCAAGGGTAAATAGGTATGTTTTTAATTTTTTCCTAAAAGAAAGAAGATTGGAGATTTGTCTCAGCTGTGATGGGAGGGAGTTCCATAGCAAGGGGCCTTTGAGAGAGGGAGCTCGGCCTCCCTGTCTTGCTCTGGTAACTTTAGGTACCTGCATCAACATGGTGTTACTGGAGCGCAAGGCACGTCCAGGAGAGTAGGGGACAAAAATGTCTTTTAAATATTTGGGGCCGGATCCATGAATGCACTTATGCATTATGCAACAAAGTTTAAAGTTGACACGTTGTCGCACTGGGAGCCAGTGAAGGTGAGAAAGGAGAGGGTGTGACGGGGTTCGGGGGGGGGCATTCAAGATGAGTCTTGCTGCGGTGTTCTGCACCACCTGCAGTCTGCATAATTGTTCTTGATTGGCAGAGATGAGTAGACCATTGCAATAGTCTACCCGTCCTAGAACTAGTGCTTGTACCAGCGTTTTCCTGTGGATGTCTGGCAGGAAGGGGAAGATGCGCCGTAGGAGACCAATTATTCGGAAGCACGTTCCCGTGACTTGACTGACATGATCTTTTAAAATCAGTGTTTGGTCCAGGCGCACTCCCAAGTTTTTGATGGTCTGTTTGGGCGCAGGGATAGGTCCTAGCTCAAGTGGCCACCAGTCCGGAGACCAGAGGAGGGTGGCCCCTCCAAACAACATGACTTCAGTTTTAGTCACATTGCATTGGAGGAAGTTCTGGGCCATCCAGCCTGCCACAGCTCTCATGCCATTTTGGAAGGATTGCATGACTGCAGGTGTAATCGTTTGGAAGGGAAACAACAGCTGGGTGTCATCAGCGTAGGAAATAGGGGAGAACCCATAAGATCTTATAATCTCCGCCAAGGGGGCCACATATACGGTAAATAACGTGGGGCTCAGGCATGAGCCCTGTGGCACACCCTTGGTGAGCTTCCTACAGATAGATTTATGGGAGCCTAATTTGACACCTTGTTGCCTATCTGCAAGAAAGCTTTCAAGCCACGCGAGGGCGGTCCCTTTTACTCCCACTCCCCTCAAGCGGTCGAGAAGGATTTTGTGCGACACCGTGTCGAAGGCAGCGGACAAATCCAATAGCACCAGAATCACTGAGCTCCCCCTGTCAAGTGACATTCTGATGTTATCTGTCACTGACAGGAGGGCTGATTCGGTGCTATGGTTGGGCCTAAAACCAAATTGTGAGTGGTCTAGGCCGCCCGCTGCCTCGATGTAGTTAGACAGGTGTGTGTTGACATGTTTCTCGGCCAGCTTGCTGAAATAAGGCAGGAGGGAGATGGGCCGGAGGTTGGAAAGCTCCGTCCAAGGGAGAGCCGCGTTCTTACGAATGGGGTTCACCACCGCTCTTTTCCATTCAGTTGGTACGTATCCCTTCATCAGAGATTGGTTAATTACATCTTGAATGTGGGGACCTAACAAGGTACTGAGGGAAGTCAGGGTTTTAGCAGGGATAAGGTCATCCGGGGACCCGGATTTTACAAGGGTCATTAATGTGGAAAGCTCTCTGTTGTCGATAGGAGGGAATGTAGTCAGCTCGGAGTTGGTGTTTTCAGTGGGATGGGGGGCAATCGGAGTATCATTGCCTGTTTGAGATGTTAAAATTTTGTCATAAATGGATTCTATTTTATTTTCAAAGTATAGGGAGACTTCTTCGCATAGACTTTGTGAGAAGTCATCTGGCCTTACACAAGCCATAGGCTTGACAAATGTTTCAAGAATCCTATAAAGTTCTTTAGGGGAATTACCAGCTTCCATAAGCTGTTGGGCAATGTTGTTTTTACGGGCAGCTTTAATATGTTTATAATAGTTTGTTTGGGCTGCACGATGTGCCTTCTTGTTATCCTCTGAGTGGGATTTTCTCCATCTCTTCTCTATCCTCCTGCATTCTTGCTTCTCTTTTCTGAGAGCCTCGGTATACCATTTTTCCTGTTTAGCCACAGGGAATTGCCTAAATACTTTCAGAGGGGCGATTTTGTCAATAGCTACAGTGAATGAGTCCTGAAGCATAGTTAGGCTATGTTCTACTTCATCGGTATCCTTAAAATCGGGTTTTTCCCATACCTTTTGTAATGCCTCCAGTGTGAGTTTGTGCCACTGTCTGCGTGTAGTAGGGGGTAAGGGTTTCTTGTAGGAGCCTTTATTAATTTTAAAAATAATGAATTGTAATAAAAAGTGATCGGACCAATCTAATTGGGTTGGTTCATTGCAGGATATATTGTCGAAGTTGGTATATATCAAATCGATGCAATGTCCACCTTCATGTGTGGGACCCTGATTCTTTTGTGTGAGGCCAATGGTTGTCAAATCAGCAGACAGGCTTTTGGTCCCCATAGATTCAGGTTGGTCGGTGTGTATATTAAAATCTCCGAGAAGAAGAAAATCCTCATTGGCCTGTATATGTGGGCCTAATATCTCTAAAAGAGATATAGAAAAGCTAGGGCATGTAAGTGGTGGTCTATATATGAGTGCTCCCTTACTAGTTTTTCTATTAGGGAAGGTGATTCTATATACCATTATTTCTATTTCTTTACAACATTGTATGTCTAAAATATCCAGTTTTAGGTAATCTTTGTAGATTATGGCGATGCCGCCACCAGTTTTTTCAGGGCGATCAGAATGATGGAGTTGGTATCCCATTGGTACTCCCAAAGCAATGGCAGATATCGTGTGAGGTTTTAACCAGGTTTCAGTAATGAAACAGATATCTGGGGTCAGGGAATGTATTAGGTCCCAGATCTCTATTTGGTGTTTGGGCATGGATGACTGCAGGGGAGCAGTCCCACACAGGTTGTTTATTTTCTGCTGCATTATGGTAGAGATAAAGTGTCCCGGTGCTAAAGCCGACTAGTGTCACATTGGTACATCAACCTTATGCCAAAGCAAACAGATAGGTCTTGAGAGCCTTCCTAAACAGGAGTTCATGGGAGATCTTCTTAAAGGCATGAGAAAGCACATATGAATGCGGTACTGGGCACCTGTTGGTGTGCTTAAGTGAGACGACTGGTTGTTCAGGTAAACAGGGGATGATCACTGCCTGTATAAGCATGTGGTAGAGCTTTTTAAAAATCATTCTTCAACACCATGCGCTTGTCATTGGTGTAAATGAAAAACAATTAGTGTCACTGATGATTTGGAGTTCCTTTGAATTTTTTTATCATTTATTTTGGTGAACGCTCTGGCAAATACGAATTGCCATGTGTTGGGACGGAAAAGTGCTCTGCATTTTAGGAGATGTATGCCCCTTCCCTGAGTGCCCAACTTTATGCTTATTTTTTTGTCATAGGCAAACATGGATCATGCATGTGTGTGATGACACAGGCCTGTCTCATGGATTGCGGTCTTGTTGGACCGGGAGGGGCACTCAAAGTGATACCCTCATAATGGTGGAGGCTCCCTACTTCACAGGGAGTTAAGGAGAACAAGCGTGTATTGATCAGTAGTAGTGAAGAAGACCTTTTTACCCTGTGTCACTGGAGTGAGACCTACAACACTCACCTTTTTAAAAAATCAGCTGTTATTATTATTATTATAGGAGTTTGTAGAGCGCCTGGTGACGCCTCCCGGCGTCTCCCCGCGCTTAGAAGAGAGTATTGCTTGGGTGGAAAGGCATCAGACAGTGAAATTAGATAGTGGAAAGATGTGTTTTTAGATGTTTCCTAAAGGATGTTTCGCTTTTTTCCTGTCTGATATTCGTGGGGAGGGTGTTCCACTCCTTGGCTGCGAGAGTGCGAAAGGACCTGCCTCCAAGTCTGGCTTTTTTTGGGCGCGTTGTTTTAAGCAAACCTGTTCCCTTAGAACGAAGAGTTCTGGAGGGTTCATAGAGTGAAACTAAGTCAGACAAATAGGAGGGTGCTCTTTGATGAATGATCCTATGGCACCAGAGAAGTGCCTTGAATATTGTCCTCTTTCTGATGGGCAGCCAATGCAGAGCATCCAAGGAAGGTTTAGATGGAGCTCTGCGCGGGAGTCTTAGCACAAGGCGTGCCGCTGAATTTTGCAGGACCTGCAATTTTCTAATGTTTTTTTCAGAAGTGCCCAGCAGTAGCACATTCCCGTAATCAATGCGGGAAGTGATAAGAGCTTGTGTCATGGTGCGCCTGGAGCTCAATGGGAGTAGATCCATGGTGCGGCTGAGCGTCTTCATAACTCCAAAACACTTTCCAACTGTTTTTTTGACATGACTGTCATAAGAGAGTTTGTTGTCAATCCAGACACCCAAATTCTTGGCCTCCTGACTGGGGGTAGGTATTGGTCCCAGACATGTGGGCCACCAATCTTTGGTCCATTTGGTGTTGTTTCCCCCCATAATGAGCACCTCTGTTTTTGTTCCGTTTAATTTGAGGCAGTGCTCATTCATCCATGTGGCCAGCTTGCACATACAGGCTTTGAAATTATCGGCCTCAGAGGAGGGGGATTGAGACAGGGAGATCAGGAGTTGGGTATCGTCGGCGTAGGAGACAAGCTCTACGCCGAACGATTGGACCACCTCTGCCAAAGGTGTCATATATAAGTTGAACAGGGTGGGACTCAGGGCCGAGCCCTGAGGTACCCCCTGTTCTAAGGTCAGGCTGTCCGAAAGATAGGTTCCTCTTTGGACCTGAAAGCTTCTGTTGGTTAAAAAAGCTTTCAGCCACCCTAGAGCCTCTTTTGTGACTCCCGCTCTGTTTGCGTGCTTCACTCATTCTTGGCCTACAAGGGGGATTATGTTATTGCATTTGAATGTTGTGCCTCTTTGCAGGTGTAGAATTAGAAATAAAATACTACTTTTTCTCATAAAAGTAAGTATTTGGCTGGACATTGATTTATTGTTTGTACAGTTTTCATTTAATGAGTCGTTTTCACTGACCTGCATCTACTTCCACCAAAGGGAGCCTTGACTGCTTGTCCACAGCTACAACTAATAATCAAGTGCAGAAGGGGTATTTGGCCCAGTTGGTCTGGACCCATAGTAGGTCGGTCCCCGGAACATCAGCAGTAAAATACTTTAACCACCACAGTTGGGCCCAGTAGGACTGGTGTTCCCCGTGGCCCTCTGAGAGGTGTTCTGACACCATGAATAAAGGGTCATGCACATTTTTACTGGTGGATATATTTGTGAAGAGAGAGGCAGAAATTATTTACAATCTAATGATTTGAATGATTTGTGGTTTTGGATGTGTTTCTTAGTGTGTTACAGTAACCAGACTGGTCTTTGAATGGTCTGGAGATGCTGACGTGTAATAGTTAACAAACACTTTCTTTGGGTGGTGGTTTGACATTTTGTACATATAACTAGACTTGTTGAGTGTTGCTAATTTTCACGTGCCAAGCACCAGATTGCACAACCCTATTCTTTGATGTACCTAAGTGGTATATGACAAGAACCCAGTGTGGTCCAGTGACTAACTGACATAGGTTCCTTGATCGCAACTGAATAGGAAGGTACTATGTATCTATTATGTGCATTTGTTGCAAGATTCCCCTTTTAAAATTGTAGGTTTTACAATTGAAGTAGCCTGCAGGCTAGCGTTTTTTCCGGTCATACACCACCTATCATTAGCTACAGCCATTGAAAGTTCACTACCAGGATAAAACATATGTACTAAGTAGTTTAGAACAGTAATGGAAAGCTATCAGTTCCTCACCTGATACAGACCCTAGATGGCATCTATGTGTACTTCTTGTGTGTGTTTACAAAAAATATTTCTCTTGGTTCATCTTACTGAATGTTAAAAACGTTCTCATTTTTATTTCTTGTTTTTCAGCTGAATCTTTCTACTATTGTTTTCATTTTCAGATACCCTTATTTTAATTCTACTGTATGGGTTATGTTCGTGGGCTAAAGTATACCTTCTTAATCATATAAGCTCTTTTTCCGAACAGCAAATTAACCCCTACCCAAAAGTTGTAACGTCTCACCTAATCCCCTACTACCTTCCTCCATTGTCCATTATGAAGACCCCAACAGTCTCTGTGATGTGCATTTTACTGCTATTTTGCATATTTTTTTCAAATCGTCCTTGTTAATAAAAATGAAGTAGGAAATACTCAATAAATCCCTGGATATCGCAATCATGACAAAATTCATTCAAACCTTTAGTAATAGACCTTATGATACACATTCTCTCATCCCTTCAGTCAGTCATAAACTTTATTTCGATTTAAAAAAATCATAAAAGCCAGAACAACGTACAAGGGAATGAGAACAGAGGGTATCCAACATACATTAAAAAAATATATTTGACTAGATTTAAAACAATCACCCTAAAATGTCATGATGTTACAATAAATACCTTAAAAACACTAAATATCACCCCAACAACACTACTGTCCACAGAACCACCCTTCATTGATCACCATTAGGGGCAGCATCATTTGATAAAGTGCATTGTGGTAGATTGTTGGTATAAGCCTACAAAACATAGGCGTGAACATTTACCTAGTCGTTATTGCTTTCCAACGGATCACCCATACCCAGCCCAGGAACTTTGCAACAGCGATGACTATGGGACCTTCCATATATGTTTTTAAGATCCTGAATGCCTCGCTGCTGGACCTGGTCCCCATGTTTGAACAGATTGGTTTCAACCATCGGGACCTGGGTTCATGGTACAATGGACAGTCAAAAAAAATGTGTGCCACTGATTCCTTCTTATCATCACCAGAGGGACAGTTATTATTGGAAGCGCACCATTTGTTGATAAAAGCATTTGTGGGAATCAAGCCCACCCTAAACTGATGATACAGTTTCCTGTCTCTGGGGTGGTGATTAGATCCCAGTATCCCTCATAGGAAGCCTCATGCTTGCTGTCAAGAAACGGTTTAGACAGAGAGGGGTTAATGTTTGCTGAGAACCGCTTCATGACTATTATATTCCAGTACGCTGCCTTTTACTCGGTTTTAGATGGAAATGTACTTTTGGCAGGTGCTGTGCAGGTGCGGCACATCCCCATCTTACTAAGTATATTATTAACACACCGTAGCCACAGAATTTTCCTGGAGTCGTCCATTTCTCTAACTTCTAACAGGGCCAATGCATAGTGTGATAGCTCAGGTGTCACCCAAAGCCTCCTCCAGTAGGCGACTGGCCTATAGTGTACCACATCTCTAACCGAATGGCAACCCAGATCCAAATATAGGGGTAGTAGCGGGGTAGACTGCGGGAGGCCAATATGGACTTCAAAAAAGTATTCTGCTCTACCACCAAAGGGTCCAGGTTGGCATAACCCAAGAATTCTGCCCCATATAGGATCGAGGCACCAATTTTGGAGGTATAAATGTGTAGCAAAGGAGTAATTGGTTTGGTGTGTGATAATCTCTGCTCCTTCAGCAGAGCACCTGACAGTTGCACATGCTTAACAGTGAGCAGGTCTGTTTGGGGCTTCCAGCTAAATTTGTTATCAATTGTAACCCCTAAATAAGGAAAGGTCTCTGTTTGCTCTAAAGTTCCCCCCTTCATTTTGACAGCACCCACAGTATTCTTATTGTTTTGCAGGACCATATATTTAGTTTTATCCACATTATCTACAAGACCATGATCCTCACAAAACTCCTCAAACCTCGTGAGGGCACTTTGGAGGCCCTGTCTCATCTTAGAAAGAACAAGGGTGTTGTCGGCAAACATTAATAGGGGATCTTAGATCCAGCCAGGGATGGTGCATCTGTAGGAAAGTTCTCAAAGTACTGCACTACCCCATTAATATATATTGAAAAGAGGGTGGGTGCTAGCACGCACCCTTATCAGTCATGGCCTTATTAATGTCTCATTCCATTTTCTGGCTAGACGATCTTAAGAGCAAAGCATTTTTATTGGAAACTTTAGATTATCTTAACATGTTTCTACAAACAAATCAAAAGGAAACCTTGCTGAAGTTCACACAAAAATTATTTCCCATGTATTTGTGAATGAACTCAAACTTGAGCACTTATATATTGAAATAGAGCTAAGTGGCAGTGGAAACAAGGACACATGCCTCTTTTCCACACACTGAGACCACTCTCTTGCTAGTTGGCAATGCCCTGTCTCGCATACGTATGCCAGATGGTTAGTGATAAACCAGTGAATAGTAATAGAGCACTAATGACTTGCCTATACCTCCTTGATTCAGTGGTCACATCTTTTGATAAAGAGCTATGCAGGTGTGTAGTACATGTCTCATTAGTGTATCTTTTTCACTGTACATTCTACTGGGTGTTTCCCCTTTTGTTCTCACTGGCTATATCATTTAGGTTGCTTTGCTTAATTCTTCATAGCAGGTTATAAAATCAGATGTATACAAGTGGTGAAATATATCTGATTTTATATTGGTAAATACAAACTAGCAGGAACGGCTACTAATGACGGTATCTCTCATTTTTTTTCACTGTAGTATGTCAAGGTTTCAACCTCGTAGGCGGTAGGTCTGCCGGTCTTCATCAGAACAAAACGTAAACTGTTGCACTGAAAGGTCTCTAAGGAAATGGGCAAAGTGCAGATCAGCATGTCTTTGACAGTGTCTCTAGTTTTGTGAGTATGTCAACGGAAGTGAATCAGGGATTGGGTGTGGAACTGAGTGAATCCACCTAATGCACTTTTATAAATCTCATAGCCCACATTCACAAAAATCGCCAGCAGTTCTTTGTCATACACAGTGTTGTCTTATTTCGTTTTACATTCGAAAATCTTTTAGAGCTGAGTGTCTTTGACAAGTTCATGCTTAAAACGATACCACTTGCAGATGACAGATTTGTTTGCAGCTTTTCTTCCATGTCAGGTAAATTACACAGTGTATATCCACCCTCGCCCATTTACACACATACGTCTGCTTTTCCTAAATATGAAGTAACGGTCCTGTAGTGAGCGCGCTAGCACGGTACGTCACGTGGCTACGTGACGTACGTTGACGTAGAGGCGCGGCAGGCGGAGCGCGGCATTCAGAGCGCGAGCAGGCTGGGCGCAGGACATGCTTTGCGCTCCTTGTATGTATGTACTTGAATAAAGAGGTTGGCACCATCATCCGACTCCGAAAGTTATTGGGGGAGAAACAGCATCATTACAGTGGCGACGAGGGTGGGATACCGACCCACGACCCCCACCACGCAGACTACGAGAAGCACGGCGGAACGGAGTGGTGGCGCAGGAGAAACGAGGAAGGCCCGAGGGTACGCACAGCGACCCCACCCTCATAGGGCACGGCAAGGAGCGCAACGCAACCATCAGCAAGGAGAACAAAGCACCGAGAGCACAAATAGCGACGGTCGAAGTACCCTGAACAACCGAGGTAGGAAGCCAGTCACGGTCACGGCCCACCGGGATACGCACTGGCTACTCCACCCGAACAGGAAAGGGCTGAAAGGAACAGCCCTCCACCCTTGCTCAAGAAGGAAGAACGAAACGGTGCACCAGGGAGCCCGAGAAGCCTGGAAGGTACACTGCCCGCATCCCGGGCGGAGAAGATGAATGTACAAGCGGGCTACGCGATAGCGCCAGTCCAGTTCCTTCCCCGACCAGGGGAACCGCTCATGAAATGGGAGGACTGGAAGGAATACATAGACAATTTCATAGAAGTGATGGAAGACGAGAGCGAGGAGAAGTTCAAGCCGCCGAGAAAGAAACGCATCCTGCTGCTAAATCTGGGCCCAGAAGGCCTAAGGATCTACAAAAGCTTGGTACCGAAGAAGAGAGAGACAGAGGATGACGACGTGTATGCCCATGCGCTGGAAGACCTAGAAGAACACTTCAAACCCTCAGTGTGCGTCTCAGTAGACAGGTTTAACTTCCAGCAAAGGAAGCAACTACCCGGGGAAACGGTGGAAGAGTATGTGGCGGCGTTGAAGAAACTGGCGGTCTCGTGCAAATATGCCAACTGGGAAAGTGAATTCATAAAAGACCAAGTGGTGATGCACACCACGTGCACGAGCGTGCAGGACAAGCTATGGGCCGCGGGGGACACCTCGCTCAAGGACGTGTTGGTGATAGTAAAAAGGGCTGAACTGGCACGAAGGTGTGCAGCGGCTACGAAGAAAGAGATCGTACCCAGTGGAACGGTGAACAAAGTAGACGAGGAAGAACACCACAAGGATAATCGGGCATGGAAACAGCCAGAAAAGGGTCCCGACAAATGGCGGAACAGCCCAGGCAACCCTGGCAAACAGGCCGGAAGTAGCAAACGGCCTTGCTACAGATGCGGCAGTTGGACGCACGAGGCGCACGACCGGAAGTGCCCCGCGCTTCGCGCCAAATGCACGTTCTGTGGAATAGTCGGCCATTTTGAAAAGGCGTGCAGGAAGAAGGCAGCCAAGAACGCAGTGAAGTACGTGGCCCAGGCATCGGAGGAGCCAGAAGAAGCAGCAGAGGAAGAAGTGATCACAGTCCTCTGCATCTACGACGAAATCTTAAGCATAAACGACCGAGGCCGTGGCACCGGCGGAGGAAGAACGATGAAACCCGTCATGGAAATGAAGATCGGAGGCGTCGAAGTTCAAGTGGTGGCGGACACAGGGTCGCCCTATACCATCATCCCCCGGAGCGTGTGGGAAGAGAAGTTTGCTCCGCGACTGGGCTCCGAGCTGGACAAGCTGGACATACGTCCCGTGACCTACAATGGTGATCGAATCCCCATGGCCGGGTGCAGGAAATTGAACTTCGAATTCAGGGGCAGAGAGGCCAGGTGCAAACTGTATGTCTCCGAGAAAGGTCCCTCCGTCCTAGGGTGGCTAGACCAAGGAGACCTGGGCATCAAGCTGGACCCGGGAGGCAAGGAACAGATATTATTGACGGAGCCGGAGGAAGCGCTGGACACGAATAAATGGAGGAAGAAGTTCCCAACGGTCTTCGGAGGCTCAGTGGGCAGACTCGACAAATTTGCACACAAGATCATACTCAAAAAAGGAGCTGTACCGGTGGCACACAAGGTGAGAAACATCCCGCTGGCAGTAAGGGACGACGTGAAGGAAGAACTACAACAGCTGGAGAAAAGAGGGATCATCGAGCCGATAGCATGTGCCGAATGGCTATCGCCGTTGGTGGTGGTGAAGAAACCGAATGGGAAGGTCCGTTTATGCGTGGACCTACGTGAGTTGAACAAAAATATAGTGGTGGAGAAGTTTCCCCTTCCCCGGATAGAGGAGATGCTGGCCAGCACAAGGGGTATTCAGTGGTACTCCACCATAGACTTGACCTCAGCATATCACCAGATAGCGTTACACCCAGAGAGCCGCAGCTTAACATCCTTTATAACTCCCTTCGGATGCTATCGATTCCGCCGCATGCCGTTCGGGCTAGCCTCGGCGGCTGCGGTGTTTCAAAAGCTCATGCACCAGCTGTTCCAGGACATCAAGGGAGTGCAATACTTCCAGGACGATATATTGGTGATGGGCCAGGACAAGGTGGACCACGACAGGAAGCTGGAGGCGGTGTTGGGCATCCTGGAAGGTAAGGGCCTCACAGCAGAATGGGCCAAATGCCGGATAGGGATGGAGAAGGTAACGTACTTGGGCCACGAAATCAGTGCTCAAGGAGTGACCCCCAAGAGTGAAAATGTAAAGGCGATCTGCGACGCACCATCACCAGCTACCAAGGAGGAAGTCAGGTCATTCCTGGGAATGGCGGAATACTATGGGAAGTTCATTGAACATTTCGCCTTAAAAACTCACCATATGAGGCTGTCAACCCGAGAGAACAGCGAATTCTGTTGGTCAGAAGAAGCTCAACGGGAATTTGAAATGATAAAGAGAGAAGTGGCAGGGGCAATTCCACTGCAAGGGTTCGACCCCCAAGGAAGCACCATACTCACCACAGATGCGAGTGATAAAGGTCTGGGGGCAGTCCTCATGCAAGACCGAGGCCAAGGGAGAGTCGAAACCATATGCTTCGCATCCCGCACCCTGAACGACACTGAAAAGAGATATAGTGTGATTGAAAAAGAAATGTTGGCGGTGGTGTGGGCCATGTCCCGGTTCCGCCAGTTCCTGTGGGGCACAAGGTTCAGGTTGAGGACCGATCACAAGCCCCTGCTCAAAGTGCTCACATCTAGTGGACATGCGGAAGCGACACCGAGAATCTTGAAAATGTCGCTCAAATTAATGGAGTTCCGCTATGATGTTGAACACATTCCAGGGAACAGGAACAAGGTGGCAGACTACCTGAGTAGGGCGGCAGCGATGGAGCCCGGTACAGAATGCCCCGAGGCGGAGAAAGAGTGGGTCGCACTCACCGGGGACCTCGAAGTATCCATCAGCAAACAGGAATGGAGAACGGCATATGAAGGAGACCCGAATCTGGAGAAAGTGAAGGGCTACATTGTGAGAGGCTGGCCGGACAAATGCAAACTGGAGCGTGGCCTTGTCCCCTACTTCGAGGTGAGAGAGGAACTATCAATGGATGACCAAGGAACATTTATATACAGAGGGGAAAGAGTCATACCCCCGTCAACGATGATACCCAGATTGATGGACATGTTACACGAAGGCCACCTGGGAGTGGGAAAGTTAAAACTAAGGGCCAAGCAGAATTATTGGTGGCCAGGAATGGACATAAGAGCGGAAAGACATGTGAGAGAGTGCCTGAGGTGCCAGGGTGCAGACAAAACGCTGAAACCATTGCGCCCTGCCCTGGGAAAGATTGATCCTCCACAAAACCCGTGGGAGGAACTGTCCATCGACATTTTAGGGCCAGTGCTGAATGCACAAGGTATACAGAAATACATTTGTGTAATGGTGGATCGTTATTCGAAATGGCCGGAAGTAAAGATCGAAGAAACAATGGACACTGAGAAAATAGTGAGCTTCATGGCAGAGACCTTTGTGAGAGAAGGCATCCCTAAGTGTGTTCTTAGTGACAATGGGCCCCAATTCCGCTCTGATAAATGGAATCAATTTATGCAAAGAAATGGAATAGCGTCTAAACACACATCCATATATCACCCGGCTGGGAATGGGTTGGTGGAGCGCTTCAATAGAGTGGTGATGGGCTCGATACAAGCGGCTATTGCAGACAACAAAGACTGGGAGGCGGAGATATGGCACATGGTGTGGGCGTATCGGATAACTCCCACGAACACTGGCTATAGCCCTTTCCAGATATTAAGGGGCCGGGAGCCGTTCACCCAAGACAACAGGATATGGAAGGACAGAGTTATCAAGAGTGAGTGGTCACCGGCAGTGGTGCAAGCCAATCTGAAGAAGGCACAAGCAGTGTATACCAAACACTATGATGCGAGGAGGAATGTAAAAGACACTGCCCTCGAAAAAGGGGGAATGGGTGAGAGTAAGACTGCCCACACTGCAGAAAAAAGGGGAAAGTAAGTACAGCAGGCCCCTGAGAGTTGTGGAAATCAAGGGCCGGGCGGCTTTGCTGAGCGATGGAAATGTGTGGTCGCAGGATCGCATGGCCAGGTGCAATAAAATACTCAACTGGAGAAGCGGAGGCAACATGGAAGAGAGTGAGAGCAACAGTGACCACTCCAGGGACTATGGAGGTGAAGGCCCGGACTTAGGAGAAAGTAGTAACGAAGATCAAGAGGCAAGTGCAGAGTGTCAGCCGGAGGAAGACAGCAGTCGGGGCGTGCCTAGCGCGGCTGCGCTAGAGAGTGGACAGAGCGAAGAAGCTACGTCTGCCAGTTCCCCGGTAAGACTGACGAGAAGGGGCAGGGCGGTGGTCCCACCAGTGAGGTTCAGAGACTATGATATGAGTCAGGACTTGTTCACATAACTCTTTGCAAAAAAGGGAGATATGTAGTGAGCGCGCTAGCACGGTACGTCACGTGGCTACGTGACGTACGTTGACGTAGAGGCGCGGCAGGCGGAGCGCGGCATTCAGAGCGCGAGCAGGCTGGGCGCAGGACATGCTTTGCGCTCCTTGTATGTATGTACTTGAATAAAGAGGTTGGCACCATCATCCGACTCCGAAAGTTATTGGGGGAGAAACAGCATCATTACAGGTCCTTGAGCGAGGGATTCTGGGTGGCGTTGAATATTGAGGGGCTGCTGCATCTTTCCAATATATTATTTATCCTCAGAATAGTAACAAATAGTGCACAAAAAGCGCACCCTATGATATTTCACTGGGTGTTTTTCTGAGATCTTAAAATGGGTATGTCATGGATACTGGATGTAGAAAACTAATTTTTCATGCAATAAAAACAATTCTCACGTATGCTTTAAGTATCTGTAGCCATGATCGCTCCCCTTTTATTAACCCCTACATGTAATGCTATTTTTTTTATTTGATAGTACCCCTTTCACACAAACGAAATATCAAGTTGAAATAAAAAAAACTCTCGACATGAAGCAAGTATGAATTCTGGAAGGTGTTGTCAGGTGACAAAATAACTACCCCTGCCGTACTCCTCTCACAGAACCGTCCCACATAAAGAACAACAGCAACAAAACTGCGATGTACATTTTGTGCTGCGCCGTCACGAAGAAGGGATTTATTTTAAACTCTTTCTGTTAGAACCCTCGGTTAAACTCTATGGACTTCTCGGGTAAACACAACAGCCTAATTGTTATATTTATATTTGTTTTTAGTTTAATTCTTAATCTTCTTATTGGCAGATGGTCTTCATGACAAGATGACCTGAGGCTAACAGGTCTAGTGCGATAACTTCTTGACCTGCAGCAGGTAAAACCAGGCGCCATCTGTTAGTTCTCGCACTGTGCTTTCTTCTCTTGCCCCATTGTATGCACAGCCTGTTGTCAACAGGCCCCCTTTTCAAACATTGTACAGGCAGGTGAATATTTATTTTACTTCTCTGTCTCTTATTTACCACGTCCAACACCTGGGTTATAAATAACCCTCGCAGAATGAGACTCCAAACCAACACATATGTAGAAAATATAATCCATAACTTGCATTAGTTCCGATATTGCATGTCAGCTCTACATGAAGGTGGCTCAGTGACGTAACACAAAATAATGCCCTCCTCCCAGGTGATCAGTGACCCCGAGAATCCCACACTTCTTGAGTCTGAATGGGGGCTCCCTGAAGCTCCCAGGTGGCCGGGTTTGCACTGCAGGGGCCCAGGTTACACCCCAGGCATCGTACTGAAACACTGATCTAAAACAAGTTATGCATTCATAAAAACAAGTCGGTCTTTCGCGGCCGAAGCAAATATTAAATTCTACAGTACCTAGAAAAATTGGAAACGTTGACCTCTGCAATTGAAAATCACGTACGCTGGCGAGAACCGGATTGGACCAAAAAAGCACACCCACCCCATAAAGAAATATGGTGGAAATGGGATTCAGAAGCAGATGATCATTTCGTGTTCTCCGGGCCCAAGGCAACGCTGCGTGACCACAGCTCAAAAACACGCAGTGACAAAACCACTTTAAATCCCCTGCTGTGTCACGAGAAGGCAGACTTACCTGAGCAATTCCAGAGATCTCCACCCGAAAATGTCCTCGTTGATTATGGTGGATTTGCGACGTGTCACTCTGCTTATTCTGTAATCATCCTATCAAACTCCAAAGGTTCATTGGCCCAGGGGTGGTTTACAATCCCCGCGGGTTAAACTTTAACCGGCTCTATCTCCTCGCTCCGCGCAGCCTTTGACCAGATAGTTGGGCTACACGCACGAGGCGGCATCAGGGCAAACCGCATTTGTTTACAAAATGCAGGCAGCAAGTAAGGGAGGCCGGTTTATGCTTGGGAAGCGTAAGCCCACGAGAACTGAACACCAATTTACGATGACTTTATTGTCATTGGGCATTGGTTTATTTTAAAACCTTTTAATGAAAACGATTATTTTGTGTTTTTTATTGGCCAGGTTTCTGATTGTAGTCCGGTGAACTGCTGCCTGCATGGTGAGTACCTGCTAAACACACAACTCATCTGCCAGGTGGATTGGGAACTAAGGTTGCAAATGTTTAGTTTGCTCCTCTCTGAAATGTTACATTAACTCTCCAACCTTTCCATCTGATTGACCTGTCTTTGAAATGACCCGGTCAAAATTTCGTGATTAGACAGAAAGTGACTTTATCTCCCATGGTGCTTCAAGGAATGTGTGACACAGCGAACAGCGCGGATTGTGATATTTTACTCGGCATTATGGCCTGCAAAATAACAACTGTCTGATTACCAAGAGACATCTATTTATCCATTCTTTTATTGCAGTATCAGGGTAGAACATTTTATTTAAAGCTATGCGGAATGAGCTTGAAAAAGGCCTTGACACGCCTGTCACAGACTGACACGCTAGCGACACATGCCAAAGCCTAGTGTCTCTGGTTTCATGATTTGGTGCATTCGTAAATAGGAATGATTTATTGTTAATAGGAGTAGACCTTAAGCTGTTAGTGCTGGTAGCTCCTAGACTGTGGGTATGTTTCTTGTTTAGTCCAGAATACAGCATCAGCATAGGGACAATTGCCCATTCCGTGGTTTTGAAACCCAAGACATGGGAATCTGGACAGTTAAATAACATCATACGGTCCTAGCTTTCAGCAGTTCATTAGCTTCGGTCCAATCGTGGTTTCCTTACACTGTCCCTATACAGGCCCAAACATTTCCTTTTATAATTGTAAATCACCCCTAAGGTAGGCCCAAGTTTGCCCTATGGGTAGGGTGCAGTGTGTGTGTGTGAAAGGTAGAAGTTGTGCTGGTGTGTTTTACATGTCCTGATAGTGAAATGCTACCAATTTCTGTTTTCACTATGGCAAGGGCTATCTCTCTCATAGGTTATCATTGAAACTGCCTTTTACCATACTACAAGTGTAACCTTTAATTGGGAATAGATAGAGATTTGGAGTTTGAGTTCCCCGAACTTCAAATTTAAAAACACATCTTTCTGTGAAGGTGGTTTTTAAATTGTGTGTTTGAAAATGCCACTTTTAGAAAGTGTGCATTTTCATGATTTACCATTCTGTGCCTCTGCGTGCCTGTGAATGAATGAATGAATGTATTTATTGTTTCAATTAATTAAAATTGTTACAAAAAACTGGCCGTGGTGTCTCATTCCTCGTACCTTCTTCGATCGTTAAAAAAATGTGATTGTATAATTTCATTTAAAAAGTAAAACAATCACAAAGCATGACATTAAGAGACTATAAACATTAGATATATATTAACTGGTTTGAACCTGTGGTCAGCCAATATTCCTTGGCTCGATGTTTACTTATGAGTTCTTTAAACTGGCGTGCAAATTTCACTTGTCTGACAATTCCATTGGCATCTCCAAATTAAAAAGCAGGTACGAGTGCCACATTTTAAAAACAGAGGTTTTAGTAAAGTGCAACAGGCGTGGTTCAGTCGGGGGCAGATGCAACCCAGGTGAGCCATAGATTCCTCTTACCGATGACACATTCTGAAGATGGTGACCGCCTCTAGTGATTTCCAACAAATATTTATATCTTTTGTTGGCAGTACCATGAGTCTGACTAACAGAATTTGCTTTAAAATTGTTTTGTTCAAGACTGAGTCAAGATATGGCTGTCTCAGTTTACCCTTGTAGGAACTAGCTAAGAGCCCAATATTGCTGCAGGCAGGGCCGGACAAGGAACCAAAACCGGCCCGGCAAAGGGCTTGGCCGGCCCCCCGGGGGGAGGTTGGGGGTGAGACCGAGCTCTTTGCCGGGGCCGGTTTTCGGCCGATTTTGTTACAGAGCCGATTTTGCAGCTATGCTGCATAAACGGCCCTGTAACAAAAACGGCCCCCAGAGGCCCAATACCGGCCCCCACCCTTGCAATGCACTGGGGAATTGCCTGGTGCCTGCAATGGCCAGTCAGGCCCTGGCTGCAGGAGTAGTCTATTAGCCTCATGTAGTCTTCCTTGAATAGTAGTCTAACTTGTTTCTTTAAAATGGTTTTTAAAATTCCAGGTTGGTGAATAAAATCCCGCCAGTTGGTCAGGTCAAGGTGCAGTTCAGTGCAGGCAGTAAGAAGGCCTTTGGCCCAGGAATTTTTACCTTTCCTAAAGATTTTCTTTAAAATTGCTTTCATTGTATTTGGCGGTGCTGTGCAAGCCCCTCTATAATATTGATTAATCGATGCCAAATGTTCGTAAGATTGTTTGTTTAACCCAAATTCCAGCCGTACCAAGGCATTCCGAGCATGGGCGGGTGTCCGAAAAATCTATTTAACCCCTTCCCTGCGCATGACGGAACAACGCCGTCATGAGCCACGGTCGGCGTGTGCTCATGACGTCGTGGTTCCGTCATGTTGAGGCCGCTCCGCCACGCAGCACTTATTCCCCGCCTGTGCGGGCAAATTAGTGAGTGGGCGGGGTCGTGATGGAACCACGCCGTCGTGAGCACAGCTCGCCCGTGACTCATGACGGCGTGGTTCCATCACGAGCATGGCGGCACCACGCTCACCCCCCACCTCCTCAGAGCCGCAGCGGAATTAGCGCCGCGGCCAAGGAGTTAAATGCCCGGCAGTTGGCAAACCCCATGGTGTTAATTGAGGCCGCAGGAAATGCTAATTGGACAAATGTAATTGAGGGACGTAACTTAGCTCTCATGACCTTTCGGATGGGCTCAGTTGTCGGGCAGCGCAGTTTGGAGTTGAGTATGCAAAGAGCGTATGTCACCCCCTTAGCTTTTGATTCTATGGATGCGATATGTGTTGTGGGCTTGCCCTTGCTCATGATCCAAACCCCCAGATAATTATATTTAGTTGTTGCTGCTAGTTTAAAATTGTCCAGTCTTGTGAGAAGTTGGCCTGGTATATGATTATCACAAATTCTAGTGAGCACCTTGCACCAGTCCAAACAACCCTTATGGTGATTGGTTATAAGTCAACCTTATAGACCAGCTATCCTAGTGGTAGCATGGACAAAAGCAGTCTCAGGCTAAACTCAAGAGGGCATGTGAAGCCAGCTGTTTTACCATATGAAATCCTTTTATTATCAAATGAAAGGACACCACACAAGTTATATATTATAAAATATATGTATATATTTCTAGAATAATCCTCTATACTCTTTATGAGCACAGAAGCACAAGCGTTAAACAAAGAACTTAATATAACATACAATAGGCTGCACAATTATGGATATGCCGAGTGGCCACTCAAACCATATATTAAAAAAGTGGTATAAGTACCATGTCACGAACAATGGTAAGGCCTAGGGCCTTGGGAATCGCTGGGCCTACACTGGACCAATGAAGGTTAGGACATAGGAGGCCCACAGGATGCGGGTGCAGTGTCTATAGGCAACAGCGTTTACCATACAAGTCAATGGTGCGTAAAAATCAGAAAGTTATAGGTTTGGGAGTCTTCCGACTGGACTAGAACTTAGCCACTTGAAACTAGGATACTAGGGATGTAAATCACTACAGGGGCACCGGAGTATCCTCGTTACCTCACCCACAGGAAGCGGGTGCATAGGTGCCAAAGTGTGTCGGGTTTCTTCGTGGAGTTCTATGGAGCCTGGAGGAGAAGATGCTGCAGGCGACCAGGAGAGAAGAGTCCGGTTGGATCCAAGGGTGGATCGAAGATGTAGAGTACCTGAAAGCAGAGGGGACAGAGTCTAGGTCACTAGCCAGTGACCAGGATGGAACCAGGACGGAACCAGGCAATGTCGGGTTGCGATCATGTGCTGTCGAGTAGTTTGTCTCCGCTGCCACGTGGACCAGGAAGTATTGATGACAACCAGGAGTTGAACATGGGTTGTCCCACAAAGGCTCTCAATGTCGGCGGTGTCGGTTCTTGAATCAGAGTCAACAGGCCTTGGCAAATGCAACCCACGCAGGACTCAAAGATGGCTTCTGGATCGGACCAGCAAGGTCAGATCAGTGGCTCTTTTTCAGGGGAGCTAGGGCCAGTCTGAAGCAACCAGATCAGCAGTTTAAATTTGAAGGTTCGTCGTCGCAGAGGCCACTAGCCAATGGGCAAGTGACCAGACAATGCGTCAAGCAGGAAAGTGCAAAAGGGCCCCAAGCAGCACTCAGTGAGTGTAAAGAGGTGATCTTCGGTGCACAGGCTGCTGGGGGCTGGGGCTTCTCAATCCTTAAAGCACAACCTCTAGGGGGCCTCGGGAGCTGCACAGAAAGCATTTGCTGGCTTTCCAAGATGGCCAGTCCACGTCTCACGTCGCCTCCACGGGTCTCAGCTTTGCTAGGACTGTGGACGGGCTGTTGGAAGTCTGGGAGTCCAGGTCTTGTTGGTCTCTGTTGTTCGAGCTCAGGCGGGAGCAACGTCAAAGAAAACCTTTGAGCGCTGATGGTGCCTGCTTGCACAGGGTGGCCACTCCTTGACCACAAGGGAGATTCTTCAGTCTTCTACGTCGAGTAGGATGTCGAAGGGTCCAGAGTTTTGTATCAAAGTTTCAGTCAGGATGATCTGATGTGCTATGGCACAGCTCCTACCTTTATTCCAAATCAAGGGGCTGGATCACCTGCTAGGTCCCTCCTATAGGTGGTACCTAGGAAGTGGGTGGTTACACCCCTTTCCCTTTGTCCAATTTCGCACCAGAGCTAAGGCTGGAGTGCCCCAGCACCGGTTTGAACTGGACTTTTCATGGGACACCTTGTGTGCCCCAGGCAGTGTCTAGTTTCATTCAGCCCTCCCTGCCCCAATCCACTATCTCCTGTCTGGGGTGGTGTAACACCTCCCTTTGACAGGATACCTTTTGTCCAGGCCTCCCCTGCCGGAGTTTCGGTCAGCAGCAGGAGGCCAGACTTGTGTCTGTGGCAGCAGCATCCATTTTGTGATGCTGAGGCTCTAGTTAGATGTAACCGCGTTTAAGGAAAGTAACATGTCTTCTCCCTCTAGAAGGGTGTGATGGAGCGAGTTTCAGAAATAAATTGCATTTTGACTCGCAAAGTTAAACTTCCATAATTATTATTTGTATTACTGCGTTTGTGCATGATTTATATTAATCAACTTAGAATAAAAAGCAATCATACATATGGGATTAACATTATGTGCTCTATGTTGCATCTGCAAGTACGTTGAAAAATAATAAACTAACTTTGTCTAATGTTTTTGTCAACATTAAATGCGGCTGTTTAATTAATGGCATGTGCTTATTTTAAATGTGCTTCTGTCTATGTTGTGTCTTTTTGTGTGGCAAAGGCTTGTGGAGTTGGCTATGGTAGTTACATAGGATCCATGTCTAAAACATGTTAAGTTTGTTCTCTTGTTACATGTAGTCGAAAGGTTTTTTCCTGCAGTGTGACAATTCCTGGTTTAGCCGGCAAAAGAGTAGTGTAACAGGTGAAGTTACACAGTGCATTTGTTCTGTTTCAAAATAGTGGTATTGATATATCGCTAGTGTTGTGCACGTACAGCAAAAGTTTAGGGACCATAGGTGTGATAGGTTAAATGTATAGTGAGGGTTGTCTATGAAATCGTAGCTTTGAGTATAGGGACTTGGAGCCCGTTTTAAAACTCACTGTGAAAAGAGTAGTAGGATTTATCTAAGCTTGAGTGAAGGGTAAGGAAGCGTCGTCTATTCTTACTGGCGATTGAGGATTTCTATGGTTGGTTAAAGTCCTACCGAGATTTCATGTAGACATGGTTAGGGTTTTTCTTGTTTGAATGTGCGTAAATGATTTTGTGAGAATAGCGTTGTCTATTTCACGCGAAATAATTTCTGAATGACTGTGAAAACTATCGCTTTATTTAGCGAAACAGACAAATGGTTTCTTTTTCTGTAGTTACTAATTGAATTTCATTGAAAAGAATTGTTAAAATAGTGCTGTGAAAATATTTTGTAAAGGAGGGGTGAGTTTACGGAGTAGGAGACAGCAAAGCTGCAGCGGCCATGTACGTCACTAGGTTCGCACTGTGATTGGTTAGCATACGTCACAGCAAGCACACTGATTGGTTCACGTGACTGAAACAAGCTGATAGCTGATTGGTTCTTTCTGAAAACAGTACTTCTATTGGTTGAGCAAGGTAGTGACGTGGCTTAACCTGATTGGCTTATTGGTGAGTTTCGCTCACGGATTGGCTAGAGTAGCGGAACATCAAGGAAATACTTACGATCTTTTCCAAAGTAAGCGGGATAGTTTTAAACATGAGTTATTGGTACGGAAAAGAGGAAAAGAAGCCTTCATGGTTTCAGAAAATTAAAAATATATTTAGCCCCGACAAGAAAATCGAAACGCGTGGTTGAAAATTACTTCATAAGTACAAGACACCCGCAGCATATATGGAAGGTGAATATGGTTATCATACTTGCCTTTGGTTTGACAATTGGATACAATATACCAAGGATGAGGGTGTATTAACTTGGCCGGAAGATGGGTCATTTAATATTAAAGTTTTGAAAAACTTGAGAGAAAAAATGATGGCTCTTGTGCCAAAGCCTAGACCTACACAATTTGAAGCTTTACTTGAATGGGAGGTTGAAATGTTTGAACTTGAACGAGAAACCAGAGGTATAACAAGAGGCCCAAAATTAGACATTAATAGGGAAACTCATGAAGATAGAGTGCAACGTTGGAGAAAAGCAGACATGTGTGATGGTCTGTACCCAGTAAGAGTGATGATTACTGAAACACCAGGTCAAAAACTTACCCAAAAGAAAAATAATCTTCATGAAGAATTAGATGATCCGGTTTTAGAAGACATTTCTTCAACTAAACGCAAACCGCCACCCTATCAACCAGATTCACAGTCAACCCCGAGAATTTCTTCAGGAACTTCTCCAAGTGCACTCCCTAGAGAAGTTGATGAAAGTTTACCTAGATTTTTAAAATTACCTGAAAGAGTAGGGACAAGAAGTAATTCTAGTACACCAGGAGAAAACAGAAATTATCCTGAGATTCCAGAACAGAGAAATGAATTCCCGAGAAATGTGATGAGATCTGAGAGACTTGGCGATATACCAGAAATTTCAGATTATTTAAGAGCAAAAGAAGAATTAATCCAGCAATTAACTAAAAACATGGAAGCAGTGACAGTACCAGTAACAATCGGTCATGTTGTACCAGTTTTTGACCAAAGAGAAAATAGACACTCAGCTCTGACTGTTCCATTAAATGCGGAAATTCAGAAAGTGGCTGAAGATTTTTATTCAGAATTAACAGAAATTCGCAGAGAAAAATCAATGATGCCAGATTTAACTTTTAATCAAAGTTTGTCAAATGGTCAGACACCATCTGTTGCAGGTTCTGATTCTGGTTCTTCAGAAAAGAGCTTGAATAAAATAGATTTAACACAAACTTCACTGTCCCCGCAAGCTCCTAAATTTAAATTGCTTGATGTTGCAAAACTGAAAGCTGATTTGGAAGAATTAATAATTGGCACAATTGGTACTGACAGTTTAAAACTATATCAGGATGATGAATTATTGTTTATCTGCAAAAGCATACAATGGAAAACGAACAACAAATATGACCAATTAGAGGAAATGGCTGCTGAATTAGAAATCAATTTAAGTAGACAGAAACATTTGCAGAAACATTGCAGAGTGGATTTTTCTGAAAAAGACATTGAAAATTTGAATACCACAGGAAGGATAACTCATATAAAAGAATTAATAGTGTTCCTGAAAAGATTAGGTGAATTAGGCAAATGGAGATTGAAATGGTCAAAGAATAAAGAGCAAGATAAGAGGGACAAAGGAGAAATAGTTTCTGAATTTCCAATGAGGGAAATAGCTGGCGGAGGGTATGTGCATGTCCCTTGGACAAGACAGGACATTCTGTTGTTCACAAATGATTCTCCTCGGCTGAGAGAAAAGCCAGTAGAATGGTATCGTCAGGTAGACAGATTCATCAAAGTTTCAAAGGTTTTGTGGATTGATCTTGATGGATGCTTTGACATTGTTGTCCCATCAGATCTTTGGACAGAATGTAAAATTTCTGTGAGTTGGCCCAAAGAAGAACCAGCTCGAGATAAAATAACAGGTGCTCCTTCAGCAGATGTCATGGATTTATATGACAAAGTAATACTGGTTGAAAAACAAAATTGCCCCAAAAGAAGTAGACTGGGTTAAAATTGACAGAACAAATCAAGAACCCAAAGAGTCAGTACATTCATTTTATGAAAGGTTACTGCTGGTATTTAAACAATACAGTGGCTATGAGAAATTAAGTGAAAAAGACATGAGCCACTTCATTTACAGGTTTGATTATGGCCTGAGACCTGAGATTGGTGAGATGATCAGAAATGGGATTGCAGGTTGGCAATCACTCTCAGTTGATGATATCCTGAGAAAAGCAAAATACTGCAGTGACGAGATAGATGCTAAGCAAAAGAAGCTTAAGGAAAAGGCAATGTGGGCACAGGTGAAGGTAGCTGAACAGCAAATAGCTGTAGAAAATAAAAATGTTCACCAGGATCAAGGCAAATTTAAGAATAATTTTAATAAACCAAAATGTAATGTTCTTGCCTTGGCCCTCGAACCACTTGCTGCTTTATTGCGCTCGCACCCTGACTTACGAGGCATTACGTGGGCCCCTGGCTTTGAAGACAGGGTCTCCCTGTATGCTGACGATATACTGCCTTACCAGACTTCCCCCTGCAGATCCCTCATCGTGGTTTGTGATGTCATCAGACTTTTTGGGCGGTACTCTGGCCTGATTATCAACTGGGCCAAGTCCTCCCTATATGTCCTCAAGGGGGATACTCGACGTCTCCCTAGAGGCTGCGGTATTCAGATTGCCACGCGCGGTTTCAAATACCTGGGCATTTACATCTCGGGTAATCCCAAGTTAAGGCATAACTACAACCTGCTTCCTCCTCTTCAGCGGCTGCGGCGTGACGTAGACAGCTGGCGCAATCTGCCACTCTCCCTCCTTGGCCGTGCCGCTCTCTTCAAGATGATGTCCCTGCCCAGGTTCCTGTACGCACTCCAAAACGCTCAAGACCCTGTCCCAGCCCGCTACTTTCGTGACCTCGAAGGCCTTCTCCGTGCCCTCCTCTGGGAGGGTCGCCCCCGCGTTGCCTTTCATAAACTCACGCTCCCCTGGTACGATGGGGGCATCGCCCTCCCAGACGTGCGCCGTTACTACTGGTCTTCGCAGCTAGCTGCCCTAAACCATGGCTTCTATGGCCCAGTGGTGAGCCCCGGCTATGCCATGGATAGGTGGCTGATGGGCGATGGTAATTACTATCGGGCCCTATACTCCAAGTCTTTTGACCGACGGTTGACGGGTCCCACCCGCACGGCTGTCCGCACCTGGCGAGCGGTTACTAAGGCACAAGGGTGGCAGGGCAGACTCACGAGGTTCACTCCCCTCTTTGATTCCGACATCCTGGGTAGACTATGGCACACCAAGGGATTTGATAGGTGGGACCTTATCGGCATCAGCAGGGTTGACGACATGCTCTCCAAGGGCTTGATTAAGACCTTCCCCCAGTTACAAGCTGAGTACCAGCTGGGCGCGACGGAGTTTTTTCGCTACGCTCAGCTGCGACATGCGCTGCTTTCGGCCTCTCCGCCGGACGGCGTCATTCCCGAAAGTTCCCCACTGGAAGACAGGATCCTAGATGGGCACATGCCGGACAGCGCAATCTCACTCTCATATAAGAAGTTGATCAATGCACGCACGGACCTCCTCCTTAGTTTGAGAGACCAGTGGGTGGCGGACGGCCTTGAATTGGACGACGAGGATTGGCAGAGCGCGGTTTCCTCTCCTAAGGAGGTTGCCATTTCTTCCCGTCTTCGCCTCGTACAGTTTAAGGTCTTGCACCGGGTGTATATGACAGGGCCCCGATTGATGCGCATGGGTTTCTCGCCTGACGGTCTCTGCCGCAGGGGCTGTGGAGCTCCTGCCACTTTTCTACACATCCTCTGGGACTGCCCGGTGATCGCCTCCTACTGGAGAAGGGTGCACCGCGTTATGGAGGAGGTTACTGGCGTGGCTGCCCATGCGGAGGCCCGTCGATGCCTCTTGAACGTATGGGAGCCTTCCGACCACAACGTTGCACAGACTAGATGGGTTACCCTTGGGAACATGGTAGCTAAGAGGGACATAGCCCAGAGATGGGGCGCGGCTGATGCCCCCCTGCTGGTACAGTGGAAGGCCAACATGGACTGGTGCATGTTTAGGGAGAAGACAGTCTATGTGGCCAGAGGGAGACCTCGAACTTGGACTAAAATTTGGGGAGCATGGAATGAATATAGGGGGGATGTGTGCTTACCGCCTGAGCCAATCAGCCAACATGATAATGCTTCTCCCTAACCTGTGACGCCAACTGAGCTCTAGTGTATTATATTCTCCTGATACCTTCCCCCTCCCTCCCCTTTTCCATTCTGTAACTTATCCTTGATACGTGTTTCCCTGCCTCATTTCCCTACCCATCCCTGACACCCAGCGTCACATTCTACGCACTGCCACTTTCGCGCCCGCGGGCGCCTGTTTGTTGTATTTATTTAATATAAAAAATAACCTTCGCTGATTATGTCTCAACTGTTTGACACTATTTTTCTCCTTTATTCTTGCTGCCTTGCCTCCGGGATGTCGGGCTGAATAGCTGTGTGTTGTGGTATTAATAAAGGTTTTCGAAATTAAAAAAAAAAAAAAAAAAAATGTAATGTTCATATTGAAGAGCTCAAGCAGAAGCTCCCATGTTTTAATTGCGGCGAAATTTGACACTGGAAGCATGAATGTAAGAATCCGCCAGGAATTTTAAAAATACATAATTGAATCCACAGATGCAGAGTGAGATAAATCAGCAGCAACAGCTACAGCAACAGTTAAATGAAATAAGTCAGCAGCGACAGCTAAAGCAACAGGTAGTGAATCAGCAGAGTCAAATTCCACAACCGCCACTTCCAAACTGTGTGAATGGGCAAAGATACAGTCCTGAAACAGGTTTCTGCTCAGGAGAACAGGTAAATAGATCGCCAAGAGTGAATGTGTCGAATGTTTCTCAACAATTTTGGTTGAAAGAAAATGAAGGGAGTGATTCTGAAGATTACTCATGACGGTGCCTGAGATAGGAGGAAGAGTGTGTGCTTGGAGCCACTCTTGAGGTGGATCAGGCTGGTCCATTTGTAAATGGTAAAGTGAATGATGTAGAAATCACTTTTCTTGTGGACACAGGTGCTACCCGTTCTACTGTTAGATCAGTGGAAATAGAAAACCTTCCTCTCTCTGGTGAGTCTAACCAAGTAGTTGGTGTAGCAAATCAACAGATTAAAACAGATTTAACAGAACCAGTTAAAATAGAGATTGGCAATTTCAAAGACAAACACAGATTTGTAGTCTGTAACAGCAGTCCTGTAAACCTGTTAGGTAGGGACATTTTGTGTAAGATGAACTGCAAAATATATTGCTCACCGGATGGTATTGAGCTTCAAACTCTGGAAGAAGATGGTCTTTACAAATTAACAATGTTAATGGTTGAAGAGGAAAGTAAACTATTTCCTGCTCTTGACAAAAATAATTTGCCTGAAGAACTGAAAGAGCTAGTCAATCCGAAAATTTGGGATTTAACTGAAAATGAAATGGGTTTAATGAAACATGTGGACCCAGTAGAAAATTACTGTAAAACAAGGAGTAGATTTCCCAAATATTCCTCAGTATAAAATGAAAGCTGAAACTATTGAGGGTGTCATTCCTGTGATTGAGAAATGTATAAAACAAGGTGTTTTAAAAGAAATTGAGAGCAGCCCATGTAATTCACCGATTATGGGAATCAAAAAGCCAAATGGAACTTACAGGATTGTTCAGGACCTGAGAAAAATGAATCAGATAGTTGTTCCATGTTGCCCAGTTGTACCAAACCCAGTGGTAATTCTATATCAGATTCCGCATGATGCAGAATGGTGTACGGTCATAGACCTGTGTAATGCTTTCTTTACAGTTCCACTGCATCCAGAGAGCCAACAAATGTTTGCGTTCAGATTCCAGGATCGCATCTTAGCATGGTGTCGTAACCCACAGGGGTATACTGAGAGTCCATCTATTTTTAATCAGTTGTTAAAGAAATCTTTGGAAGATCTAGATTTACCTGGAAAATCATCATTGGTCCAGTACATTGAAGACCTTCTGGTGGCTGCAAAAACACGAGAAAATTGTGTAACTGATACCATTACCCTTTTGAATCGTTTGGCAGATGAGGGACATAAAGTGTCACCTGCAAAATTACAGTTTTGCAAACAAGAAGTAAAATATCTTGGTCACAGAATTGCAAAAGGAATCAGACAAGTGACAGTTGAGAGGATTAAAATGATTCGAGCAATACAACCTCCAACAACACAGAGACAAGTCAGAATGTTTCTAGGAATGGTAAGTTATTGTCGTCAATGGATTAGTGGATTTTCAGTAATTGCGAAACCACTAAAGAGACTGACAAAAGCAGACATAAAAGACCCGATTACACTAAAAAAACTGAGTTAGAGGCTTTTGAGCAGCTAAAAAGAAGTCTGTGTGAAGCTCCAGCATTGGGGATGCCAGACCATGACAAAGAATTTGAGCGGTACTGCAGTGAAAGGGAAGGTTGTGCATTATCAGTTCTGATTCAGAGACATGGAAAACTGAGAAGGCCAATTGCTTATTTCTCAGCTGTTCTTGATCCTGTTGCAAAAGCATTGCCAGGTTGCTTAAAAGCAGTGGCTGCAACAAGTGTAAGCCTTGAGCAGAGTGAAGGAATAATAATGAGGTTTCCTGTAAAAGTGTATGTACCTCATTCGGTTGAAATTCTTCTTACCAGAAGCAAAACACAGCACTTAACAAGTAACTGGTTGACTAAATATGAGAAAACTATTCTGGGATCAGATAATGTCTCAATTGCAAGATGTGTGAATTTAAACCCTTCCACATTGTTGCCTGATGGTGCTATTACTGAAGTCACCATGAGTGCTTGGATGTTTTAGATTATTGCACCAAGCCCAGGCAAGACATAAAAGATGTACCCTTGCCAGAATCAGATTTTGTTTACTTTGTTGATGGCTCCTGTCTAAGTACAGATTAAGGCATTCTGAGAGCAGCATATTCTGTCTGTACAGTTTCAGAAGTAGTTGAAGGCTCCCCTCTTGAAGAAATTCGTTCAGCTCAAGTGGCAGAATTAATTGCTTTGATTCGTGCATGTGAAAGAGCAAAAGGGAAGAAGATTACCATAGTGACTGATAGTCAGTATGGATATGGCGTAGTCCATGACTATGGCCAGCTTTGGTCTCAAAGAGGTTATTTAACTTCTGCGGGAACACCGATCATGAATGCAAAATTGATCAAAAGATTGATCGATGGCATTCAGTTACCAGAAAAAATTGCTGTCGTGAAATGTGCAGCGCACAAAAAGGGCGAAGACTATATTACTAAAGGTAATTCCTATGCTGATGAGATTGCTAAGTACTGTGCAAAAAAAGTTTTTCAATTAATCGGGAAAAAGACAATAGTCATGTTTTGAACTCACTCATGCTAATATCTGTAGTTGAGACATGGCAAGGAGTAAAGGATTTACAAGAAGAGGCAGACGATGAAGAAAAAGATACATAGCTAAAAGCAGGTTGCAGACAGCGAGAAGAAGATGAGGTTTGGGTTTACAAAGATGACAGACCAGTAATGCCAAATTGCATGATTGCTGACATGGCACGGATGTACCATGGTCCAGGACATTTAGGAAGAGACTCCATGATCAGGTTATTTAGACAGACATGGTTAATCCAAAATTTAGGATTATTGCAGAATCACTTTGCCAGAGATGTTTGACCTGCCAACAAATGAATCCAAACAGAAAAACTGTTGTGAGCATGGGAACCATAGGACGGGAGGGTGGTCCTTTTACCAGGTTGCAAATGGATTTCATTGACATGCCACCCCACAACAGGCTGAGATATGTCCTTGTGATTGTCTGTCGGTTTTCAAGATGGGTGGAAGCGTTCCCAACTCGTTACAATGACTCAGTTACTGTGGCAAAATTGCCTTTGAGGGAGATCATACCTAGATATGGTTTTCATGTCACAATGGAAAGTGATTGTGGAACACATTTTGAAAACAGATTGTTACAATTGATTTGTGAAGCCTTGAACATTAAGGAGAAGCTACACTGTGCATACAGACCAGAAGCATCAGGTGTTGTTGAACAAATTAATGGCACAATTAAAAATAGAATTGCCAAGATGTGCCTAGCTCCAGGAATGAAGTGGACAGATGCACTTCCACTTGTTCTGATGTCTTTGAGAAGTACACCAGATAAAAAGACAGGTTTAAGCCCTCATGAGATCCTCATGGGCAGAGTCATGAGACAAGCATTTGTTCCAGTTAATAAGCTTCTAAGTATAAATGAAAGTGCAATTATCGAGTACTGCAAGAATTTGTCTGATGTGGTGACTTCTGTATTCCATCAGGTGGGAACTGATGTGATTTCGAAAGAAAAGGAACAAGCTCATGATCTGTTACTAGGAGAGTATTGAAAAGCAGATTGAAAGCTCTGAAAGCAGGAACAAGAATTCTGAAACTGGGAAGTTGGAAGTAATTCCAGAAGAAGAAGAGGAAGAATTACCAAGTACCAGCTATAAGGATGATGTTCCTAACGGAGTGAAGCTGCCGAGTAAAGAAGATCCTAGGTATTGATTTGAAGTCTCAGAAACTGATTCTGATGAGAGTGATGAAGAGTCTGAAATAAGAAAATTCAGAAAAAGAGCTTGGAAAGCTGAATGTAACGAAACAGAGCCGAAGAAGAAATTCTTAATAAAAGGAGATAATTGGCCAAAAGAAAGCTTAAAATTCAAATTAGTGAACAGGTCAAAAGAACAGATCAATGGGATATCAAGTCAGAAAGGTGACTCTGATAAGAAAAATCAGATTGGAAAGAAAATAGAAATGATTAGCAGTAGAGCATAAAGAGCGTTAAAGCCTAATCAAAAGTACAAGTCCCCAGAGTGGACGTACATAATTATACCACCAGTGGTGGAAATCAGTAGTAGTAGTCAGGAGGATTTGGAAGAAACCAGTGACAATGATTGAAGTTGTTTTCTTTTCAAGTTGAGGTTTTAATTTTTGGCATAAGGCCAAAGAAATTGTGTTAGGTGACACAAGGTCGAAGAAATTGTGTTAGCTGGAAAAACACATTCATGTAAGACGCAAGGTCGAAGAAAAGCTGTTAGAGGGTTACTAATTTAAAAAAAAATTAAAAGGGGAGGTGTATATATATAGTACTTACTTAAAAAACAATTTTTTTTTGATTAAGTAAAAAAAAAAAGTTGCCTAATACTGACAATTCAAGGTGTGCTATTTTAAGAAGATTTTGCAAAATGTCTTCTATTTGTGTGATCCTAATAATTTTGGTTTGGTTGATTTTGGCAGTTATCTTTCCTTTAGGGATAGATAAAGAGAAATACAAAGTTAACATGACAAGTAAGGCTGAGACTAAACAAGTTAATCATGATGGTAAAACTAACAGAGTTATTGAGTCTGTCCCTGGCCCAGTGCATCATGGGAACAGGGCAGACTAAACTACCAAGCCAATTCTTCACCACCCCTTGTTGTTAAATATTTTGTCCACCCTAAGCGTGGAAGGGTATACTCAGATGTGAGTCCCTTGCTCATTGCACAATCAGGATTCAAGCAAGCCGGGGCGACGACGGCTGAAATGCCAGAAACCGGTCCCCGGAAGCTTGTTTCCTTCCCAGTGTAAGAATTGGCTTGGTAGTTTGGTTTGCCCTGTTCCCATCATGCACTGGGACAGGAACAGACTCATTTGCATATAGCCAGGTTCTGAGCTGGGATGGTGCAGTGAGCTAAAAAACGGTGTTGGATCTAGCCCTGATCTCTTGACTGGGTGAGAGTATTCTGCTTAATTCAGAAACTCTGTCCATCACCACCCCTTGTTGTTAAATATTTTGTCCACCCTAAGCGTGGAAGGGTATACTCAGATGTGAGTCCCTTGCTCATTGCACCATCAGGATTCAAGCAAGCCGGGCCGACAACGGCTGAAATGCCAGAAACCGGTCCCCGGAAGCTTGTTTCCTTCCCAGTGTAAGAATTGGCTTGGTAGTTTGGTTTGCCCTGTTCCCATCATGCACTGGGACAGGAACAGACTCATTTGCATATAGCCAGGTTCTGAGCTGGGATGGTGCAGTGAGCTAAAAAACGGTGTTGGATCTAGCCCTGATCTCTTGACTGGGTGAGAGTATTATGCTTAATTCAGAAACTCTGTCCATCACCACCCCTTGTTGTTAAATATTTTGTCCCCTTACTTATGGCATCACATGTAGTGTTATAGCTAGTTTGTTCTATCAAACCGGTCGTCTGGAGTAATATTACTCTGATTTTGACGAAATCTTTGCAAATTTAAAAGTTGTAAATAGCTTGAACAAAGTAAGGCCTGCTAAACAGATGAGGGAATTCTTTATAGTGACTAATGAGCTTACCTATGAGTATGCTTTTAAAAACAATTTAACATGCAAAATGAGAGCTGAAGAGAAATCTTTCTTAAACATGGTTGAGGAGAGAAGAGCAATTTATAAAAGAAATGAGATGCTGAAACAAACTAAATCCAAGTTTTTGCAACTAGAGGACGAAAACCTCAATGGTGGAAATGAGAATGCTGCTATTCACATAGACCAACCTGTTAGTGGTAAATTTTGCATTAGAAGAGATAATACTTTATATGATAACTTTTTTGTGGGTGCCAGTCAATGTGAGGATACTTATCGTATCACAGGGGGATGGGGATTTAAAGGTGGCAAAGACCCAATTTTTCCTGGAATGTATTTTGTCTGTGGGAAAAAAGCTTACTTTAGCCTCCCAGACCACTGGTATGGGACATGCTATCTTGGTTTTGTTTTTCCAAAGATTTTTCATGTAGACAGAAATGCAAAGGGTTCTTTTGAATTTGGTGAACACCTGAACAGGTACAAAAGAGAAAGTTTCTCAGAAATCATGGGAGACATTTTTGGCACAATAATTCCTATGGTAGGAATAACCCTGAATGCAATCAAAATCAGAAAAGTATCCACAATTGTAGATAGATTGTCTACGGACACTGCAAGTGGTTTCCAATTAGTCAACACAGAACTTATGGCCACAAGGAGCATGGTTATGCAGAACCGTCTTGCTTTAGACATTCTGCTAGCAAAAGAGGGAGGAGTCTGTGGGACTTTACATGTCCAGCATTGCTGCATTTATATCCCAGATAAGAGCCAGAATATAGAAATGCTTATTAAAAAACAGAATTTCATTCAGAAATAGAACCTTTAGAAGATGAGAATCTTACAGAACGTTTGAGCAAAAGATTTGCAGCATTTGGAAACTGGTTTCGAGAAATTGGCAGTTCAATCATTGGCAAAATACTTTATCCTGTAATAATCATAGTCATAGTGATACTTTTGTTAAAAATTAGTTGCATGATCCACAAGAGAAAGAAGCATGTGAGGGAAAAAAGAAGGATTTACAAACTCAGAAAGGAACAGGAGAAGGAGATAGAATTGGAAGAGTTTCGGAGAGCACAATATGAGAGTTCCAGACAAACTGCTGAAACAGGGGTTTAGGGAAAAACTAACACAGAGAGTGTCCAAACCATGATGTCTGCAAAATGGTTAAAATTTGGTAAATTTTGGGTGTTGTTTGGTGATTTTGAAATCACCAGATGAGGGAGTTGATGGAGCGAGTTTCAGAAATAAATTGCATTTTGACTCGCAAAGTTAAACTTCCATAATTATTAATTGTATTAATGCGTTTGTGCATGATTTATATTAATCAACTTTGAATAAAAAGCAATCACAACATATGGGATTAACATTATGTGCTCTATGTTGCATCTGCAAGTACGTTGAAAAATAATAAACTAACTTTGTCTAATGTTTTTGTCAACATTAAATGCGGCTGTTTAATTAATGGCATGTGCTTATTTTAAATGTGTTTCTGTCTATGTCGTGTCTTTTTGTGTGGCAAAGGCTTGTGGAGAATCCTGATGGCCTAAAAGAAGATGGTAAATAAAACGCTGCTTAATTGTGCTTAAAACTAGTTAATATAAACTAATGGGTTAACATTAGTAAGGGGGTGGGTAACAGAATAGGTCTCAATTCTCTAATTAATTACTGTCTTGTGTTTGTTTAAATAATAGTTTTTTCAAGTGGGCCTCAGAGAAATCGTTCCCTGGCAGAGCTGAAAAGATGACTTGACCAGAGTGAAGCCTTCACTCACGTGCAGAGAAAATGCTATTTTACTAAAACAATGGCTTATTAAGCAGAACTGTTGATGGTCGAGTCGTACGTGTTCTTGGAGAGAGCACCAAGGACGAAAAGTCTGGATAGCCTGCCAAGAGAAGGAAGTGAACTTTGCATTCGGTTGAATGTTGCATTTTTGAGGAAGCTGGAAGGATGTAAATCTAAGAACAATAAGGGCTTATGATGTGCCCCGGACTTGGTCAGAAATGGATGATCTAATGTGGACGGACGGCTGTCAGCCAATCAAAACACTGAGTGACTGAAAAAGTAATACTTTTTGCTGAGATTAGTAATTTAGAAAGGTATAAAAACTGGCCCTTGACAAGAGAGTGCTCCTCACTTTCCGATTACCGAGAGACGTGACTTGCTGATGGACTTCTTGCTCACGTAAGGATAATAGGGTTTATGGACTTTACATTTTCACCTCCTAGGTGAAGTGTGTCAGTTAGGGAAATAGATTTAGGGAATGAAAAACGTAATGAAATGTATTCATGTTTCTGAGATGTTTTTGAAATGTCAGTTCAATGTGCCTTATTTTAATAAAAGCTGCTAATCTGCTATTTGCTAATAAATAAAGTTACTTAAAAAAATGCTCTTTCTTCGAATAATAAATTAGATTTTGAAATGACAAGCTGGTCTTGATTATTTTTAAGTCTAGTTACCATCAGTTGATCTATCAACCTAAGTGACTTAATTAAATGTTTCCTTTATTTTTATAAATATGATGATGATAAACTGCAGTTGTATATAATGTGTAAATAGTTTGTGAATGGGTTCCGATTAATTAGGTCATATGATTCAGTTGCCTAATATCTGTCTCGGTTTCTTATGGGCCTTGTGAGAGTTTATAATTAATGGTGAGTATTGTGGTGTTCGATAGTGTTGATGAGACAGAATTTCTATAGGGGCGCTGGATCAGGTGGAATGCTACCCCCGTCGCTAGGACTGGCGAGGGGGTAATATTCCAAAGTGTATGACACATTACACAACATGTTTTGATAAAAGCCAAACCAAAGTTAGCAGTGAACCGCGAGGTTCATAATGCACTTAAGAGTATATGGTATGGCAATATCCCAGAACAGCTAAAGGACATGGGGGCATATTATCAAGGGGGTTTATCTCCGCTTTTTTGGCTTTAAAAGCCAAGAAAGCGGAGATAAAATTATCTCCCTATTACCTAGCTGCCGCTAACACCAGTTAGCGACAGCTAGTAGGAGATAACGACCATCTTGGGCCCCACTTTGCATGTCAGTGATATTTATCACTAATGAGATGCAAAGTGGGTGTGCCAAGATGTTAGCGACTGAAAACAGTCGCTAACATCGCTATCTCCTATTACCAACCTTTGGAGATATTCACGCTAAGCGGGAATATCTCCAAAAGCCAACACCTGCCCTGAGCAGTTCTTAGCCATGTTATCCAATGGGAGGTGGATAGCATAGCTAAGAGCATTAGCTCGCTAATGCATGAATATCGCTGACTTTTCAGCGGTATTCATGCTTTGCGGCGATTTTTACTGCATTTGCGTTAAACCTTGGTAATACCAAGGTTAATTTGCGGTAAGAATCGCCGCAGCGCTGCGGTAAAGTTTTGTCTCTAACCAAGCAATAGCGATAATTATCGCTATTGCTTGGTAATATGCCCCATGGTTCCAAAAGCTGCAGACAGGCTCAGCTCATGCTAGAGCACAATCTCACATAAAACCAAGCACTCTGCCTCCAGGATTGTTAAGGACTGCCATAGGAGTGACTTATATGTGTATATGTGTCCAGATATAGGTTTAGACATAGGTATACTATATCTAAGCAAGGGGTGATTACACCACCATGCCCGAGCTGAGTGATCAGCCAGTTGCGTAGTTTTGGATGGCCAGCCAGGGGTGGCAAAAGATATGCTGCAGACCCTGGTAGGCCTGGGATGCACCTATGCCCTGGGTACCTATAGTACACTGTACAGGGGCTGATAAGGTGACCCAATATCCAATTGGAGATGTACCTAGGGTACATGGAGTTCATTTTAAAGAGAGAGCAGATAGCCTGGGGCCCTGATTAGCAGGATCCCAGGCCAAATAAGTCAAAAACCAGCTAAACACTAGGCACAAAATCTGGGGTAACCATAGTCTGGTATCCACCTTCCTACAAGTCTCCATTGATGTTTGAGTTTATTGGTGTATTTTCCAAAGATTACTGCCTTCATTTTGCTTGCGTTTGCTGCTGCCTGTGGAATCCACGTCTCCTTTAGACTGACAGTTGTGCTGTTTGTGCATTTACTCTAGACAATCACACAAAGGGAGATGAGGTGTGCCCTGCATATCCTGATGACTCATCACAAGGCTGATGGGTCTTCCTGAGCTGAGCTGAGTGGGAGGAGTTGTCACTGACACCTGAATAGGGCTGTGTCCGCCCTCACACAAAGCTGTCTCCACCACCTGTACGGTATTCGAATCCAGGTCAGGGAAAGGCAGAGTCTTTTCTGAACTGGTGTGGTGTCCATTTGTAGTGTTTTCACTGTGTTACTGTGTGTTTATGTACAAGTGCTTTACAATTTGCCTCTGAGATAGGCCTGACTGCTATTGCCAAGCCACCTAGGGGGTAAGCAAGGGTTATCCTGGGTGTGTACCTCCATTTCCCTGACTAGAAGGAAGAGTCCCTATTTGAACAGGGTGCAAGCCACTGCCAACTACAGACTGCCATTTCTAACAATGGGGAGCAGTAAACAGTTCTAGTTAAACTTCAGTTTCAATTATCTTCATGGTTTCATCCTTCACCCCACGCATCTCACGTACGCCTACAAAGCCCTTTGCAGCACCAGAATAGCATACCTCAACCACTCTCTCTGCTTCTACACACCTACCAGACATCTCTTCTCCTTCCATGGGGTCCTGGCAACTATCCCATGGTCAGCAATACCTCGGCCGAAGGAAGATCCTTCACCTACCTCGCTGTGAAGACCTGGAACTCTCCACTTCTACATCTCAGGCAATCACCTTCACTGCCTCAAACCAGGAAGGACCTCAAGACTTGGCTTTTCAACTTAACGGCAGAACCCCCTCACCCCACCCCCAGCACCTTGAGGCTCTAATGAGTGATTAGCTGCACTCTGTAAGAGCTCTGATTGATTAACTGATTGATCCCGATCACTGTCATGTGATGACTGCTACTGATATTAAACATGACACACATTTTCAACTGAACGATGAACAATATATTTTGCTTCTCTGGCTTCTTTTATCTTTCATAGGTTGCTGTGTTTTGGACAGTAATTATTAGAGTTTCAACACAATAGTGACCTTGCAGGTCAGTTAATCCCTTGGCCGTGGCACGGATTCCGCTGCAGCGCTGGTGGGGTTGGGGGTGAGCGCGGCGCTGCCTTGCTCATGACGGAACCAGGTGGCGTGTGCTCATGACGGCGTGGTTCCATCACGGCCCCGCCAGCTCATTAATTTGCCTGCACAGGTGGGCAATTAATGACGCGTGGGCAGAGCGGCCACAGCATGACAGAACCACGCCATCATGAGCAGATGCCGCCCATGGCTCATGACAGCGTGGTTCCGTCATAAGCAGACAAGGGGTTAAAGCAGTGTTTCTTTTCACATTCATGACATGGATGTTCTATGGTGGGACAGGCACTCTTGTGTGGTTAGATCTCACCTCACCCATAGCAAAACTTGTCAGATTTTTCCGTGTGTTCAATCCCTGTCTTAGTTTTGGAATTGTTCTAATGTGTGTGGTGCAGGGCCTCACTTGCTCCTTTCCTCCACTTCAAGGGTTAATACATGACACTCTACCAAGGAACTAGACCAAACCATTTCAAGGGTTTTTGGTAGGACCTAGAATTGAGCCAATATTACATAGATGATATATTTCCGTTGTATGTTCGTGATTATTCCCAAACTCATCTACCTTCTGTTTCCACCCAGGAGAGGTGATACATTTACATCAGCAAAGAGCCACATCCTTTCCACGTATAGCCAGGGAAGTAGGGCCCGCTTTCTCCAAGGGAAAACCATTTTCCAGTGGAGAAAAAATATAATCAATCAAGCGTTTGCACAGGAGATTTTATTCTCCTTGTGTAGATTTCTTCACTATGGAAAACTCCGCACAGCGCAAATAGAATCCAGGAAGTCATCTCTCCTTCCATGATGGGAGAGGGGAGTTAATAGGCCACCATCTTAAGTGAGGCAACAGATATGACAATAACATCAGACCTGTTATCTGATGCAAGATGCGAACCTGTAGGAACGAGAATGCCAACATCTTGCCTTAGGCCAAGTTTATTAATTGAATTGAGCCCCATATAATGCTGCCATCTTCTAAAAGACAGAAGCTGATGACAACAAGTGAAAACAGGGCAGATTGTAGTTCCCAATAGAAGAATGATCTTAATGGTGTCTCTAAGAACAAAACAAACACAAGGAGATGCCCAGACGTGGGTCCATTGCTCTGCCACTGGATTCACGCTAGCCTGGCTGATGAGGGCTGTTAACCCGAAACCAGTCCTAGGATGCTTGTTTCCGGACCAGGGAAGACATGGCTGGCAGTTTGGGCTGTACTGTTCCGATAAGGCACAGGGTCGAAACTGATTTGCATATAGCTGTGTCTGAACTTGGGTGGCAAGTGAAGTGAGCTAAAGAACGATGATGGATTCAACCCAGATCTGTGACTGGGGGTGAGTGTCTGAAAGGTTTCAGCGCTCTGTCCATCATCTCATTGTTTTTGCTTTATTTGCCCTAAGTTGGCAGGGAATGCCCAGACATGGGTCCCTTGCTCACTTTGCCACTGGATTCAAGCTAGCCTGGCTGATGAGGATGTGACTGGAGCCTTGACAGCTACTCATTAGATAGATGGCTTAAGGGTGGTGTTGGTATGTGCCCTGGTGAAGCATTGTAAGCCACTGCTGGAATGCCTTCAGAGTCTCCATTCACTGCTCACACACAGTAAATACTCTCCTTCGATATGCCACCCGGCATGTTACTGTGCTGCTGGTGGTAGCTATTGAGATGTGAGCATGTGGCAACTGAATGTTAGTGGACTCAGGAGCAGCCATTTTATAAAAACAATTATCATCTGTAAACTGGTGTGGGGGAGAAGCACTCAGGTGGAAGTGAGCAAGAAGGAGCGTGTGGCTGGCAAAAGCACACAGATTGAGAAAGAGAAAGCAACTAGGCTCCAGGTGGTACAGAATATAGTTGCACACCTCATTCATAATCTCCCACCACGCTCCCCATGGTAACCCCTTCTGCGCTCTCTCCATTGGTTACCGATCAAAAAACAGGCACTCTTCAAATTTTTATGTCTAGTCTGTAAAACTCTGCATGTAAAAGGACTTTGGGGCATATTACCAACAACAAGCTATGTTGGTTGAGCGGGGATATTTTTATCGCCGAGCTGCGGCGATTTTTATCGCTTAGGAACCTTGCTATTATCAAGGTTTATCTCCTAAGCGATAAAAATCGGCCGAAATACATGAATATCGCTGAAAAGACAGCGATATTCATGCATTACTGAGCTAATGCTCTTAGCCATGTTATCCACCTCCCATTGGATAACATGGCTAAGAACTGCTCAGGGGCAGGTGTTAGCTTTTGGAAATATTCGCGCTTAGCGCGAATATCTCCAAAAGTTGGTAATAGGAGATAGCGATGTTAGCAACTGTTTCCAGTCGCTAACATCTTGGCACGCCCACTTTGCATGTCATTAGTGATAAATATTACTGACATGCAAAGCGGGGCCCAAGATGGTCTCTATCTCCTACTAGCTGTCGCTAACTGGTGTTAGCGACAGCTAGGTAATAGGGAGATAATTTTATCTCCGCTTTCTTGGCTTTTAAAGCCAAAAAAGCGGAGATAAACCCCCTTGATAATATGCCCCTTTGTTACCTAAAAAATAAACTACAGCCGTACATCCCAGCTCGCCAGTTTAGATCCAGTGATCTACTACTGCTCCGCCCGAAACTTTTCTATACGACTAGATTTGGGAGCCGCTCCTTCTCTTTTCTGGTGCCATATCACTGTAACCGGCTGCCCTTGTCTATCTGCGCCTGCCATGAGTTTACTATCTTTAAAAAAAATTGGAAAACCTGGCTGTTTAATTTTAACCTCAACCGTACACTTGGATCTGCCCACCACTTCTGGGGTGCCAAGAGATCTCTTCTGGCATGATTTGTGCACCTAATAAATAAATAAATACACAGTATGGAACAGAAAACTACACAAGGGAAACATAAACTCTGAGGGAATGCTACAGCAAATAGAAAAAGTAGTTCCATAAAAGTGAGCCGTGGAAAGGCTCAAGTAAAGAGGCATTGTTCCAGGAGATGGACTAGCACAAGATGAACAAGGTAAGCCATTGAATAAGAAGCCATTGAATAAGAAGCAAGCAAATAAGAGTAACAATAAAGCCAACCAATGGTGAGCAATGGGAGGGCTTTACACCTACTGTACGTTCTTGATAAGCTGACAATAGGTCTTGTGCAGCCAGACAGCTTCTGCTGACTGTTCCTCTCGACCTTAAACAGTTGTTCACTTGTTATCTTTTCTATTTCATTGTGAGCAAGAGTGATGACTAACTCTGGAAGGATTTTTGGTGAAAGCTATTTCTCATTTTCAAGTCTCGTGAAAGATCCACTCCCGTTCTGAAAGGATGAACATCCTGCTATCTATGTGGGTAAAGTGTCTACAGGACAGTGTTTATTGCTAGGCAAGAAAATATGAAATGCAGCCATAGACAGAAGATGCCTGCTGCTGTGTCCCTATGAACAATCTTTTTGTGAACAATAGTAGAAGTAAACTTTTAGCATAGTTCAAATTATGCAAATGTTTGAAGGTTGATAGATCAGCATTCAGGGAGTTATCTTTTTTGTTGGAACTTTTTTGTTATTCTCTTTATATTGCTCACAGGACCTGATTACGAAATCAGTATCAACATGAATACATTTATGTCTTCATGTGTGATAAAAATCAGTGCACTTAAGCTCCGAAATCAATGTTTATGTGGTTCTGTGTTCTCTGGTTTCTATCTTGTTTGTTTCACAATGCAGTGTTCTGATCGTGCCTGTGATGCAACGATGGGTCCACATTTAGCAACATAGTTGTAGCAAATCCTGCTTTCCAGCGTTTTCACCCAGACTTTTTGCCTTTTTCTAGACCTTGTTTTTGCAGGCTTTAGGACTGTGCACTTTGCAACTGCTGAACAATAGTATGGGACTTTTGTCTCCCCTCTAAATCATGTACAGTACATTGGAACTCCCTGTTTGGCCTATATAACTTTCCAATAAATCTATTGTAAATGGTGCCTAAGGGGTACCTATGGCATGTAAATGTATCATATGTGAGTTGCAGTGAATATTTACCCCACTAACACATGTGAAAAGAACATGTAACTCCCAGGGGCTCTAATATGCTCTGGCTAGACTTCTGGTGAAAATTCCCTCAAGGCAGGGTAACATGCATTTGCCATGTAAGAAAAGCTCCTTTTTATATATTCATAAGTTACCTCTAAAGTGTTCTTGGTAAGCAGACAGGGCAGGGTGCTAATATAAAAAATAGGGCACACTATATGTTGCAGTTAGTGTCCCCTCACAGTAAAGTAAAACCCAAAGCTATTTCACTGTTGGCCAAGCTAGACTATTTAGTCCTAGGTAGGATACAAATATTTACTTTCCATTTTTGCTTAGGAAAGGGCTAGAAAAATGCTCTGAAGTTATGTCCTGCTTAGTTTTAATGGTGAAATAACATTTTCGATAACTTAAGCAGAGAAGTAACTTTGCAAAAACGTAATTCAGGCTGCATTAGGCAGAAATGGATTAAAACCAATTCTGCTTCTCACCGCATCTCCAGAGCTGGACTGCACGTGCTTGGCTGGGAGAGTTGACTACTTTGACTCAGAGGACAGTAGCCTGTCTTTGGTTCCAGGAAAGACAATGAGTGTTAACGTCTAACCTCTTAGCAGGGATTAGCTATCTCGGAATGGACAGGCACAGTTATCAGAATGGAGAGCTGCTATACACTAACTCTTTTGACTTGGTGAACCCAAGGAGGGCTTCTGATATTCATTTCCAGATCCTTCCCAATCATATTGGGAGAGAAAACCAGTTCTGTCATCTATCACACCGCATAGCTGGAATACACATTGTGAGAGTTAACCCTCTGGCTCAGAGGACAATGACTTTACTCCGGGCCCAGGAAAAAATAATAGATGTTAACTGCAGACAACAACTAATGGATTATCTACCTGGTACTGGGCTGACTGGGCAGGAACAGTTGGTAGAATGAAGGAGAGCTATAGCACTACCTCTTTTAAATTGGTAATACCCGGGAGGGCTTCTTGTGTTTATCTCCAGGACCCTCCTAGATATTTAGGTCTCAGCCATAGTAGGAGTGTAAACCAGTTTTGATCCTCCTGAAAGGTATAGGAATGGCCACAAAGATGCAGACAGGCCTACCTGGTTGCAGCTGTATCCTGCATCATGAAACAGGAGCACCTTGGCACTTTTATAGTAAGGCAAAGAGGATGTGCTGAAAAAGAGGTTGGGGACTGAGATAAAATAGTTAGGATAGGGTGGTAGATTTTTTCTATCACTGGCTAGCCCACAGGACAATTCTAGCACTTTCTGGTAGAAGAAGCCTGACTGCTGACTCCTGCTGGAAGACGAGGGACCACATATGCACACAGGGACTCCTAAATCCTGCGGGTGCCCAGGGAATGTAATTGCTCTCCAAGGATCAAGGAGTTGATCTCCTGCTTATCAGTTTCAAGGTCACAAAAATAAGAAGGGCTCCTGACTTCAACAGGGCCCACCTGGATAGTGAGGACTACACCTTGAAGGAGATCTGGTTGTGGAGAGACCACATGCCCACAAGCCTCCCCAGACGAACTAGTGCTGCAGGACTGATCAGAAGAAACTTTCCCACCAGAAGAATCTGAAGCTAAAACCTTTGAAAGGGACAACCTGCTTGATGTATCTGATCTCGGCTCCAGTGTAGTTCACTTGAAATTGCGTCTAGGTCTGGTCTGTAGCAAACCTTTGTTTTCCCTGGTGTTTTTGCCTTAAAACTTTAAACATTTATATATCTGGTTTCCTTAATCTATTATGAAGATAGATCTTGGTATCTTTTTTCCTTAATAAATGTTTCTCTATTTTTCAAATTGTTTTGAGAATTTTGTTCCCTTTTCTTTGTGATTGTTGGTTCTACTTGAATATAGCTCTCACTTCTCTGGTGGTTCCTCCTGCTTGTGCCATAGCTCTAAAGGGTTGTTCAGCTATTCTCTCAGAACTGTGTTTTGACCTAACCAGATTGGATTTATTGAGTTGGTAGGGGTAGCGACCTCACAAATTAATAACTAAATTTCTGACAATAGTACTTGACTGTAATTGATGTTTCTGTTGATCATGCTTTGCAGATAATGCGGTTGTTTCAAATTCTAAACTGCATGCATTGATAGAACTTATTCATTCTGACGTAGTATGCCATAGTGCTTTGAAGGGATACATTGTGTTCATCCCTCCACTCCATTCTACCCCTAGCACTATACAGACTTTGCCCAAGGATGAAAGGTGTGATGTCCTTTTTATGTCCTTTACTGCCAAGGAACATAAATCAAATAAATACTACTACTAATGCTACTTCTACTAATACTAATGATAATAATAGGAATAATAATAATAATAATAATAATTAGCAATTTGTTTTTCAATAGGACACTCTCACTTTGGGAGCTTGTTTTTGAAAAACAAAAACATTGTTGAAGTTTAGTAAATGGAAGTTACAACTGATGGAGGCTGGCCACCAAACCTTTTGTACTTTTGTTCTATCAAGGTACAGAGATCACCACTGAGTCAGCTGCACATCAGGGTGGAGGATGTAATGTCCTTCGCTCCCACCCTAAAAGACTGTACTCAGTCCCCTAAATGTTATATCTGAGCCAAACTCCTAGATCGGTGCTGGGCTGGATTCTGGCCTTGGCTGTAAACTAACAATAATATTGGATTGGGGAGTGCTGGGTGTGAATAACGTAAGATCCGCTGAAGCAGGCTCTAGGCAAAGATGTAGAGTTTCTTGAGATTGACACAGGCAGGGAAGACATTTGCTCTCAGATGGGCAGCGGGTACGGCTTGGGCTTACATGTAAATAAGACTGGGCTGGACCACTTCGCTGGACTCTATGCTTTGTAGTCTCCGTGTTGGATTTTAGGCTAGATTAGGACCCAGAGCTGACTGGCCTCTGAGCAACTGGCTGGGCTGGTTATTGGACAGGTCTTGGTTTTAAGCTGATCTGTGGACATGACGTACAGCAAGATGTTCATAGCATCACAGCAAAACTATGCAATTCAAAGGCAAGTAATAAACTTGTGATGGTTGCATGCTCAGAGGTTACAGCTTCCAATCCTGAAAATGTAGTCTTTTATCCTTTGAAGATCCATAGAATGAGTGCAATTGAGATAGGCAATAACTCCTACTATTAGGGTTCTTAGAGGCTATATAGTGTTTGGTGTGCACCAAATAGTGTCTAATTTCAATTAAACACTAAATTTAACTGGTCTTGGGTTGCTTATGTTCTGGTTCTAGGAGGAACTAGCTTGGCAGTTCGGTTTGGACTGTTCGTCCTGCGGGAGAGTAAAGACTGCTTTGCATATGATTGGGTCCAAACAGAGATTGCATGAGATGCAAAAGGATGATGGGTTACAATGCTACCCGAGCGGATGCCAGTGGTTAGACTCATTGCAAACATTCTACCTATCATCTTTTGAGTGTTTGCAGTAAAGCCCAAAGTGGCAAGGGTATGCCCAGATGTCAGTCCCATGCTCACCATGCCACTTTGAACCAAGCTACAACTGAATGACAAGCCCCTATCAGGGTGAAATCAGTCTTGGGCTGCTTATGTTCTGGTTCTGGGACAACCGGGCCAGGCAGCTGGGGCCAGACTGTTCCTATTGAACCAGAGTAAAGGCTGATTTGCATAAGGCTTGGTCCAAATTGAGGTGGCATGGTAGGTAAAAGAACAATGGGTTGGAATGCTACCCGAGTGATTACCAATGGTTAGACTTCTTGCAAGCATTCCTCCCATCACATTTTGTGTGTTTGATCTGCAGTAACACACAGGTGAGCCTCGTGTGTTCCCCAGATCCACCCCTTGAAAGCGCGGTTCCTGAGACACAAATACATTTTTCAAAAAAATTGTTTTATGGGAGGGTCCCTTTGGAACCTCCCTACATAGGTCTGAGTGTCAGGGTGTGCTTATCCTCCCCCTTAGATGCCCTTTTCACTTATTTCAGTACTCCAGGTCTGAATCCCTGAGTCTTCTAATGCTGACTACTTAATTTACTCTCATGGCCAGATAATGAAATATTCCAGAACTGCAGCTCCTTTTTTGGAACAACCCTAGTTGTGAGGAAACGTGCCATGACACCACAGGAGTGCTCATGAAACTTTCCCACTGAGGAAGAAACAAAATGGACATGTAACTCTTTAGGCGGTAATGTTCTATGAAAAGACAAGACCCGTTTCTGTCTTAATTGCTGGAGGTATAATCCATTCTGATACTGATGGGAATGTTCCATATACTGGGTGCTTACACTGAGAAGGCTTGCCTTCTGGACTTTTCTCTCCTTGTTTTCAGTCTAGTGATGCCTTTTCTGCTATTGCGAATGAGACAAATAGAGATAATATTGATTCAAACTGTTGCCTGGTTTAGAGTTTGTGGCTTGTGGGACTTGATCCAAAAAGCACTGGACGTTGAGTCCACCCTAAGAAGTGTAGACATTTATTTGATTTATAAAGGGTGGGCTGAACATCTACTGCTTTTAGTCTGACGGGACATATGCTGCTTTTAAGCAGAGGGCCCACATCTGCCAAGTGCTTCATCAGGTCCTGTGCTCCTTAAAACTGCTGCACTTTATCATTATCTGCCTGTATCTCTCAAGACAGACCCTTTGAGAGCTCCTCACTTCTTCTTTCCACGTGGTTCGTAAAACAAAGATGAACACATGATGAGCGAGGGTGGTACTGGTACTCTCAACATCTGGTTCCTCCCAGCCATATTGTTGACTGTCACTTTGCTTTTAGCATATTAATGACTCCTTGCAAGAGCTACTTGTGTTTGATATTTAAGGAAGTGTTTTCCAGTCATTGTCAGTGAATGTATGAACTTCGTTTGGCATTTCCAACCATGGCAAGAACAATTCACAAAGCCCATAGATCCAAATTTGAATTTGTATCTGAAAATGTGCTTCTCCATTACTCATACTTGAGCCAATTGCTTCAATGTAAGAAAGCATGAGGCGCAGCAGACCTATTGAATTTGCTGAAATCCATCCAAAGGTGTATTTTTTTCCTCTTCCCTGACCTTACCACGGTCAACATGACTGGAGGAATCAAATTGAGAAGGTGTTAGCTTTGGGGAAACCGGCCTAAGGAGTGCTTAATTTGCAAATGAATAAGTGCCAGTGCCCAAAGTTTTGCTCAGAAACCCGCAGGTGATGCTATAGAACGCTGGGGTGCCCAAGATCAAGGATGTGTATCCTTGATTCCACCATATGCCCTTTTCATCCACTACCAGAAGATCCTTGCCCCTTTATCTCATTCTTGCAGGTTCTTTTTCATCTTTGCTTTCACTCTTTGTTTCTGTCTTTCTCTTCCTATTTTGTGTTTTTCTGTCTCTTGTTCTGGGTCAAAGTCTGATGAGGAAAAATAAGTGTTGGTTCCCAAAAATGGGCCACACCTGTAAGCACCAGTTCAAATTAAGCACTGATGAGGCCTCAGTCTTGTATGGGTATCTATGATGCTTGCGTCATACAGCTTATAGGTACTGAGCCTTGGATACCTCTCTCAGTGCTCATAGGGACCGATATTAAGTGTTATTACTCTTTTAGTTATAAAATGTAAAAAATTGATTTAAAATCTGTTGAAAAACAGAGAGGTCTCCTGAAACCTCATGTTAAGGAGATAGCCTAATCTGGTGGATCTCTTACTGGTGCTCTGATCACCAAATACTTTCTTTACAGGAGCTTTCTTTACAGCGGTAAAAACAGCGGGGGCTTTGGCCTTTGTTTGAGCCTCTGGTGGCACACCTAACCAGAACAACCATATTTTGTAATGAATTCCAGTGCAGCTAGATATTCATGGACATACGAACGAATGCTGAGCAAATGATCTATACATCCATCCATCCATCCATCTATCCATTTCGTCCATTCATTCATTCATTCATCCATCCATCCATTTATCCATCCATCCATCCAACCATCCTATCCACTCGCCCGTCCGTCTGTCTCTCTGTCTGTCTTTCTATCTATGCCCTGCCTATCGGTCTGTCTGACTAACTATGCAAATCTATCTAACTAGCTGTCTGTCTATCTTTATTTATTTATATTTGTGTATTTATGTATTTATTTATTTGTTTGTTTGTTTTAGTTCCTTATATAACTCGATCAAGATCGTGGGCACTTGGTGACTGTGTGGTTTACAGAAAGGTACAATCATACAAATGCACGTGCAGTTTTGGTGGGTTTAACAATATAGCACGGATGGTGGTAGACACATTCGACACTGAGAGAAAGCAGATAAATGGTGTGCGTGTACCTCCTGTAGTTCTTAGCTAGATGCCGTTTATGCCTTTTGATAGTAAAGTAAATGTTTGTGCTTAACCCCATTACAAAGAGGCATGGACCCCAGCTTATAAAAGGTTCTGTCTGTACTGTCTCATTTTCTGCCGCAGCACTTAAAAGTTCACTGGTGTGAACAATAAAAGCATATAGAAATCAATGGAAAATGTGCACAGGTGTGTGACGCAATATCTGCTAAACAAGCTCTACATTTTGCCTAGACTGTCTGGCTCACAGATTTACAAAAACATTTGAGAAGGGTTGGGCTTCTTGAGGGTTGGGGGTACCCGTATCGCAGGGAGTGGAAGAACTAGCATTATTTCCCTGCATCTGCCTATTTATTTTGAACTTTGTGCTAAATAAAACAAGGAAGAATGACGACCGAAAATATCTGAGTCTTTTTTTATAGTATTAAAATTGCCCTACTTACAAAAGTGTTTGAATTTTAAGATACAGCCATTAATTCTTCGAACAAAACAGTTTTATGCACATTATGACCTAGAAAACGCATAACGGTGCCACAGAAATGGCCAATATTCTACTTAGAGTTAACCCATATTCATGGGAAGCGACGCCTGTAATTTCCTTGGGAAGTATTATATACAGCAAGTTGTTACTCAGGGCAATTTACTTTGCTTTTATTTTTACATCATTATGTGTAACCCACGCAGGGGCTGTGCTATTGTGCAAGTACTAGCTCAATTGTCGCAGTGGGGAGCGTGGATCCCATGCTAATTATCCAATTCATTTGCGTGGCTAAATGCAAGACGGTGGTAATAAGGACCCGGCCTATCAATTCAGTTTTGTGAATTCCTCATCCGACCTAAAGCTCATATATAACAGGTAGCTACCAGTAATCACCCAAGGGTGCCACCCTATGTTCCCTCTAAGCTGCGTCCCTGGGCGGCAGTGCACATGTGAATATTTTACCAGCATGGAGACTTAAGGAGCACGTAAAGCAATCCGATCTCCTGCTGACAGGAGATGATCTCTCAACGAGCTGCTATTGAAGGCAAAGAGAGGCCCTTGATATGCTTCCTCCTCTCGCCTGACTTAAAAAAAAAAAGTTTTATTCTTTCAAAGCATAACAATCAAGAGCATGCATACACCACTATTTATATCGATAGGATAATTGTCTAACCATATGATGCATGCACCTCCCTGCATACCCTCTCTACTCCAGCATAACTAGAGGATTCGCTGTGTATCCTTTTACATGTGTTCTTTTTATTATAAATGTTGTCCCCACCCCAATCATGTAACCTCACATATATTTGCTTCTTACACTATCAGTAATGGTCGAGTGGCCAATCCCTATCGAACCCGGATTCCAAAAGCCTCCAGATCTTCTTGGATTTCATTTTGCAGCCTCTCTCCTGACTTTGATTGTTTAGGGTGCGACTTCCCCGCCAATCCTCAAATTCTTGGATTAACTGTAATTGAAACTGCGTCAGCAGCCCATAAGGTTTACACACATTACAATTGCGAAAAGGAAGAAGGTTGTGCGAGTACTGAAGTTTGCATGATAAAAGCAAACTAAGAAGCTGTTTTGGTAAAACTATATTGGTATGCTTGTTTTTGAAGGGGTTAACTCAGGGGCGGCTCCTATATGCGGGCGGAGAAGTGTCGCCCACCGCTTTCTAGCAGAAGGTTTTTTTTGGGGGCGGGCAGGTGGGCAATCCTGCTCTAGTGTGAGGGAGGAGTGGCTTGCCCACTCTGAGGGCACTGACTGAGGCCCTTGGGCCGACCAAACCAGTCATACGCACTCTCCCTTTTCAACCATGTAGGCTGCGTACAGCCTACATGGGGAAAATGGCCTCCCATAGATGCCTGTGTGGTGAGCGTCCCAACCAATCACAGAGCTGCCATCGCAGTGTGATGATTGGCTTAGGGAAGGGGAGGGAGGCTGCTTGATTCCTGTGTGGAGCAGAGAAGCAGTGACGACGCGGTACCGGGCAGGGCCAGTGAAGGTAAGTTAACTTTTTTTAATTGTATATTTAAAATCACGCTCCCCTGCCTGCGCTACCCCCCGCCCTCCCACCCGCGAGTCATGCCGGCAGTGACTGGGTTAACTATAAAAGGCACAGATGTTAAAAAATAAACTGTTCTGTTTTAGGTAACTTATTTGGGAAGGTAGAGAAAGGAAGAGATGAAAATGAAAAGAGAGCCCGCTGAATATTACACCCATAAAATAATCTGCATCTCAAACACACTGTCGGGAACAGGTGGAACATACATTTCCCTACTTACATTCTTAATGTAAATTAAATGGGCCAACCTATTCTTCCTGTTGAAAATGGCCCTTTTTGCAGGGTTATCCCCAAACATTTTGCATCTTCCTCCTTTGTGATTCCTGACCTGTGGTTGTTGGCTGTAGGACTGTTGGCACTTTACCACTGCGGATCAGTGCTAAAGTGCATATGCTCCCCCTGTAAATTGGTATTGTGATTGGTTATCCATGATTGGCATATTTGCTTTACCAGTAGGCCCCTAGTAAAGTGCACCGAGTGTGCCAGAGCTGGTAATCCAAATGCTACTAGTTGTCTTGCAGCACTGATTGTGCCACCCATATGAGTAACGCTGAAAAGAGGTCTCAGACCTGCCACCTCAGTGCCTGTGCGCAGTTTGCTAACTGCCATGCTGTCCTGGCCAGTGTACACACTAGGCAGGCCTGACCCTTCCCTTTTCTTACACATTGGTAGGCCCAAGGTACCCCCTGGACAGGGTGCAGTGTATGTGAAAGGTAGGACATGTACTAGTGTGTGTACCATGTCTTAATAGTGAATTACTGCCAATTTCGTTTTTCACTATTGAAAGGCTATCTTGCCCAAAGGACAGAATGGGGACTGCTGTGTAACATGTTTACCTGCATATCATCTCATAGAAGCAAGATGGAAAATTGTAATCTGGTACCCCTGAACTAATAACACATCTTTTAGGAAGGATGGTTTTTAAATTCTGTGTTTGAAACTAGCACTTTTAGAAAGTGGCTATTTTCTTGTTCAACCTTTCTGTGTGCCTCTGCCTGTTTGTGGATTGACTGTCTGGTTTGAGAGTGACAGGGGCTGTGGTGGCTCCAGAAGTCTGGGTGAGTCAGCATTAGGCTGAATAGACCTATCTGCATTTGGAGTGGTGGGAGTAGTAGCACCTGGGCCTGAATAGGGCGGAGCCTGCCTTCCACAATGTTGGCTCCACCTCCTGTGGTGCGTCTGATCACCCTGGCTCACACTGACAAAGGAACACGTTGTGCACTGGCAGAGAGCCCCCAGAACTGGGTTGGACTGGGTCCAGTACCCCTCACACATAGAGAACAAAGCCCTTTGGGGTATAAATAGGAAACCCCTGAAAGTTAGACTACTTCGTTATCAAGAGGAATCCCTGCCAAAGATGATCAGCTGATGAGACTGAGAAGAAGTACTGCCCTTGCTGTGTGTCTGGGGTTGGCCTGCAGTTGCTGTTTCTACTGAGCAGAGAACTAAAGGACTATGCTGTGTGCTGTGTTCCCTGCTTGAAGAAGGACTTTGCTGTGTTCTGTGTCCCTCTGAAGAAGAGTCTCCAAGGGCCTGGGAAGAGCTGGCCTCCTGTAACTGAAGTCCTAGGCACAAAAGGACATCACCCCCAGCTTCCCTGAACTTCCTTGCTGGGAGTTCCAGTCTGCCAGGATGGCCTGTAACTGTGTGTGAGGCCTTTTTGCTACAGGGAGCTGGAAGCGTGATGCAACAAGAGAAGCGTGATGCCGGCACAGCAGCCGCTGTCGCATCATCGAGGAAGCGTGTTGCCGTTGCATCACCGGAGAAGTGTGCTGGCACACAGAGGGTGCTGTCGCATCACCGGAAAATCATGTTGCCGGGCCGTCGCATCACTGAGGAGGCGTGCTGCTGCTGATCGTTACCTCAACACCGATAAAGCATGTAGCCATCACTGAGACTGTCGTCACATCACTGGAGAAGCGTGTCGCAGGGCCTGTCGCGGTTCAGAAATCCATAGAGGTTGCCACACGCCCGTCAGGCGTGCACACATCACCTCTATGTTGTTGCATTGCAGCCAAGATGCCATTTTCTCGCATTGCACCGGATCATCGCAACGCATCGAGGCACCATCTTGTCGCATTGGAACTGGAGCGTAGGAAGAATCAACGCATTACCTTCTATGCGACCCTTTTGTTTGTTTTGCGTTACGCATCCCAGGTACTTTGTGAGTAAAGTGTCGCATTTCATCATCTACCAGTTTATTTTTGCAACAACCTTTCTAAGGACATTCTACTGAGTTTTGTATGTTGGATGTTTGTTGTTTTGATCTTGTGCAGTTTAGATAAAGATACTTTTTTCTCTAAACTGGTGTGGTGTCCATTTGTGGTGTTTTCACTGTGTTACTGTGAGTGTTGGTGCAAATACTTCCCATTTTGCCTTTGGGATAAGCCTGTCTGCTCGTGCCAAGCTACTAAGGGGGTGAGCAGGGGTTATCTAAAGTGTGTATCCCCTTTGCCCTGACTAGAAGCAAGGGTCCCTATTTGGACAAAGGTACCTACCTCCGCCAACTAGAAACCCCCATTTCTAACACTTCCCTATATGCAGTTTGAAAGCTGCACTACTCTTCTTTTAATAACATATGTGATTTCTCCACAACATTATTCTTAATATTTACAGTTCCTCTCTGTTACTGTCAGGAGCTCTGCAGGGGTTACTAATAGTACTTTTTAAAAACAAATCACATAAAAGTACAGATGGGCGAGTCAATAAATTAACAGAGAGAGCAGAACCAGAACCGAGCCAAGAGTCTGGCTAGGATCTTAGAGCCTGCACACAAGTCGATCCTTGGAAATGTTTGCTATGAAAAGCATACAATAAATATTGTGTAAAATATAATAAAGCCTCATCAACATTCAAAAACGTGTACTTCTTTAAGACATGTAACCTTTGACATAATAGTTACATTACAGCACTGCACTGAGAATAATAGGACACTTTACCCCGTACACTTTTACTCTGCGTGTCGTTACCCCGCGGTTTTTACACTGAAAAATCTTTTACGACGCAGGGCTTTACAACGCAATCCATTATAACACATTCCCCATTACAACGTAATTTACTATTCTAACTCCACCTTGGCGTTACTTTGTTGGAATGCGTTGTACTAGTTTGCAGTGTAAAGAACTGCATTGTAAAATATTTTGTGGTGTAAAAACTGCGGGATAATGACACTGTGGAGTAACGCGTGCAGGGTAAACGATGTTTCCCCACTGATAAGTACATATTAAAAGTTATAGTTTTCAAATGTGAACCATTAGTGAACTAAGAGTCAAGAAGTTGTCTTGTAACCCCTGAAAGTGGGTAGGATCATTATAGAGAAACATAGGGGCATATTTACAAGCCCCTATCATCACCAAAACGTCACTTTCATTGACGTTGTGATGGTGATAGGGGCCTCGCCTTATTTACAAGGCAGCGTTAAGCCATTTAACGTGGCTTAATCCTGCCTTGTAAATAGGGCACCCTTTCACGGGCAATGGGTGTTATGGTGGGTGTTCCACAGCAACACCCATTGATTTTGACGCTGCCCCCTATTTACAAGGGCAGCGTAAATATGAGCCAGTGCCAAAATTAAGACCAGGGAAAACCTGGTCTTAAACTGGCAAAACGAGGATAAATGCTTTATTACTTCTCGTTTTTGCTGTTTCCATATGTGCTGGCTTGTGTGGCACACATAGAAACAGCAAATTGCCTGTGATTGTTTCTGTGCTGGAAGGTAGTCCTTCCTGCATATAAACAATCATTTAAAAAATGCTGTTTTGCAACTTTTATGTGTGCTGCATTAAGCAGCACACATAGAAGTTACAAAACGGCATTTAAAGATTGTTTATGTGCAGGAAGGGGGACCTTACTGCAGATAAACAACCTTCACCCCAACGCAGACACCCTTGCACTATGGTGCTCTAGGCAGCTGAACTCAGTGCCAGCGCTCCGGGAAATGCAGGAGTGCACCGCATTCATGTGAATACGGCACATCCCTGCGTTTTCAGAATGGAGTAGTGTAGCGTTAGCAATGTTTGCTTAACGCCATGCTTCTCCATTCTGCTGTAAATATGCCCCCCTAGTCTTTTAAATCAAACAGAATTGCTTTCTGTTCAACTGGTAGTCTCAACTCACATATTTGAAAGTGTTTGCATGTGCAAAACTGAAGAAGAAACAAAGTTTTGATAACATAAAACATTTGCCTAAGATCACACAATTTAGGAGGGGCAGCCACAATGCATCCAAGTTTTCTGGTTCACTTTGTAAAAGTAATACAATAAATGGGTATTGATTTGCCTTTCCTTATGTTAAGGCTTTGTTTTGACCTCTTTGTGCATTTTTCTGCAGTTCTTGTGCAGCGCAAACTCTATTTAAATGGCTAGGAGCGCTTTACATGAGCACGAGTTGACATTAATTGTTTTTAAGCCTGAGGAAATTAAGTGACTTACCTAGCCACCTCTGAGACTCAAACCTGGTTCCTCAGTTCTAAAGTCAGCAGCTTTGGCCATAATGCCACATCCTGTGTAGACGTGGAGAAGGAGGCCTGCAGAAACCACATGAAAGTTTGGCTCATTATGGCTTGAGGTTCTAATAGGAATTTGAGCAGAGCCAGGCTTCAGACTAGAGCCTAGCTTGAGCTTTCAGTGGCTCACACACTTCTACATAAAACAATCACTTTAAAGACAGTTATCAAGACCAAGATTGATGAATATATAGGAGCATCCGTGAATCCAAGTAGTAGTTAAAAATAAGGACCCTAGGGAAAATAAATTAAATAAAAAGAGTAGTGTATCATTAACGTTGGAAACAAGCATCTACAGTATATTACCAACAAACTCTTGAGTGAACACCTGTTTCACAAATACATGTATGATTCCCTTTCTGGTACACATTTTCTCTTGCCAGTGGCTCCAAACAGTGGCATACTTGTCTAATGTGCTATGAATCTGCATTTTGCCCATTCCTTCTTCCTAATTGTGTCTGTTTCTCCAGCTTCATAGAGAATCCTACGCTTGCTGCAGATAGCACAGTGTTATATTTTAAACGCTCATTTGCAGAGTGACTTTGGTCTAGGAATGGGTTGGCACATGGTACTAGAGTGCCTGTGTTGAGGAGTGGTGGCTCCCAATTGCACAAGTCATGATGCAAGAGAGGAAGGAATCCAAGTATACTAGAAGCCAAAACATGAGAAAAGGAAGGACTAGCTTCTGCATGGCAAAAACATGCACCTGATCCACAACACCGCACTGCAAATTTACTTAGAGTTGTGCCTTGTGCTTAAAATCAGTTGTGGTGAGGTGGGTAGTTCTTAAATTGCTGAACAATGAAGACATGTTTTCTTCTGCTCAGCACTCTCTCACAATAAATGCTGTCTCAGTACCATTCATTTCTGTCAACAGCTGTTTTTCCTTGTCAATCCTTCGCAGCAGTATTTTCTTCTTTGTGCAGTTGTGTTTCATCTGTCACTGCTACTTCCCTACTAAGCTTTCTTTCGTTCAAGTCTCATCTTCTTTGTGCTACAACATCTCACATTTAAAGCTCTTGTATCTTCAGTTCCTGCGTTACTCAAGACTACAGTGACCATTATACCATCAGGACAGTCTCTTGCTCCTCTGCCAGTCACTCAGCCCCAAATTCCCTCTGTCATCGGTGTCCCACTATGTAGTCTCCCTCCCAGCACAGTCTCTTCTTTATTTAATGTTATCTTGCCATAATTTGGTAGGTTTGCTTCAAACTACCTGCTTGCCTTACAGACACTGTCCTTCCTTACTGCCTGTAATATCAAAGGCCCTCTATATTTAAATTTCCTTAGAAAGTCCTTCATTATGTGTCCTAATTATTTTTTTCTTCTGCACCTACCTAAGTCCAAGAAGGATGGGGAAAGGGGTGAGGTTGCATATTCCTTGGCAGCACTTCTACTCCTACAGTTTGGGCTTTACAGGTCCTATTCTGTTTCTCCCTAGTGGTTCAGCACTCACAACCTTGTTAGCAATAGGTCCAGTTTATAAAAGTTGAGCATAAAATCTCCAATGATTTATACTGACACAATATCTGAAAACATAATGCATGACATACATCACTGCATACCACAAAAGTGCCTCTGTTCAATTATTCTTTATTCATTTTCTTCATCAAAAATGGCATTGCATTTTGGTTATAGTAGCCAACGCACTTCATCCTACACTGACTTCTTCAGGGCTACAAAAGACACGTACAAAGCAGAAAATATATTTAAAATATGTACAACTATATACAAATGTTAAAACAATCACTTTAACACTTTACACATTTTGCAATGTACTCAAGATTCCATCAGCAGAACTCAATCATATAAATTGTCATAACATTTGTACAGTCCAAGCATATATACAATAACACAACAGAATATAATGTCACAGTGAAATTGTGTGATCTATGTGCTTGATTTATCTCCCTACTATGTACATATAAATAGAGCCAAACTCACTATCATAATTCAACACTTTCTTTCAATGATCATATCAGAAGCTCTGAGCAGAGAATATATACACTGACCACAATGCGGTCCATTCCTAACAAGCATATAAATGTCCCAATCCCACTCATACATTTGCCATGTTTTTATGTTAATATATGTCATCGCCTAATGTAATTGTTCTTAAAGATAAACTCAATTAATAGATTACAGAGATGGAGAATCATATATTAAATCATACCTCCAATGTGTACACAAAATCTCTCTTTACAAATAGGGGATGTGATCTGAGGATTTTCCAGTTTTACACGCTCCTATGAAGTGCGGGAATTCTTTAAAATATCATAAAACAGCAAATGGTGTTTTTAAAACCAGTCACTCAGTTATTTATGATGATAAAACAGCATATAGCCTGTCTGAAAGAAACACTAGGGATGCATTTGGATACAAAGGAACTCTCCATGAGTCTCTAATGGAGGTCTCCAGCAAGGTCATGAAGACGCCATCTTGAAGTGAGAGATCACAAACTAACTAGAGTGGAGAGACATATAAAAAAAGCATACCAGTGATAGCGACCACTCGTGTTATTAACAATTTTATTGTATGAACACCATTGTTCTGGAGACCAACTCCTAGCTAGATCCATATAGTACATTTAATATCCATGACTAAGCAATATGCAGTGTGCAGGCACCATTTTGAAAAGGTAGGCATACGCCGAGACAAGACGTAAGGCAGTACAATTCAGTGGCCCCTACAAAAGTTTGACCATTATATTATATAAACAACATCACAATAGAGATCAACTCCAAGTTATAAGGAAATTTCATATGAATTAAATTTTAATTTCGATGACTAAATAATATGTAAATTACAGGGGCCATTTTGGCAAAGCAGGCATATGCCAAAATAAAACGTAAAGCAATACAATTCAGTGGTCCTAACAAAGTACAGCAGGTTTAAAAGTAGACAGCAGTTGATCTCTAGGGACAATTCATACTGTAACTAGTCTTTTCTTGCAAGGAAAACACAATTTCAACGGAGTGATCGAGATTAGCGATACTAACAAAGACTCGTATTATAACATAGTACACAACTTGGGCGCCATCTTAAAGCGGGACAATCATATATTCTTTAGACGGTATATGTGTATATGAAAGGACGTATGGTCAAATGCTTATATTACAAGCAAATACGTCCATGAAAGCCATCTTAGAGTGGATCATTTTGAAAGGGATAGCCATATACTGAAAAATAATGTAATGCTATTCAGTCTAGAACTGTCAACTGAATAGAAAAAGCAGAATAAATTGCTTAAAAACTGGGAGGCAGCAAGTCTTAAGAGCTGTCCCAGCTTATATTATTAGCTTTACTGTAAACTTGTATTATAACATAGTAGGCTAAATGGGCACCATCTTAAGGTATTGCATTATTGTGCTTACAAACAACTTGTTAACAGAGAATGCCCTCCTCTGAGGTGGTCTATAAAGCCCGAAAACCATATTAAAAAAAATTGCGCTGCATAAACGCCATCTTAAAATGGCAAGTAAATCTATGCAAAGCAGGTATAGTACAATTCTCTTGAGTTGTCTAAAATCGGCAACTAGAAACTTTAAGGGCCCCAACCTACGGACTAATCCATCTTAAAATGGAAAGCAAATCTATGCAAGGCAAATATAATACAATTCTCTCGAGTTGTCTAAAATCGGCAACTAGAAACTTTAAGGGCCCCAACCTACGGACTAATCCATCTTAAAATGGAAAGCAAATCTATGCAAGGCAAATATAATACAATTCTCTCGAGTTGTCTAAAATAGGCAGCTAGAAACTTAAAGGGCCCCCACCTACAGAACTAATCTGATTTTCCGATGGCGCTCGATACTCATCGAGTTCACAGGCTCCAATTACAACAAAGTCCCTGGCATATGTGTGTATCAGGCAACCAGAAAGCTGTCAGGGACGCTTTTAAATACTCCAGCAAATTTATCATGAATTTCTTACACCTGGCCCTCAATTCTCATAGTGACAGGCAAAATAGAATGATTTCTTGGGCGCTATTTTAGACCATGCTATGTTTAAATGTTGGGAGCAGGAATTTGCATTACCTAAGTGGATTACTCTTTCCCCAGAACATAATACGAAGAGATCTTGTTTTTAATCGTCCCTATAAAAATTCATGATTCTAAAAGAATGGCCAATATATCGTAAAACCAATATATAGCATCTGGCTGTCGGTTTTTGTGATAGTAGGCGCAGGAGAGAGATTTCTCTGGCACCATCTTTGGACATAGCATTTTTTAATTATTAGTGCTGTCTAAGCAGTTTGCTTCTTTCTATAAACTCACAACATCAGACAACTGTATTTATAGTTGTTCCACTAAAGATTCATAGTCCCATATTAAGGGAGAATGCATCGCAACTATGACAATTTGTAATTGTCATTGTAAAAGTCATTCTCATTTTAGAATTCCCCTGTAAGGGTCAGGTAAACAGAAGTATTAGTGTACTGATTCAATGCACAAAGTTCGGGCACCAATCTCAAATGATGGAAAATCCATGAATTGACCAAATTGGTCCATAGGGCGGACCAGAATTTTTTTCTTTTCTTTTTTTTTTCATTTCTTAAATTAAAAAAAATCAAAAAGCTGTTACTCAATAGTATATGAACCAACATAGATCATGGTACAATCCCCCCTGAAGAGCATAAACCAAATACATAAGCGTGTGGCAAGTTTTGTCCCAACATCTGGTGGAACATTTGTTTAAACAACCACATATGCCAGTAATAGCAGCACCGCCATAAAGTTGGCATACATAGACACAAAGTAAATTGGTGACAGACACAGAAATTACGATCGCTAAACTCCAGATACAGGTGGTATACATAAACAAGAGAAAAAAATTATTTGGAGACATACATAGAAGTTAATATTACTATAGGAAATTATAGAATTCATTGTTGGTATTTAGACCAAACAGTACTGATCAAAAATGGCAGATCCATTTTGCCTCTCCCTGTCTTAAAGCCACTTCTCTCTCACCACCTCCTTCATAAGTAGAAACAAGTCCCAGGCATGAAACCAAATTCTTGTCTCATTTGGGTGATCGCTATGTATATATTTGGCAACTGGATATTTAGCGTCTTTCTTAATAACAGCCCTTACATGCTCCTGAATTCGTAATTTCAAGCTGCGTATGCTACTCCCTACATATATCTTACCACAGGCACAGCCAATTACATAAACAGTAAATGTGGTGTTAGTTTATGAAGAAGTTGATAGAATACTCCTGGACTTATTATATTTACAGGCTATCAATGTATTCAGTCCTAGATCGCATATATAGCATGCCCCACATACATAAAAGCCATGTGGTCTTTCCAGTAACCATTCTTGTTCTTATCACACACGTTTTTAACATAGTATATTCTTCAAAGTTTTCCCTTTACAATACACCATTTTTTTATAACGTCCCTTCTGGTATATAATTGGAGTTTAGTAAGTGCCATATTTTTCTTAAGATGTTATACACATGGGTACTGTAGAAATGATATTCAGTGATAAATAAGACCTCAGCCAAGTCGGTCTTTGCACTTTTCTTGTTGAGTTCTGATATGAGAGTTGTTTTTCTATCCAACTTTCTCACTCGATTTTCTGCATTTGTCAGGCATTCCGCATCACAGACCCTCTCTCTAAAATTATGCTTCATTTCCCTGATGTTTCTATGGATATCTAAATCTGGGCTACAGTTGCGCTTTGCCCTAACCATCTATCCATATGGTATGGCTGTTATAGTTGGCTTGGATGAGCCCTCACTGCATGTAGACCACCATTATAGGAGGTCCACTTTCTGTAAACATCGTTTAGTATGGCTTTGTCGCCAATGTATAATCGTGGGTCAAGAAATTCTGTTTCTGACTTGGAATATCCGATAGTCAATTTGACATTGAATCGATTGTCAGTCAAATAACCATAGTAAGCAAGTAGATCATTAGAATCACCATTCTATATCATTATTATGTCATCTATATAACAACCATAGAATATTATGTTATTACACCAGATATGTGCTCCAGAGCCCCAGGCATGGTCCACCTCAAACAAGCCCTTGAATAGCTTTGCAGAAGATGGAGAAAACCTGGGGCCCATTGCAGTCCCCTGCCTTTGTAAATACCAGGAACCATTGTGTAAGAACATGTTTTGTGTCAAAATTATCTCAGATATCTCAAGTAACATTATGATATGTTCTAGATGTTTGGAATTGAGCTTAAACAAGAATTGTTTCAATGCCTTTCAGCCATAATCAAGTTGATTGCAAGAATAGAGGCTCTCCACATCCATTGTCACGAATAGGAGGTCCTCATTGGCCCATTTAAATGTTTCTAACTTGCATAGCAGATCCCTGCGATCTTTCAAATATGATGGAAAATTTTGTATGAATGGGTGCAAAACGTATCTACATATTCAGAGATGTGTTCTGTTGGGCCAACATTCCAAGGAATTATAGGTCTACCTAGTGGGAAATAAACCCCTTTATGAATTTTGGTAGAACATAGATGCAGGGGTGTCTTGAATGGTGGGCTTGTAAATAACCGTATTCCAAGTCAGTCAATAGACAAGACTCATGCCAATCCAACAATTTAGCGTTAAAGTGTCTCTCAATTTTAGCAATGAGGTTAGATTTTAATCTCTCATAGCATGTACTGTTACTCAGTTGTCTTTCCATTTCTCCCAAATAATCACGTTGATCCATCAGGACAATATTTTCTCCCTTGTCTGCTTCCCGAATAACAAGACTTATGTCATCCCTTATTGATTTCAGTAATTCTCTTTCTTTTCTGGTCATGTTATATTGATGTTTACATGAATTAAACCCTGTATGATCGTCTTCTAACAGGTAGAGGTCGTGAGTAACTTTCTCGTAGAACTCATTAATGACTGTGCTCTGAGTACTTGGTGGTGTATACTTCGATTTGTGGCATGAGCCATGATCTACAGTTTCATCTTCCTGTATAGCTAGGTCATTGGCGAGTTGAACAATATCCCTGACCCCAATATCTTCATTCAATGATACGATTGTATGTATGACATTTAGATGTGAAATTGTAACCTCAGATGCCTCAATAGTTTGTAACATAGCAGTAGATACAACAGGTTGCTCATCAAAGTGTTCCTTTAATTTGATTTTTTTGTACAGATTTATGCAACTCAATGTGTAGATTTTCAAAGTTACATTGTTAAGTAAGACAGTAGTTCAAACCTTTTCATTGAACAAACAATTCATGTTCGGTCAATAATCTAGAAGATAAATAGATGACACTTAATTCTTTGGAGGCTACAGATTCATTAGCATTAACAGATTCATACAGTGGTTTGGCATCTGTCACATTATTCACATGTTCTTGTTCTGTAATCTTGCTCGCACCCATGCTCTTGTGTTTTTTGCCACCCCTCCTGAGTGATTGTTTGTATTTCTTTTCCTGTTTTCTAATCGGTACCTCTGCACCTCTCTTAAAAAAAGTATGAATTATTATATTGCTTATATTCTCCCCTGGATCAGTCTCCACTGAGGAGAGAGAATGTGCTACCAGAGGAGATGCTTGTATACTTCTCATTATTAGTTATGCCCACTTGAATCTTAATAGAAATGTCATCATACTTTTTGGCAAATGTAAAAAGGCGACCCCTTTCATAATCTCCCTCAATTCTCGAAGTCTTTTTCTGTTTCTTATCCTTTAGATAAAGTTGGTAATTAGTTGATTCTTTTTTCAGAAGTTCATACACTTTTTATAGCATCTCTCAAGTTGGTCTCACTAATCTCCTTTTCAAGTTTGGCTATTTCTTCTCTTATACTTTTTACTTTTCTCTCAGAGTTCCTGATCAAAATCTGTATCATTTTCTATGATGCCACATAGAGACCCTCTTCCCACTCCTCTAAAAGGTCAGGTACAAAGTCTTCATAATTAGGGAAGATCAATATACGTAATCCCCTTGGTATCCTTTAATTTTCAATGTATTTTTTCAAAGTGGCGCCATCCCACCACTTAGCTAGTTCTTTCTTTTTTAGCCTTTCTAGTGTCTTGAATTTACTCCTCAACCCATCATATTTTGGCATTACTGGTCGAACTTGTCCAGAGCTTCCTCCTCTTTTGTTAAACAAGTCACCCAACATTTCTTCTCTGTTATCATCAAAATCCATCTCTATATCCTAATTATTACTGCCCAAAAGTTAGTGCTGGTATTCCCAATTTACATGCAACAAATATATACAGAGGGCTCGAGGCAATACAATACCGCACTCAACAGCCAAATTAGTTGAGCAAGTTTTTAGATTCTATGTGGTGCACCAAACCTGAGTACAAACCCTTCCTACTCCAATTTGAACACAACTTTCAAAACAACATTTATCCCTAGTAGTTCAGCACTCACAACATTGTTAGCAATGGGTACAGTTAATAAGAGTTTGGCATAAACAGTCCAATGATTTATACTGCCGACATATCCGACATAATGCACAACATAAATCACTGCATACGACAAAAGTGTCTATGTTCTTATTTCATTCTCCTCATCAAAAACACCATTGCATAGCAGTTATAGTAGCCTACACGGACTTCTTCATACAAAGCAAGAAAATATATTTTCAATATGTACAACTATCTTTGTAGAAGTGGAAAGTGCACCAGAAATAAAGTCAGAATCGTATACTTTAGTCCATTAGTTAGCTATACTGGTGACAAAAGTAAAAGTGTCCATCAGCTGACGGGTTTCGTTCCTTTGACCAAAGGAACTTCATCAGGGCTGAAACAATGACACAAGACCCAGTATAAATCATCACACATAAAAAACTTAAAAGACATAACAAAATTACAGAAATACAAGTAGAACTCTAAAGTGTCTGCAAAGTAAAACAAAAAGACTTTGAGATAAATCACATAAACCCATTTGAAATCAAAAACAATCAAGTCTATAGACAGCCCACACAACAATTATATACAAGAATATATAACATATTTACACGTAAAACATTTTAGCAATTGTAACACTACCCATGTTAAATATGTACTGGGATGCAAATGTGGAATTATATAAGTAGGCAGTACGACACACTGCCTAAAATCCTGAATACAAGAATATCACAGGGCGATAAAAAACAAGGACAGCAGATACCCCATGACAGATCACTACCAAAGTACACACTGCAATTATGTCATTTTCTGGTTTCATGGGATTGACCACATGCCAGCAGATAAAAGGGGAGGTGATAGAGAACGAACACTCAGGCAAACCATGGCAAAGTGGATTTGACGACTGAGGGAAACACTGAAGGGACAAACACTGATGGGGAGTTGCACTATATCCTGGGGTAAACTGTTGGGATATGTTACACCTTACTAGTGGGCCGGTTTGTGTATGTCATGCCATACTGAATCCCACATGGCCTACTGCAATCCATGACCCTCAGATGTGTTTTCTTGACAGAACGCTACCTTCTCTTACCTCTCTGTCTCCTGTACATTTTCTAGTGATTCGATATTGATTTATTATAGGCTTTGATAGTGTGCTATATTGCGTGTATAATGACCAGTGCTTTATTGTTTAAGCTTGTTGATTTTTTAGCCTCAGGTCAGCACATTGATCTCATATTTCTTGGGCAGCTGTACTATTGAGTGCTGCATTTTGGGCCTTTTTGTTAATTTCAGAACCCAGTGGATATGGGGGGTAGTTTTGGCCATTCTAATTGTTCAAACCAGGGCCTTAGGTGGAATCATTCCATGACACAAATGCACTGCTCCCAGCATGATCCCCTGTCAGTTTGAATTAAAGGTATTTTTGTTGTCGCCATGGTGTGGGGAAACATTCACACATGCCTGAGCCCATCTTGTAACGTCTGTGCTAGCTGTTTCATTTGCCCTGAAGACTGGTACCACCTATTTATGGTGTTCCTACCCAAGACAATTGGGCAGATAACCGGAACCAAATGTATTGAAAACTATTTCATTACCATAATCTGTTCTGGGTGTCAATGACACCTTTATTATTTTTAAAAAGAAAATCCTGACTATATGGTACATTTATGACATAATCGCATGGGCTGATGCGCGTTCACATCAACGTGAATATCAATACTCTATTAGTTCTGCTTTCAGTTTATATTCACTAGTAAGGTCCTTGTTTGCTGTTTACCCAGTACCTTTTTGGTACTACAAGATGGCGACTACGGGCGTTTCACCTTTCCGATGTAGTCACCTGACCATGTCACGTAATTGATGTCAACACGCTAATTGACTGTTTGCCTTAAATGAGTGCGGATATGGAGGCGGTATTTACGTTGCAACTGGCATGTTTGCTGATACAGAAGACCCCAGTGAGTGCATTCGGGTTCGTGAGAGTTACTACTCCTTCCCACACATTTAGTTTTTCTTAATTTTCTTTTGGTATTTCTAAGTAGTTATAGTGTTTCTCGTCCAAGTCTGGCTGCCATTGGTCACAATGGGGTTTTGGCATTATCCCTAATGTATATGCACAGACTACCTATCGCAGTTGTTTTGCCTTGACTATGGGTCTGTATGGTGCACTTGTAGCACCAGTACTACGTTAGCACAGACGGTGTTTCCTAATTACATTAAATTTGTCTCTCTAACTTCAGACTTGCAGGTACACATATAGTCCGTGAGGTGCTTTTGGTTCAAATTACTAAAGCAATGATTATAGTGAGGCGTCTGTGGAGGTGAGGTTCCTCCTATTAAAGACAGGACACTCAGAGCTGTGCAACGTTGTATTTATTAATATATTTCTTCTCCTCACGGAGAGCACCGAGCTTGCTGCCACTCAGTCCTGCTCCGACGCCCGATCTGGCACCCTTCGCTCGCGACTCAAAATGGCCGCTGTTCATGCTACGTGATGATGTAGCGTGAACACTAGAATGCCAACACTACATATCTCCCCCTTTTTGTATCACGTGAATAAGCAGTCTTGGGGGTTATTGTCCATCACCCATCTTAAATTCCCGGAACCTGGAAGGTCTCACAATCACTCGGCCCCCTCTCGTGCATCTTACCGGGGTGGACATCGCTTCTCTCCCACTGGTCATCACGGACCCCTTTTCTCTACCTTCTTGCGTACCCGGACTCTCTCTGCACGTCAGCTCTCTCCTCTCTCGCCTCTGTGTCTCTGCTCTGGGAGTTTCACCGCCTCCTTGCTCCAACACCGGGTCCGCACCTTCCATGTCTCCTTCCAGGGTGATGTTCTCATTCTCAGTTGTACTCTGATCTGTCTCTCCTTGTTCCCGATCTTCGGGAGCCCATTGTAAGATCTTGTTGCATCGAGCCATGCGATCCTGGGACCACACATTTCCATCGCTCAACATTGGTGCTCGATCGTAAACCTCTTTGACTTGGAGGGGCCTGCTGTATTTGCTGTCTCCCTTTTTCTGCAACACTGCCAGCTTAACCCTCACCCATTCTCCTTCTTCCAATGACGTGTCCTTTACATTCTTCCTTTTGTTATAATGTTCTGTATATATGGTTTGAGCTTTTTCCAAGTTCCTTTGTACTACAGCCGGAGACCATTTGCTAGTAACAGTCTTTTCCTTCTATGCCAAATTGTCTTTAGTAAAGGGATCTCTGCTTCTGAGAATCTGGAAGGGGCTGTGCCCCGTACTTGTGGGTGTGATGCGGTAGGCCCAAATCATGTGTAGAATCTCCTTCTCCCAGTCCTTCCTTATCATGATAGCTGCTTGGATGGAGCCCATTAGTACTCTATTGAATCGTTCCACTTGTCCATTCTCCGCTGGATGATATATGGACGTATGTTTGGGGATGATCCCATTCCTCTCCATGTATTTAAGCCACTTTTCTGAAGTGAATTGTGGACCATTATTGCTCAATATGGAATTGGGAATGCCTTCCCTGAGGAACGTTGCCGTGAGGAACTTAAGTATGGTTTCCGTATCCATCTCCTCTTGGACCTGTACTTCAGGCCACTTAGAGTATCTTTCTACTAGGACACATAGGTATTTTGGAGTTCCTTGCTCGTCAGTATTGGTCCCAGTATATCAATGGAGAGTTCCTCCCAAGGATTCTTCGGGGCAGCGAATTTTCCTGAGGCCGGCCTCAAAGGTGTCATGGTTTTGTCAGCACGCTGGCATTGGTCACACTCTCTCACATGGCGTTCAGTCTGTATATCCATGCCAGGCCACCAGTATCCTTGTTTGGCCCTCAGTTTGGTTTTTCCGATACCTAGATGGCCTTCGTGCAGTATCGCCAGTAACCTCGGGATTAGCCCCTCCGGGGGTACCACCTTATCCCCTCGGTATACAAACACACCTTTGTCGTCTAGGGACAGTTCCTCTCTCACTTCATAATACTTCCTCAGGTTCCCATTTAGATGCTTCTTTTCGGGCCAACCTCCAACTATGTGTTCTATCACCTCTCGGATGTTTCTGTCCACCTTTTACACATCCATCCACTCTTGATTACTTATTACCTTCTCCGGGTCTACCATCAATGCCACCATCTCCTCACTCACTTCCTTCTCTTCATCAGTGTTTTCCATTGCTGCAGCCCTGCTCAGGTAGTCAGCCACCTTGTTCCTGCTGCCCGGGATGTATTCCACATCATAGCGATATTCCAATAATTTGAGGGTCATTTTTGCAATTCTGGGAGTTGCGCTCGCATGTACGGTAGACGTGAGAACTCTCACCAAGGGTTTATGGTCCGTTTTAAGTTGGAACCTTGGGCCCCACAAGAACTGACGAAATCTGCCCATTGCCTACACTACTGCAAGCATTTCTTTTTCGATGATACTGAACTTCTTTTCTGTGTCTGTCAGGGCTCTGGATGCGAAGCTTAATGTCTCCATCGTTCCTCCGCCCCTGTCTTGCATAAGGACTGCTCCCAGGCCCTTGTCGCTGGCATCCGTTGTCAACACCGTATGACCCAGCGGATCATATCCCTGGAGGGGTATGGCCGGGACAACATCCCTTTTGATACATTTGAACTCCTTCTGCGTCTCATCCGTCCATGCAAATGCCGTCTTCTCTCTCGTAAGCTGCCTCATGTGGTGGGTCTTAGTGTTGTATGAACTTGCTGTAATATTCAGCCATCCCTAGGAAGGACCTTACTTCTTCCTTGCTGGAGGGGGGTGGAGCATCACATATTGCTCTCACGTTCTCCTTCTTTGGTGTGATACCCTGTTCACTGATTTAATGTCCCAGATAGGTGACAGAGGCATCCCTAGACGACACTTCTCCCACTCTGCGGTCAGTCCTTTATCCTCTAGCACATTCAGTAACCTGGCCAACTTGGTGTCGTGGTCTTGTTGTTCCTTGCCCATCACGAATATATCATCTTGGAAGTATTGGATCCCTTCCATGTCTTTGAAGAGGCGGTGCATGAGTTTCTGGAAGACGGCCGCCGCGGATGCGAGGCCAAACGGCATTCTACAGAATTGGGAACACCCGAAGGGAGTTATGAATGACGTCAGCTTCCTACTCTCCGGGTGCAACGCTATCTGGTGATATGCCGACCTTAGATCAATGGTGGAGTACCATTTTTTTCCTTTTGTTTTTGCCATCATTTCCTCAATGCGGGGTAACAGTAACTTTTCCACCACTTTGCATTTGTTTAGCTCGCGCAGGTCCACGCACAACCGGACCTTGCCATTCGGCTTCATGACTACCACCAGAGGTGCAAGCCACTCCGCACACGTGAAGGGTTCAATTATCCCGTTCTTCTCCAGTTTACGTAGTTCCTGTTGCACCGCTTCCCTCACTGCGATCGGCACATTCCTCACTTTGTGTGATACCGGCGTGACATCCATCTTGAGGACGATCTTGTGAGAGAATTTTTCCAGTTTCCCAACCTTTCCACCAAACACCTTCGGGAAGTTTCTTTTCCATTTTTCTAGGTCCGGCCATTGTTCCGGCGCCGTCATCAACACCTGTACCGCTCCCCCGGGGTCTAGCTTGATGCCCAGGTCTCCCTGGTCCATCCATTCTAGGAACGACGGGCCCTTTTCCGCTATGTATAATTTACAAGCAGCGCTGCGTCCCCTGAACTCAAATTTCAACGGTCTATACCCCACTATTGGGATGTGGTTTCTGAGGTACGTGACTGGCCTGATGTCCGGTGGTTCCAACTGCGGACCCAATTGAGGCGTGAATTTCTCAGCCCATACTGATCTCTGGACTATCGTGTATGGCGATCCTGAGTCCGCCACGATGCTTATCATCACTCCACCTATTAGCATGTCCAATTCTGGTTTGCTCGACCTCCTGGCGCCTACGCTTAGAACTTGATCCTCTATGCATAGTACCTCGTCCTCTTCCTCTTGACATCTTCCTCCTGTGCCTTCTTGGTCTTGGTCTACATACTTCACCGTGTTGTGGCCTGCTTTCCTTCGGCATACCTTTTCGTAATGCCCCATTATGCCACAAAACATGTACTTGGCGCGGAACGCTGGGCATCTCTTGTCATGTGCTTCATGAGCCGAACTGCCACAACGGTAGCAGGGATTCTTGACTCCTTTCGTCTGCTTCCCTTGTGGTCCTGGCTTCCCTGGCCACCTGTTGGGTCCTCTGTACGTCACACCCATGTTCTTGTTTCCTCCCTTGGGTTCCTCTTCGTCTATCTTATTTACCATTTGCCTTGCTGCTGGTTCTCTTTTAGCTGCGTCTGCGCATCTCCGTGCCAACTCCCTCTTCTTCACTATCGCGATCACTTCTTTCAGTGAGGCATCTCCACTCGCCCATAGTTTGTCCTGCACCGATTTATTTGTTGTGTGCATCACAATTTGGTCCTTGATGAACTCATCATGGAGAGCACCGTATTTGCATGTTGTCGTTAACTTTTTTAACGCCGCCACATACTCGTCAATTGATTCTCCAGTTTCTCTTTTCCGCTGCTGAAAGTTGTAGCGGTCTATCGACACGCACACTGCCGGCTGGTAGTGCTCGTTGAGTTCTTCAATTGCATGGGCGAAGACATCATCGTCTGTGTCTTGCCGGGGTTTGGGTGCTAAGTTCTTGAAGACCCTGATCCCTTCCGGGCCTAGGTTGTGCAGCAAAATTCTTCTTTTCCTTTTGCTCGTGAACGCCTCCTCATTTTCATCTTCCAGGACCTCTATGTAATTTAGGATGTACTCTCTCCAGTCATCCCACTTCATTAGGGGTTCACCCGGTTTGGGTAGAAATGGTACCGGGGCCTTCGGCGAAGTCGCCTGCGCGCACATGGTCTCACGCTTATCCGGCACTGTATTCTGGCTCCTGGGACTGCCTGGCGCACTGTTCTCCTCTCCCTGTTCCGGTCGGAGGTGGGGGCTCTCTACATCACCTTCCTCACTGCCCCTTGATTCCGCCAGTGCTTCTGCTCAGTTGGGGCACCCTTCGTACCTTGTAGCGCCCCTGCGTGCTCTGCTGGGTGTGCGGTGGCCGTGGGCAGCTATCTTCCTGCCCCTTCCCACTTCTTGGTTCGGGTGGTTCTACCCCTATAGCTCCGGGGTGAGCAGTGCCCCTGTACCTGGTTCCTTGATTTTTTCCTTTGGCTCTGGTGGTTTCCTGTGCTTCTGTCGCACTCTCCGTGATCCTCTGGCCTCTCAGTTTGGGGCCTGCCTGTGTGCTTGTGTGGCTGTCCTGCTCTGTTGCTCCTGTGGGTTGCTTCCTGTGGTTGACTGTCCCTCAGGTCCCAGCCTTCATCGCCACTGTGGAGGTGAGGTTCCTCCTATTAAAGACAGGACACTCAGAGCTGTGCAACGTTGTATTTATTAATATATTTCTTCTCCTCACGGAGAGCGCCGAGCTTGCTGCCACTCAGCCCTGCTCCAACGCCCGATCTGGCGCCCTTTGCGCGCGACTCAAAATGGCCGCCGTTCACACTACGTGATGACGTAGCGTGAACACTAGAACGCCAACACTACAGCGTCTTGGTTAATTGCTTCAGCGCTTGCAGGGTTTACTTTATAGATTTGTTCTGTTTTGCTCTGTTTTTCCTTTTGTGCGCATTCCATTTGCTGCGCTTTTTTCACATATGAAATATTGATGTCTTGGATATCATTTACAGCACATATTCCCCCTTTGGATACCAGTTACTTTATCCTTAACCAGGGGAGTGAGGGCCTTTTTATTAGACATTACGAGGTGTTTGGATTGTGAGGGTTCAGTCACCCCTTAGGAACACCTGTCACATTGGCGGTTTACTTATTACTATGTACACCAATGTGCTGCTGTAGTTCTTAGCAGAGGCAGGCTTTTATACTGGCAGTGATTTGAATAGGCCACTTGGTTTAGAATGTTTACATTTGTGATGTATATATATGTTTTTGCAGCACTTTGTTAAAGGGGCTTTATTCCCACAGATTACATTTCGGGATCTGATTTGCTTGACCCTTATAATGGGGTGATTTCCCGACTGTTATAATCACGGATGAAATTATGGAACATTCTACTTGACTGTCTGAGATGAGAGGTTACATATATCTTGCCATTCCTTTAATCGGTTTTACATTTTCTTTTGTTTCTCCTCTGTTTTTCTATCTTTTGCATCCTCATTTGAACTCGAGATACTAGATCCATCACTGCTCATCTACAATCAGTATTTGAATTATATGCCCAGAAGTCACTTATGAATTTATGCTTTCCGAGGTATTGACCGATTTATGATGTTTGGGTAGAATAGACATGGTGTCTATGCCATGTATATAATCTGACCACAATGCGATCCATTCCTAACAAGCATATCAATGTCCCATTCCCACTCATGCTTCTGCCAAGTTTTTATGTTAATATATGTCATCGCCTAATGTCATTGTTCTTAAAGATAAACTCAATTAATAGATCCCAGAGACTGAGAATCATGTATTAAATCATACCTCCAATGTGAATACAAAAATCTCTCTTTACAAGCAGGTGATGTGATCAGAGGATTTTCCAGTTTTACACCCTCCTTTGAAGTGTGGTAATTCTGCAATATATCATAAACCCAGTCTCTTAGTTATTTATGATGATAAAACATAGCATATAGCCTGTCTGAAAGAAACACTTGGCATGTCTTTGGATACAAAGGAACTCTCCATGTGTCTAGTTCTTCCAAAAGACTCTGCGTAGGTGCATGATGAAGTCTGTGCATCTGAGTACAGGGTCTATGTTAGTGTAGGGTGAGAAATGTCTCTATGTGCGGTCACATGAGACGTGTGCATGTTTAAGGGAAGGTTGAGCGGTGTGCCAGTTTGAGTATAATGTGAGGGATACATCTTTTTGGGTGGAGTGGGAGGGGTGTACGTTTATGAATTTACAGTGAGTGCAGGATTAGTGGTGTGTATAGTGCATGTCAGAGCATGTGAGTCCTCGCAAGTGTATAGTGAAGGGTTGGTTGACATGGATGCCATTTGGGGGCAGTCAGGGGTCGCAGCTGTGACCTGTAGCTTGCTCCCTCCTACTCCTGGCACTTTTTTGGGAGGAGGCAAAAGGTATCCCCCCTCTGAGGCCAGGGGCCGCAAAGGAAGTGCCAGGAGTAGCAGAGTGCAGACTAGAGATCGCAGCCTTTGCCTCCACTGAAGCCAGGTGTCACATAGGAAGTGACAGGAGTAGCAGGGAGCAAGCAAGTGGTCAGAGCTGTGAACCCAGACTACCCCAAATGATGTCCATGATTTTTGTTTGTCTGTATAATTGCAGGGTAAGAAACCTGCCTGTGTGAGAATAAGAAGTTTTCAGACTGTAAGCAAAGTGTATTTTGAGTGTATTGTTAGTGTGGGGTTGAGGTCTACCCTTGTGAATATAATATAAGCAGTTTGCTTGTATGAGTGCAGTGTGAGAAATATGGGTGCAGGGTGAGTTGTGTGCATTGGGAGTTCAGGGTGAAGGAATTGCTTTTGGGGTGTAGAATGAGTGGTGTGCATGTGTGAATGTAAGGTGAGTTAGGTCTGTGTGAGGGTAGCATGAAAGTGTGTCTGTCTATGTGTGTACAGTGAATAATGTGTCTGAATGTAGAGTTTTGCTGTGTTTATGAGTCCATATATGCGGGGTAAGCAAAGTGCCTCAATGTAGGGTAAGCAATGTGTCTATGTGAATGTAGGGTAGGTGGTGTATGTTTGTAAGTGTAGGGTGATTAGGGTGCTTTGTGAGTGCAGGGTGAGTAATGTGTTTGAGTGCAAGTTCTCAGTGTGCATGAAGAGTGGAGGATAAGTGGTGTATAAGTACAGGGTGCAGTACATTAGTAATTTAAACAATTGCAAAGTCCAACTCTTCCCTAAAGCAAGTCGTTGTACTGACTTGCGTTATAATGGAACTTGTGGTCACGACACAGTTGTGGTATTGACTGCGTTGTCAAGCCTCTCATAGTTTTGGCATGTGTCGTAACATATGCTATTCATTGAAAACACATCACTAATCCCTAAATATTAGATGTAAACACATTTAGAATTTGGACAAATGTCCTGTGCTCTGTCACTGACCTGCCCACAGATGGCTTTAAAGAGCTGGATTTGGATCAAAGCTGTTCCAAACAGGGCCCTCAAGATAGGTTTGACCCAGGACTCCCCAATCCTAAAGATGTCAGTGAGCGGTTCTAATATCTTGTGACAGGGTCACAACTACATATGCAGAAAAGAAACAGAAATGCCTCTTGGCTCTCGCTCCATTTTCTCTTTATCTGCATGCCTCAACCTTTTGAACATTTTGGGACATTTCTGCATGCATTGTTAAAATCCTCTCAAAGAAACAGTTACTTTTCAGATGACAGTCAGATAATGATCCCCTCAAAAAAGCATCTTGCACATATATCTGTGCAGGGCTTTTTCTAAGAATCTGAGGCTTCACACACTGATCACTTATTATTTGAAGTGCTAGCTTAAGGGGATGGTATTCAGACCTTTTATAATTCCTTAGGGGAAATAGACATTTGACATTTATTTCAGCTTTTCATTAGACATTTTTATAAACTCCTCTGTATGCAATCGAATATGTAGAATACTTTTTAATAGAATAAAGGGTAAAATATTGAAATGCTTGAAGCTGCACCCGCGGCAATGTTAAAAATAGAGGATGTGACCGCAACCCTTGCGGTCACATCCTAATTGCACAGGAGGGAACTCCGCATGCCATGCGGAGGTTCCCTCCTGCTCTGGGGTCGCGGACGGACGCAAGTCCGTCCGCAATCCTAATCGACCCCTAAATCTTCACACGTTCCGTGCCGACTCATATTTGACCCATCTTGATGATGTGGTCAAGTTACTCGATGACGTCTTGCGGCGCAACCATGCCCACACGTTTCTGGCACAGTCCTTTAAATTCGATACACACACGAATGCCAGCGTCGGCGGATTCCTACAAGCCAGAAGTAGTTTTATATGATGGAGGTTCTCCTTGATGAAGAAAGTGTCAGAGTATGCATTATCCAGCAATTAACACGTAGCAGTACGTAAGGGTTTACTATACCATTTTTTTCACTTATGTTTTGTAGTGTTGGTCTACAGGAGCCCCCCGCCTCAGGGATCCGTTAGATCTTACTTTGGTAACTAACAATGTAAGAAGCCGTTTTCTTTTTCTTTTTGGTGCGATCCTGTATTCTGCCCATGTTTATGAATCACCTGTGACACCAGGACCTACGTTGTAATCTGATTAGAGCAGCGCCTATAAGTACTTGTTAGCACACTACCCATTTGATTATGTCTACAAACTATACTAATAAGTATCACTTTTGTAAACGTCCAGGATCAGTTTTGGCTAATATAATCAAGGGCCGTAGGGGAAAGGTGCAAATTCCAGAACTGAGAAACGCGGATGGCGATAAAGTGACGGATGAGGAGGACATAGCAGCAGTCTTTAGAGACTACTATTCAGAGTTGTACTCTCCCAAAAGTGGCGACATGTCAGCCGAGATCTTAGACTACCTGGAACACATTAGGCTCCCGTTCCTCCCGAATTCCGACCGAGAATTCCTCATGTGCCCCATACAATTGGACGAAATCAGAGATGCACTTGCCACTATGAGATCAGGTAGTGCGCCAGGTATAGATGGGCTATCGGTCGACTTTTATAAAACTTTCCAAGACCAACTTTTGCCGCACATACATGCGCTTCTGGAGGACATCTGCGAACAGGGCAGCATGCCTAGCTCTATGAGGGAGGCGATGATCGTCACTATTCTGAAACCAGGTAAGCCACAGGACGACTGTGGTTCGTATCGCCCCCTCTCGTTGCTTAATGTGGACACCAAACTGTACGCTAAATAAGCATGGGCGAATTTTGCGAATCTCGCGTTCGCGAATTTTGCGGATTTGCGAACTCGCAATCCGCAAAATCCGCGAATTCTCGCGAATTTGCGGATTTTTTTTTTGTGTGTTCGCGCGGGTTTCTGCCAGTTCGCGAGGGTTTTGTACAATTTCGCAAACGCGAACTTACCTGTCGGGTCGCAAGTTTTGCGAACTTGTTGTTTCTACGTGTCCAGCCTGTTTGGGACACTCTTCTTCATCACTGCCACTCTCTGTCACCACTGACACTCTCTGACTACTCATGCCACCCTCTGGCCCACCCATGCCACCCTCTGTTTCATCACAGCACCCTCTGGTTGTCCAGTCAGTGTACATTATTGTGGCAAAGCAAAGCACACCTTCCCTACCTCAAGTGACCTGAATTAATTTGGGGCTGATTAATGTGTCACAGAATATTTTTTTAGCTGGCACCTGCTTCCTTAGTGCTTCCTGATTAGTGATCTTTTGCACTTGCTAAGTGCTTTCATTGTTGCAAAATTAGTTACAACACCTGCCCTGCCCCAACTGACAATAATGAATTAGGGGCTGATTAATGGATTTGAACTTCCAGCCTGGCTCCTGCTTGTCTCCCTTAGCTGTAATTCAGGACCTTTGTGGCATATGAGTAACTATTCTGAGGTTCAGAGCAGGGTCACATAATAGTTGCAACTGGCAACTGAACTCTGGAGGGGCCCCTCAGGAAGCACTACAGGAAATGGCTACTAATGATGAGCCTGAACTTTTGAACCTGGTAAGTAGTTTCAGTTTTGCTAAGATCGTATTTCTGCAATTTAGCGCTTATTCGCGGGGCGCGAAGTTGTACTGGGAAGCCGCGAACTCACACGAACAGTGCGAGCAAGCCATAAAATCCGCTGCTCGCGGATTTGCGGATTTTGCGGGAGATTCGCGAATCTCGCGGATTGCGAATTTACCGAAAATCCGCAAAATCTGCGAGCGAAACGGATTTTCCGCCCATGCTTAACGCTAAAGTCCTGGCAACTAGACTAGCGTTGTTGGCCCCTGACTTAGTAGCCCTGGAACAAGCGGGATTCATGCCCTCCAGAAATCTGACCTACAACATTAGGTCAGTGTTAGGGACCATTCAACACGTCAAGCAGGACGTCCCGGCTGTGGCACTTTTTCTAGATATGGAGAAGGCGTTCGACTCCGTAGAATGGCCGTTCCTCCTTCAGGTCCTTAGGCGGATGGGACTTGGCGAACCCTTCATCCAAATGGTGGGCGCACTTTATGACGGTCCTTCGGCTAGGGTGCGTGTGGGAAACATAATCTCTCAACCTCTATACATAGGCAGAGGCACCCGTCAGGGATGCCCATTATCCCCTCTGTTGTATGCACTTGCAGCTGAGCCCCTGGCTTGTGCGCTGAGAGAGTATCACAGTCATCAGGGCATTCGCTTCCCCACGTACAAAATAGTAGTATCCATGTACGCGGACGATACACTACTTTATGCCCATGACCCAGCTACCACACTTCCCCCACTTCTACGAGAGGTGGTGCGATTTGGCACATTATCGGGACTTAAGGTAAACTGGGCTAAATCGGTAGTGATGCCCCTGACTCCGGTGACCAAACAAGTGGAGACCGAGTTCCCTGTTCAGTGGACTGAGGACCCGATTAGGTACCTGGGGATCCAGATCCACACCGACCCGGACCTGCTCATAAGCCAGAACTACGGGAGAGCGGTCAGCAGGCTTGAGGACGACGTAGAAATTTGGAATAAACTGCCTCTTACTTTAATAGGACTTATTGCCATAATGAAGATGGTAGTGCTGCCGTGGTTTTTGTTCCTCTTTAACGCTCTGCCTATAGTGCTCTCCAAGACCTTCTTTCAACGCCTAACGAGCCTTCTGATAAGATTGGCGTGGGCGGGGAAATAACCGAGGTTTAAATGGACAACGCTCACCCTGCTGTACAGCATGGGGGGGCTGGCAGCACCGGACCTCGGATTGTATTACAGGGCGGCCCAGGCATCCCACTTACATACCTGGGTACATGGCGACATAAAGATCCCGCATGTCCGGATGGAGCGCCTCCACTGCCCCTCCCAGCCACGATATGCAAGCCACAGGACCGTCGAGCGGGAATACTTGATTCCATCTCATCCACCAACCACGCGTGGCACTCTCTCCTGCTCCGCCAGGGAGGGGCCACGCTATACTCGCCGGAGATGCCGACGGACTGGATGCTATGGCTCCCCCCCATGGCTGAAAAAGCAGCCATAAAGGAACTAGCTAAACTGGGGCTGAGTAGAGCGGGCGACCTATTCCAGGACGGGGTGGTCAAAACCTGGGAACAAGTGCAGGGAGATGGAGGCGCAACTCCGCTGCTCCGACGATTCCACTTCCATAGAGTCCAGAGTGCCCTTCTGGAGATACTGGGCCCAGACATGGCGGAGCCTCCGGATGTCCCGGAACTGACGTATGTAATTAAAAGCAAGGAGCCTAAAAAACTCCTAACAAACATTTACGGCATAGCCCAATCACATGGTGCGCACCAGCTCATGAAAGCCAGGTTGGAATGGCAGAGGGATCTTGACATCACGCTGGATGACGCGACATGGCGATATTGCTGTGAGAGCACGAAGCGCATCTCTCTAAATGGAAAGCATCGGCTCATACACTACAAATTCCTCCAAAGGGTGTACTACACCCCGGAGAGGCTCCACAGATATGGGCTACGAGCAGAGGCGAACTGCGAAAGGTGTCACGCGGCGGGGATGCCCGGGCATACAGGAGTTTTGGCGTGGAGTGTTTGCGGAAATGAGCAAAATATTGGAAGTTGACTTGGACATAGACCCAGGCATAGCACTTATAGGTAACTCTAGGAAGCTCCCCGGTGCGATACGCAGGCTCACGGACATGGGCATGCTAATGGCCAGGAGAGTAGTGGCACAGTGCTGGATGAGAGGGCCTCTACCAACTAAGTCTAGATGGTCGGGAGATATACTGTACTGCAGTACGCAGGCGGAGACGTATAGCGAACTACTACCTCCGACAAGTCGCCTGAAGAACTTCTGGGCTCTATATCAGACTTACCTGCAAGGACAGCAGAGTGTGAACGGAAGCACTGCAGATACTGATTCCCAGAGATAAGAGACGTGCGCCACAACTGACACCACACTACTGATTAGAGACGAAGTGTAGAGACAGGAATGGATAGGGGAATATTACCGATGGAGAGGATAGAGGGGGGGGGAGTGAACGGAATGAGGAGCGAACTAGCGAGGTGACACTATAGGTAACACACTGCAGACACGGCCAAGCTTAGACATAGAGGGAACAGCAGGATGGATAGATAGTTGGAAGGCGACAGGGGATCGATCCCCAAAGGATCACGACCGAGGGGCCTAGTGGGGTCGGAGATAGGATGGGCTATCACACTTTTGGACATACAGGAGTAGCAGGGACGGTCCAACTGAGGCAGGGGGGGGAGGGATGTTGACGTTGGGGACACAGAGGGAGTAAGATAAAAATGCACATGTACGACACAACTGGCAACTTTGGGGATTCCAACTGCTCATTGACCAAATTTTCTCTGAAGTATGCCGCCGGACCCCCGGGTTGTCGGCCGACGGGCTGTGTCATATAAGTCCGAGTACTGCTTGGTATGTCTACGACGTGGCCGGCCCGAGAGGTTGTAGGCCTGATGCAATGTTAACTGAATTTGTGCAATAAAAAAAAAAAAGTATCACTTTTGTAGATCTCTTCATATAAGATTAATACATCTTTCTGGAAACATTGATTACCGACACATGACAGTGAAAGCTCACCTACTTCACATTGTGTCACCAATGCGCATACTTGCGACTTCACAAGGTGTTCATGCACCAATTGTCTTGCATGCTATCGCTATACCATGCACTGGATATACGAATGATTGGTCCAGCCAAGCAAATGGTATGGCACACCTCTCTATTTGTAATGTTTGTCACTTTGTGTTGTATGTGCCCTATTTCCTTACAGATTGTTACCAGCCTGTGGGTCCATAAGTACGGTCATCACACCAAATACACAGCACACCTGCCATATCATGGTACATACTCTCACAGTCCTGAAGAAAGCCTTGTTTAACTATCGAGAGGTTGAAACATGTCAACCTTTTTTTTAAACAGAGATGTAGAAGATCATTGTTATCTTCACAATATCTCACTGTGTTTTTAATGTGTCCTAAGGCCCTATAAATTAATCACTACACGGCGGGGCACCTTAGAGACATTTTTAACTACACCACTTTTTTGAAAGACACTTTTTCTCACACACATTTTCACCAAAAATCCCCCGCCACTGTAATCAGGTGTTGCAGCACAGCTGGGTTCCATTCAGAGCCTAGCTGGGAACCCTATGATGAAGCATGCCACCAACTAGGTTGGTGGGTGAGGGTTCTTTTATTAACCTGAATGGTTTCCTGCACTTTAGTACAAAATATCAAGTTGGATGTTTTTCAAGGATAAACCTCCAGGGCCATCCAAGTTGTTATATTAAATTAGAGTGTGGGTAAGAGGACGTACTCCCTTACCTTCCTTGCTCTCTCCCTTGTTCATAGTACCTAAAAATGTTACTATAAGGTGGCTGGAAATATGGACCTACAAAAACATTGAATCAGCAATATTGACTACCACTATGCCGTCATGGACTTAAGTATTGACCTGCCAGAATATAATGGAGTCTGTGCACTATATCACATGCCATTGTTGCCAGGTGCATTAAAGTTTGCTCAATGTATCATTCCAAACCCTGTCTAAAGATAGATTTCTGCCGGGTCAGAATTTTCCAGTCCAACCATAATCAGGCTTTGTGTGTCTCCAGAGCATGTGTTATGTGCAACAGGGAATATCATCAACAAGAAGAGAATAACTACTCTTTAAATGTTAAGAGTCATGTTTAAAATGCATAATTTTGGAATTCCCAAGGTAGTACCAGGACAATGGTCACATGCCTAGGGGAGCTCAAGTTTATTGAGATCATCATCCTTTCTCCTTTTTTATTCAGAAGAAGTCTGGAATAAAGTTTGTACATTGACTATGTTTCTATGTTTGTCTAACATGTTATAGTAAATGTGTCTACAGTAACTTATGATGTTGGGATTCTGCAAACAGTATTAGACATTTTGATGGGGTAACTCTCTACTGCAAAAGTTATGTTAAATGTTGAAGTGTTATCTAAAGAATTATTCATTTCTGTTGTTTACAGCTGATAATGACTCGGATAAAGCAAATTATACTTTATAATAAAAAGGGGAAGCAGACAAAATACAATTACTAGTATTAGATTAGCCAAGAGGATTTCAGCTTTAACAGTCTCCTAATAAAATTCCCAATGACTAGTACTACAAAGACTAAATGAACTTGCTTGGCTAATTACATTTCTCATACTGTGACAGCCTATATGGTAAATCACTCTTGAAAATGTCATCATATTGTAGAATTAAAAATAAGAGTTTGAAAAAGGCTTCTGAATATACCTATCCTTTCTTCTTCTAATCAAGACAAATATTACACTGTATCATTCTAAGAGCAATGTAGGACTCAATTACTCATATGCTGTTTTTTCAAACCTTTGATCATCTATTCACACTTCCAGAAGCAACAGTGTGAGAGCAAAACTGGGCCCCAATATTTTAGCCCCAAAATATTGAAACCCTGCAATGTTACCTTATACACCTCTCCCCCAGAAAATAATTGTGTAGAAAGGCACCAGTGCTTAATTTGTGAACAAAGAATGTTAGTGCGGAAGCTCTTCTCAGAAGTCCACGACCAATGCAATTAAATGCCGGCGCTCTGAATATCAAGGCTGGTAGTCTTACATCAACCTCATGCCTTGTTTATCCAATTCCAAACACTCTGGGCCCAATTCACAGAACTAACTTAAGACAAAATCCTAAACTTACTACCATTTTTGTATTCACAGAAGGCACTTACTCATTTTGGTATTCACAGAAGACACTTACTCCTTTCAGTATTCACAGAAGTTAGGAGCCCTAACTTTAGGACTCCTAAATGCCTTCTGTGAATACCAAAAGTCCTAAAGTTAGGTTTTTCTTAGTTTAGGAGTAGTAAAGTTAGGACTCTTAACTTTAGGACTCCTAAATGCCTTCTGTGAATACCCAAAGTCTTAAAATTAGGATTTTTCTCAGTTTCGGAGTAGTAAATTTAGGACTCCTAACTTCTGTGAATACCGAAATGAGTAAGTGCCTTCTGTGAATACCAAAATGAGTAAGTGCCTTCTGTGAATACCAAAATGGTAGTAAGTTTAGGATTTTGTCTTAAGTTAGTTCTATGAATAGGGCCCTCTGTACCCCTTTATATCACTCTTGCATATTACTGCTTTCTATGTGAATGTTTTACTGTCGTTTTCTTCCCCATCTCTCTGATCTGTGTGTATTTTCCCTCTCTTGCCCCTGGTAAATATCTGATGCAGGCAATGTAAGTGGTGGTCCCTCAAATAATTGCTGGTTGCCCCAGTGGAACCACCGGCTCAAATTAAGCACTGAAAAGCACCCTCCCCAATATCAGTTTAACAGAGTATCAAAATAAGTAACTGAGACTATTTATTAACTGCGTTCTAGATCAGATGGAAAGATAACAGGTTTTATTATAGAAATCTCAAAATCAAGTGGTACAGAATACATTCCATGAATCAAGAAGGAAAGACTAAATGACGGCTCCAATGCAGAGTTATTACAAAATAGTAAAAAATCTGATATTATTTTAAGTTCCAAAATGATCAGCAAAATTATAAAAGAGTTGAACAGCCTCCCCAATAGAACGAGAAAGTCTGCAGGAAAAATCTGGCTCACCCCCAAAATCAAAAGGTTCTTATACACAATCCTTGCATAGAAAATTTGCTAATCTGCACATTCATCACAGCACGATTGCATGTAACAACACCTTTAGAAAATCAGAACATTTAACGTCAGCAGATTTATACGTTAGCACTATTCCATTTCTAAGAAAGCATCCTGTGCTTTCCGTGTCCCTGTCATCCGGAGATGTTCGACAGAAATAACATTTGAACAATGACAATTCACAAATGAACAAGACTAAGCCAGGCAATGAAACCACAATGGAAGGACCTTGAAAACTTGCAACAGTTAGGAATAATAGGGAGTTCATTCAAAACACACACATTATTTAAAAATCTAGTACATACGTTCGTCTTAGCTTCTGCAGAGACTGTGGGGAGAGGAGATGCGCATTAGAACTTGATGGGAGGGGCTGAATAAAGGAGGGAATGACAGAAACAGCATCAATTATATGTAAAATTGAGTTTTCACCAAAATGTAGCATGAGTAAATCATGTTAATGAACAGACCTCTAACCCTCTTTTTAAACACATTACAACTGTTTGCACAGCTACCGAAGGATTTATAGCAGCTAGTATATTTAAAACTACTTGGCCAGAACTCTATTTCACACTTTTCAATCCAATTTCACTATCTATTTCAATTATTTTCAATTATATGGTAAACCCTAGGAAACACTAAAGCCAAATAAAAAACCCAACCCAATTATGGGGCAAATTATAATAAGCAAATTACAATAAGCAAGAATCCCACAAGCATGATAAATTCCTCTCAAGATTGGCTTTCAATCCAACAAATAGTTTCACTTACTTCATACCTTCTTTCACACAAACTTTCTGCTACATATTCAGATTTGCTCCCTTTTAAAGGACTAATCCTTCTCATGCATTATTCACCCCTTCATTCTTGATCCATTCTCAACATAGGATACAAATTTGGTAACCTAAATTCTTCCTCTTCCTTTATAGGCTTCATTAGAGCGCTCTCTTGTTTTGCCTCTCCAATTACTTACAATTTGTACTCCTCTCTCATTATATTCTTTAACAAAATTATGTTCATTGCCACTTAAAATACATAAATGACCCCAATTAGTAATTTTAGCTTCGTGCTTGTTTTGTGGAATCACACTTAAAAATGTTCCAAATTTGATAGCTTTGTTAACTTATTTTATAGGTTAATTCTCTAAAGACGAATCTGTTAGATAAGTAGAAAGACCTTCATCATTATAAAATACATCAACATACACAATAGGAGGATAGTGCATATGAAATTGGAAGCTGCACATATGTCAAACTCGCCCCCACAGAAGTAGGAAGGAACGCACACCCAAAACAACCACTAATGTTCATTAAATTTTTATATTCATGAATCATTAATAAAAATGTTATCTTGAAAACCAATTAATAAATTCTCTTTATGCTCTAATATGTCATGTTTCAATTAATTTCTAACGCCTAACTTGATGCTATCAGAAGCAAATACTACCGGTGCTAGGAAAGCACAACAACTCTCCCACTAAGACTAATATTATTGTCAGTTATCACTACTCCTACAATTTTGACAGGATTTGCTGTACAAAAATATTATTGCAATACATAAAAATTCCAAAGGCAACAAAAAAGTTTCTTTAAAATTAATATATTTATTTTCTTCTTATTTCTTTTAAACAATAATCAAAAACAAAAAAATCAAAATATACTTCTTTCAAATTTGTGTGTCAGTCTTTTCATAATCTGGCTCTTCAACTTCTTTTTACACTGTACCTATATTTACCCACTCAGTTGAAGCATATTTTCTATTAGAAAGTTGAGCTTTTGGTAACAAGTGATTTACACCTACTGATTTCAGAATCTATTTGTCTTATAGACTTGTCTGGTTCACAATGCTTTCTCTTGCACGTTCTTTGTCTTGGGATATCTTATTTTGCTTTACTCTGTTCCCCAGCAGTCCGTCAGACTTTCTTTTCTGTCTGAAGAACATTAACTTAAGCTTGAACTTCCACTTGAACTTTGATCAGCTATGATAGCATGATTTAATGCAAACTGCTTTTTTCCTCTGGGGGTTCAAGTTGCTCAAATGTTCAACTGCAGTTGCTCATTGTTTGGAGAAGAGAATGCTGCTTCTTGCTGTCACTCATGCTTTAGGCTCCTACAAGGTAAAACCCCTTCACTTTGATCCCTGCCTTGAAACTGGGCTTTTGATTTTTCTAGTTTTTTTGTATCAGTGCAGTGAGAGAACTGACCTGAAACCTTATGATTCCATGCCTTCCTTAACCATGTCTTTCGTCGCCAGTTTAAACATTTTTACTCCCCTCTGGATTCATGCTGCAAACTCAAGCTTGGGGTTGATCTTCACCTTGTGCTTGACCCTCTGGCTTTGTAGCTAATTCAATGGTTGCTTCCACCACTTCTTCTGCTGCACAGACTCTTTTTGAATGAGCAGCCTGGCCCCATTGCGGCACTCCAGGACACTTCACTGCAGTATTAGACATAAATACCAACTGTCAACGTCTGCGCCACTTCTTAACCAGGCAGCTTTTCCTAATGTACTTCCGGACCCCTATCCAATCTCATACATTGAGGTTATAACAGGCAATAACCTTTGTAACTTCTGTTGCCACATTCCTCTGTTGGGAAAAATATTTCACCATATCAACTAGGCATTTTCAGTAATCTAATACAGTAATACAGCAATCAACAATTGTTATCGAAACTAGTGCAACTGGGGAAGTATGCAAGTCTCCTGGCCCTTCTCATGACCACTTCATCAGATGAAAAAACAGTCTTTCTGTTAGGAGTAGTTCTTAAGTTCAGAAAGATTTTATTAAATTTTAAGACAAAAGGAAAACAAATAAATACAATACAAAAAAGAGGAAAGAAGTTACAAGCGTAAGCGATCAAATAACCAATATGAAGTGCAATCAATCATAATACGCAATATTAACATATAATAATACAAAAGAATCGCAATTAAGGGGGAAGGGTAAGGATGAAGGGAGGGAGAGGGGATGGGAATAACATGTCATAGGAACGTGAATTCATAAACTACAGAGTTACAGTTAAAATGTAATGTAAAAAATAGAACATAAGAAAATGTATAACAATATCATTGCAAAACATATGAATCAATAGGAGACCAAAACGATTGAAATGATTGTGGATTATGAGTAACGCCTTTAAGAGTAGTTCTAATGCTCAGCAGTACAAAAGAAAGTGTGTCAGGCCACTTTAGACCAGTTGAAGCATACACTTTGGCCAGTTTGTTCTTGAAAGTGCCATTAGCCCTTTCTATCACACCTGAAGGCTGAGGACAATAACAACAATGGGATTTTTGTTATATCTGGAATGCTTTGCAAATGATCTTCAAAACCTCATTCTTAAATGAGCATCACAATCTGTCTCAATAGAAGTTGGGAGGCCAAATCTGGGTATGAACCCCAACAACAAAAGTTTGGCAAGTTTAGCTATCGGATCTCCGGGTGAGGAAAGTCTCGACAACAAAAGTTTGGCAAGTTTAGCTATCGGATCTCTGGGTGAGGTAGGCATCCATCCATTTTGAAAATAATCAGACAATGACTAAGATGTTTTATAACCCTTATATAGTGGCATCTCTACATACGTCTGCTTAAAGTCTCATAAATGGGCCTTCGGATTTGTCAATATGGTTCATCACAGTTAAGTCATCATTCCTAGATTAATTCTCTGACACACCAGACACCGTACACAGATATCCTCAGCTACATTTACGAAACCTGTATTTTCCCAATGCTTTCTTAATATACATCTCTGCCTACATGCATTTGATTATGCAAGCATTTGGCCAATGTATACAATAGTTCATCTCAGCATTAATATACAAATCCTGGTATATTTTCTTGCAACCCAATCTTTCCCATTTCCATTTCCTTTTCCATTAATCTGAGACATCCTCCGGCAAATCTCTCGCCTCACTCAAAGAAGTCTAAATTGAATTCATTAAGAAGAAATTTACATTTCAGTTTTTTACGGTACTTATTCTTGAGTAACCATCTTCATTTTCTTGCAACACCATCTCATCCTGTAATGCACAATGTTTGCCATCCAATCAGCATATCTGTTCCCCAGTGTAACTAGGTCTTTACCATCCTTACGAGCAACACACTTGACCACCGCAATTTCTTTCAGCTGTCATATTGCTTTTATTAAGTCTAGTATGTAAACAGTGTTTTTAATAGGAGCACCCTGAGATGTCATAAAGCCTCTCTGTGAACATAGTTGACAGTAGCCATGAACTACTTCAAAACCATACTGACTGTATTTATAGGTTGTCATTCAGACTAACAGCAAGCTCCAGTCAATGCCATTAATTCACCACTTGTGCTGAGGTTACATATGGTAAAACAGTTGGTTCCAGGGCCTCAGAAATGGAACATACGTCACACGCTGCTCTTAATTATTCATAGTTGTCTCTTAAACAAGAACCATAGATAAATGATGTCAACTCAGCCATTTTTAAAGGAGTTTCTTTCATATTTGGTTTTGATGTGGTACATAACTCAGTAACTGTTAGGCAGTCAGGCTCTGAGTCATCATCAGTCTCATCAATTTTATCATTTTCCCTGCCTTCACAGTATCTATGTGAAATAGGAGCAGTGTTGCTGGGTTCATTGAATTGACCTTTTAATAGAAATTTTCTCGGCTGCAAGGGTGACTTGTTCATAATAAGGCAACCTACTGTTTGCCATTTGCTGTGTTCTTGTATACATCAATGAAATTTCAACTAATTGAGGGACATACACAGTAAGGGTGGGCGAAAAAATCCGTTTCGCGGGCGAATTTGCGGATTTTCCGCGATTTCGCGATCCGCGAATCTCGCGAAATCGCGGTAAAATCCGCGAATCAGCGGGGACGAATTTCAGCCAAGCAAGGGTTACAGCAGCAGGTGCAAAAGTTGAACCTAATTTCTTTGTAACCTTTTACAAAAGGGTTACAAACAAATTAACTTCAACTTGGACACCTGCTGCTAATTGCTTCCTGGCGCCTCGTTGCCTACTTGCAACTATTCTCTGACCCTGCTCTGACCCTTGAAGCAGGGTCAGAGAATAGTTACAAGTAGGCAATGAGTCACCTGTCCAAGGAATTAAACCTCATCAGGAAGCACTTACAGATATAAAAAACAGGAAGAAGGGAGAGGATGGCAAATACACCCATTTTGAGTTGTCAGGAGGGGTTAAACTAAAAGAGACCTTTACAGCACAATTTTCATATGCATTTTGCTAAAAATAAAAAGCTGTATGTTCTGTAGGGGCAACTCAGGAATCTGGCCCTTCAGAGATCCGGCCTCTCTTTCTTTCTCTCGTTCTCTCTCTCCCTCTCTCTTTCCCTCTCTTTCTCGCTCTATCTATCTATCTATCTATCTATCTATCTATCTATCTATCTATCTATCTATCTATCTATCTATCTATCTATCTATCTATCTATCTATCTATCTATCTATCTATCTATCTATCTATCTATCTATCTATCTATCTATCTATCTATCTATCCATCCATCCATCCATCCATCCATCTATCTATCTATCTATCTATCTATCTATCTATCTATCTATCTATCTATCTATCTATCTATCTATCTATCTATCTATCTATCTATCTATCTATCTATCTATCTATCTATCTATCTATCTATCTATCTCTCTCCCTCTCCCATAAACGACTGCATTGGTAACTTCGCTATGCAAGCGGCTCGCGAAGACGCAAAAATCCCCGCGAACACGCAAAAAACCCCGCAAACACGCAAAAAACCCCGCGAACACGCAAAAAACAAAAATCCGCAAATTCGCACAAATTCACAAATTTTGCGGATCGCGAATTCGCAAATCCACAAATTCGCGGATCGCGAATTCGCAAAATTCACCCATGCTTAATACACAGATAAAGTATGCCCCATCACTATTGTCTCAATGTGTTCAATGGCAACACAGACATTTGAAATTGATTTCAAACCTCCTGGAAGACTTACTGCTTCTGGCTCCAATGCAGCTGATAGATACAACAGAACACATCAACCAAACATGTTTGTGCAGCAGTATTGATAATGCACATCCACTTCTCCATGACAGAATAGGAAAAAGTTAAGGCGTTATTGTTGCGTTCCCAGTGCTGGTGATTGGCACAGGTTCTCTCTCAATTCTTTGAATGCTTCTGTTCATTCTTTGTGAAATGCTACCATATCTTGCAAATTGCTGTGGGTCAGCCTTACTAAAGGCTTAGGGCCATATGTATCAAGCTATTTAGCATTCGAAAAGGCCGAAATTCTGCGAATTTAGGCCTTTGCGAATGCTAAATACCTAAATGGTATGTATCAAACATTTTTGCATCAAAATAAGGAATCGCAAAATTTGCTATTCCTTATTTTGCGATTGCACTTAAGGAATCGCAAATATTGCGATTCCTTAAATGCAATGTATCAAAGAAAAAAAATGTGAAAAATGCCATTAAGGAATCGCAAATTACCACCAACTTCTAGTTGGTGGTAAGTTGCGAATTCTTTTAATTATGCATTTTTCAAAAAAACCAAAGGTGCCATATGACGCCCATACATGCCCTTAGGGCATGTATGTGCGCCATATGCCCCCAAATGTCTTTTTCAGGGGTGCAGCAGGGTGTTCTTGAGACACCCCTGCACCCTTGAAAAAATTCCTAATTTGCGATTAGCTAAATAGAAATGAATGGGTAATTTGCATTTAGCAATTTGCTAATCGCAAATTAGGAATGGTAAGGAATCGCTATAAAAAAGCGATTTTGTACATACATACCGTTTTGCGAATTCCAAATAGCGATTCCTTAAAATTCGCTATTTGGAATTCACAAAACGGTACTATGATACATATGGCCCTTAGACATCAAGGAAAAGTTTTAAATCCACTGACGACAGTAGCCAGCAATTCAAGAAACATCTGAACCTCCCGCTGGTTGGTTGATGGGCTCATTTACAGAATTGCAGAGACTTTCCTTATACATTTTTCAATATGGTGTTCAAGATAGATCACTTCTCTTTTACAGTTCTGCATTTGAGCTGGGATGACTGCATGCCCGTAATCAGTGAAAGGATTTGACAGGGCAATCATATCAAGTTCACAGTCCTCGCTTGTCTTAGTTGCCACTAACAGATCATCTATATATTGAACTAAGATTGAATTACAAGACATTCTCAAATAGTTTAGAATTTTTTTCAGGATTAGACTAAAAGTTGAAGGACTTTCTGTATGCCCTTGTAGAATCCTATATCAAATGAAAACATTATTCTGGAATTGAAATGACAACAGAAATTGGTTCTTTTTTATGCAAAGGAATTGAAAAGAACACTGACTGTATACCATTCTGAATGGAACAAAAGCACTGCTGGATTCTGTACCAAATGACAACACGGATGACAATCTTGTTTATGTTTTCAGGCCCTGACCTATTCTCCATTTACTATTAGGTTTCTTTATTACCAAAACAGGAGAGGTACAAGGGTTACCATGTACATCCTGAAGGATTGACTTCTCAATAATTTTTTCAATTACCGGCTACATTCTTTCCACTGCTTCTCTTAAAAGGCTAAACTGTTTAGTTCTAGGGAAAATCACATTTGATCTCACCTTCAGTTTCACTAGCCCAGTACGTTTTATCAATCCAATCTCTTTACTAATCTCTACAATTTGTACTTCTCATCCAGAGAGTTATAGGTTGAGGACTTACACAGAACAACTGTAGAACAGGTAGCCCTCATATCAATCAAGAATAAAACGAAATAGCCATTGACTTCTTTGTGAACAAGTGAGCCACTTTGGTCTGCCTCTAGGATGCTCCAAGTAAGTAATCCTCTTCCCCTCTCGGGCACCGTCATTGTCAATGGCTTCTGGCTGAAACATCATTCAGAAACAATGGATTCTGTTAGTATCCTGCACTATATTGAATTTTGTTTCTCATATTTTGCAGTATCACTGGTCCTGAAGGCATCAGCATTTGAATAATTTCTGATTCTGCACACCCTGCTCAGAATTTGAAACAGGATCATCATATTTCTTTGCATTTGGTGGACACCATTACCCTGAATACTATTTGGATTCTGGCTATACTGGCAATACTCGCATTTTGGTGCCCAAATTTACCACAGAAGTGACAAGCAATGTGTCTTTTCCTCATTTCAACATTCACATTCATCCCATCTTTGTTCATCAATGCTTTTCCTTCTCCTTGCTTATGCATCACCCTATTTCTCATTGCTTACAGCTAGTTCATCCCGTTCATTCAAATCTTTTTGGCCTAGCATCAAAATAATCCTAACTATACTTCGTAAGCTTCTGGATCTTATCTATGCTCTTTGTCTGCCAACACAATTCACTCTGCTGTATATGATTACTAAGCTCCAGTTGAAAAGCCATAACAAGCGCAGAAACAAAACCACTGATACCATCCTTTTGCTGTTTGGACAAAATACAGAGATTTTAATATTGAGAGACAAAGATATAAAAAAAATATTACGAATCAAACATATTGTGATGCAGAAAAATCGTTGTCAAGAATATTGATTTTTTAAGTAAATAATATTGTTCAGAATATCAATGTTTTTATTATTGTTTTCAATAATATTGTTTTTGATTATTTTAATGTGTTTCAGTGCATATATTAATTTTATGTGTTACTGTTTGTATAATTTGTATTAATGTTCTTAAATAAAGTTTGACATTTGTAGTCATTTAGATTATTTAATTTAATTGCTCATAATAATTTATAGTGTTCTAGCTGGTTTTGGGGTTTGTAGGGGTGTAGGGTGGGAAGTTTATTATGAAATATTTAATTTACAATTAAATATTACTTGTCCAATAATTACTTAATTGATTAGTAAACTATATAAATGGTGTTATACCTATTTATTTTAGTTATATTTTAGGTGTGGGCTGCTAGGTTTGTAGGGGCATAAGCGGTAAGTTATTATTAAATAATATTTTTACTAATTGATAGTTAATTATTAAATTGTTCATTCATTTTGAAAATTATTTGATTGTTTTTTCTTTTTTAGCATACATATGGAATATGTAAATTAATTTTCTTTATATTCCTATATCTTTATTTTGGCAATGTGCCATAAAAGAGATACATATTAAAAGTACAAAAGAAAGAGCCACAGAAAAGTAAAAACAACCAGTTAAAAAAGATTAAAAAAAGCACCAGGTCATAAAAATACAAATAAAATTCATGCATGGGCCCTGCAAGTACATAAAATCATAAGTCCAAGGTAAAAATACAGAATGGTATAGATAACGAAATCTAGGTTAGAAAGTGTTTTATATTATTGTTTTTTTATAAATTATTAAAGTTATTCAAATATATGTTTGAAATGAAGTACATTTCCTACTGTTGCACAGACTGGAGTAGAAATAGTAAATTTAACCCTTCTAAAGTCCAACACTTTCCCTCATGTAGCACAGACTGGAGTAGGAATAGTAAATCTTACCCCTCCAAAGATCAGCACTTTCCCTGCTGTAGCACAGACTGTAGTGGGAACAGTAAATCTTATCCTTCCATAGTCCAACGCTTTCCCTACTGTTGTACAGTATGGAGTGGGAATAGTAAATATAACCCCTCCGAAGTCCAACACTTACTCTACCCCTTATAGTATTTTTTGTAAATGTGCTTGGGGTTTTAAATTTGCAATATTTAATTTACAGTCTAAATTAATTAGTATAGTTTTGTTACTGAACTGTTCATATATTTTTTGGTTTTGTTGTGTATGTATTTTATATATATATATATATCCAAGATTCAACATTAGACCATTGCCACACTCAGCATGGGTGCTACTCGCCATGTGGTGGTGAGTCCACATAATAGTATCATCTAGTTCCAAAGGAATTGCAAAGCACTCACGAGGTCAATTATAAATTCTTTTAATGGCAAGTTGATGTGTTTTGGCATTTGCCTTTCTCAAAATTCTCTTTCAAACAGTGCCACAATTAACTCATTATGTTTAAAAAGCAAACAATGTATTTTCTTTGGATGGTAAATCATGACAAGAGACAGAGAACTGCTACTACCTCCATACAGGAACCAATGTTCTATGCAGCCATTAGAGTATAGTTCACAAATATTGAGGCCAATTGCCATCTTCCTTAAGGTAATGTTACACCCATTGTGAGTTAAATGACAAATCCACATAGATTTCCTTGTTGATAGGGTTCAGAACACAGGGAAGCTTTCACTCCAATGCAATACTGCCATAGTTCTTTTAAACAGTTCTCTTCACTCCATATAGCAATCCTACATTCAGTAAAATCATTGCCACATTGCTTTTAAACAGATCTATTCACTCCTTCATTCTGTACCATCATGGCCATGTTGCACGATTTTCCAATTTTCATAGTGCCCCTCGCCACTGCTGAATTCAGAAATGTACTGGCATCTTCCGCAGGTCTCTGTCTATTTACCGTACTACCAACAGTTTGTGAATTTGGCTGTATGACAGTATTGCATTAGAATGAAAGCTTCCCTATTAGACAAACACCCTCTCCTCGGCTATTGATCTTATGGGAGGGAGCAAAACCATACTTTAATATTTCAGGACACTCCAAAATATAGAAACCTCAAAAAGTTACCTCACACAGCTCTTCCATGGAAAGTTACTGTGTAAAAAGGCACCCATCCAACATCAGTTTAGCAGAGTATCAAAATAAGTACCTGGGAACACTCAATTATCGAGTTCTAGATCAAAAGGAATGCTAAAGGGTTTTATTTCAGAAATCTCAAAATCAAACGGATCAGAATAAGTCCCATCTGCTCAGATAGTCAAAAATCTAAAATTATTCTAAATTCAAAAATGAGCAGCAAAATCATGAAAGAGTCAGACACCATCCCTAATAGAATGAGTTCTGCAGAAAAAAACTGGCTCATCTATATAAACAAGGTTTTTTATATAAAATTCATGAATAGAAATTTGCTAAATTTCATATTCAGCATAGCATGATCATATGTAACACCTTTAGTAAATCAGAAGAATTAACATCTACAGCATTACATGTTAACACTATTCGATTTCTAAGAAAGCATCCTGTATTTTCTGCTGTGTCACTGTCATCCAGAGATGTTCAAATAAAATATGTAACACTTGAGCAATGACTATTCACAAATGAATAAAGACTAAGCCATGCAACTGAACCACAAAGGATGTACCTTGAAAACTTGCAAGAGTTCGGAACACTAGAAAGTTCATTCAAAACACAAACGTTCATTAAAAAATCATCACATCAGTTTGTCTTCGTTTCTGCAGAACCTGTGGGGAGAAAAGATGCGCAGGTGAAGCTGATAGTAGTGGGTAAATACTGGAGTGAATGACAGAAACAGCATCAATTATATCCAAAATCGAGTTTTCACCAAATGTGGCATAATCAAATCATGTTAATAAACACACTTCTAAACCTCATATTAAACTCATTTAAACTGTAAACATGCTATTTCACTATTAGCTGAGTGGAGAGAATAATCCTCCGATGTCTGGGTTAAATGCTAAATCTAGAGGAGAATCCATGGGTGTAATTCATTTTATCCTACTATGCCTATGGAGGAGTCAATTCCACAGGTGCATTATTTTCCAAATTTACTACGTCCTCCAGAAATCAACGGATATTCCTTTAACACCCAACTCTACCTATATTGAGATTTGACTGACTTATCCACTTTGCACCAGGATAGCCAAGAACACTGCCATCTGACAGTGTCATTGTATGAAATATAATTTCCTTAAAAGGTACCATCGAGCTGCTATGGAATCGCTAACGTGGAATTTTCTGTATACACCACCTAGTGAAATTGCTATAAGCGTAAGTAAACAAGAGTAATAGTTCTGGCAATAGCGGTCACGAATAATGGAGCACTGTCCATTGGCCAGATTCCAAAACATGCAAGAGAGCAATTGTCTGTTTTCTTAATAAAAAAACATATTGTTGACCCCATTGTTTTCTTTAATTACAGGCACATATTAATATGAATATATCTGGGCAAACTATTAGATCAATCTGGACAGCTCTCTAGTGTCACAAGAGTGACACTAATAGCTCATCTAAAACATTCTTTTTTTTTAACAGCCATTCTGCTGTTAATGGTCCATCAACAAGATGTTGTCACCTTCCACCAACATATGTGTCTCTTATGTAGCAATACCCATTACCTCATACTCAACCACTACACTAGCATGAGCAGAATGTACTACCTAACTAGTCTACAAACTGTCTTTACAGGTGTTCTCCTCACATTTTTGGTCAACGTTTTAGCCCACATTTACAGTTGTGTCTATTTATTTGAGACGTTGGTTTCTGTTTTTTCCCATTGTCTGTAAACGCCCTTCTAAATAAAGCATGTTGGTGATGTTGCTATGGATTGACTCAAGCATCTAGTGTAGTAACTTGCAGAAATTGGCAGGCATGTTTGAAGGAGGCATGATAAACTATCTTCAGTGGTCAGTTTAAAATAGTTTCTGTGAAAAGTTTGCTGAAAAAGGTTTATCCCTCTTGATTGGCTGGAAGGAGACAAAAGTATGACCATACTAATTTAATGGACAAACCTCAGTCCTTTCTTGCTGGCTCTTGGATGTTATGCGTGATCATAATTGGGCCATTGCAGTCACATCTTTTAATGTCACTGATATTGAAAGTTGTGTCCCATAAACGTTGTTAATTTCCTGACACTGTTTAATGCATACGCTTGTTGATAACCATCTTTAATTTTATATTTTGCCTCTGCAAATAGGGGACTCAGGCGAAGAGGTCAGGCAGCAATAAGGTACATACTTGAGTGAACCCTCTAACACACACTGACTAGTGGTGGGTGCATAAACATACCTGGATGCATGATCCAATGTAGGAGATTCTTCAGTAACGAATTCAGCATGTTACAACGCATGCTTTGACAACACGATAGTTTACAACACGGTCGTTACAACGACCGCGTTGTTACTACGTGTGTCATTACATCGCAAGTTGTTTCAACGACTTGCTCTAGGGGGCGCGCTGGACTTAGGAATAGTAATAATTACTATTCCTACTCCAGTTTACGCAACAGTAGGGAAGGTGTTGAATTTAAAATCCAACACATTCCCTGGTGTTGCACGGCCCCCTAGAGCAAGTCGTTGAAACAACTTGCAAAGTAATGACACGCGTGGTAACAATGTGGTTGTTGTAACAACCGTGCTGTAAATCACTGTGTTGTGTGTAATGTGTGGTAAACATTGTTTCCCCACAGTAACATGGCCACATGCATTCCACAGTACATGTATACTCTCTATCTGTGTAGTTCTACAGCAGTTCAGTGGTTGTGATTGTATGATGTTGTGTCCAATTGGACAATATATCATATAGACAATGACTATTGTACACAGCATAGCTGTGATGCAAAATGGAAGTGTTGACAAAACTGAGACACTCTGTGCTCCTACTTCCAAATACTTCTTCTGGCTGGGATGAAAATAGTACTGGGCCTGCCACACCAGAGTGGCTCATATTGATCCTCCTGAATGGCATGACATGCCCTTTGAGCAATGCCAGCTTTGAAGCACTCCCAGTCTGCAGCTTCTTTGCATGTGAAGACAGCATTCAATTTCATTGGCATTCGCAGCATGGCTCATCGAAACAGTACAATATTCAATTCAGAAGTATATGGCAGATGTTGCTCCACTGTAATACACATGTTTATCAGTTCCTAACATGTTGATAACCTAGTATGGCTCGGGGAGGTCAGGTTTCCAAAATAATTATTTACCTTTTACCATAACAAGTACCGTAGACTCCCTTTAAGCTTCTTAACCCCTTCACTGCGGCGGCTATTCCGCCGCAGTGCTAAGGGGGTCGCATGCTGGTGACGGAACTGCTCCGTCACCAGCGTCGGTGGCGCTGTGCTTATGACGGAGCGGTTCCGTCATGGCCCGCCCCGCTCAATGGAACGCTCAGCGCAGGCGCGGAATTCGCGCCGCGCAGGCTCTCCGAGCGGGCCATGACGGAACCGCTCCGTCATCAGCACAGCGCCACCGCAGCTGATGACGGAGCGGTTCCGTCATCAGCAGGCAACGGGTTAAACTATACATTGATTCTAATTGAGTCATTATTGATTTTGACATCTAGAGAGAATATTTATTTTATTGCCTAGTGGCAATCCTGCCTTAAGACGCTTGCAGCTGCAGCAGGTTAATTTATTAGATAAATGCAACCTGTAAATTACTTAGCAGGTGTATTGAAACTGCACATAATGGTGTGATGAAGTGAGCTCAGAAACAGGATGGGTGTAACGAGTATGATTTAAAATTAAAATTGTTTACCATAGACTTGTAAACATGCTATTTCACTATTAGCTGAGTGGAGAGAATAATCCTCCGATGTCTGGGTTAAATGCTAAATCTAGAGGAGAATCCATGGGTGTAATTCATTTTATCCTACTATGCCTATGGAGGAGTCAATTCCACAGGTGCATTATTTTCCAAATTTACTACGTCCTCCAGAAATCAACGGATATTCCTTTAACACCCAACTCTACCTATATTGAGATTTGACTGACTTATCCACTTTGCACCAGGATAGCCAAGAACACTGCCATCTGACAGTGTCATTGTATGAAATATAATTTCCTTAAAAGGTACCATCGAGCTGCTATGGAATCGCTAACGTGGAATTTTCTGTATACACCACCTAGTGAAATTGCTATAAGCGTAAGTAAACAAGAGTAATAGTTCTGGCAATAGCGGTCACGAATAATGGAGCACTGTCCATTGGCCAGATTCCAAAACATGCAAGAGAGCAATTGTCTGTTTTCTTAATAAAAAAACATATTGTTGACCCCATTGTTTTCTTTAATTACAGGCACATATTAATATGAATATATCTGGGCAAACTATTAGATCAATCTGGACAGCTCTCTAGTGTCACAAGAGTGACACTAATAGCTCATCTAAAACATTCTTTTTTTTTAACAGCCATTCTGCTGTTAATGGTCCATCAACAAGATGTTGTCACCTTCCACCAACATATGTGTCTCTTATGTAGCAATACCCATTACCTCATACTCAACCACTACACTAGCATGAGCAGAATGTACTACCTAACTAGTCTACAAACTGTCTTTACAGGTGTTCTCCTCACATTTTTGGTCAACGTTTTAGCCCACATTTACAGTTGTGTCTATTTATTTGAGACGTTGGTTTCTGTTTTTTCCCATTGTCTGTAAACGCCCTTCTAAATAAAGCATGTTGGTGATGTTGCTATGGATTGACTCAAGCATCTAGTGTAGTAACTTGCAGAAATTGGCAGGCATGTTTGAAGGAGGCATGATAAACTATCTTCAGTGGTCAGTTTAAAATAGTTTCTGTGAAAAGTTTGCTGAAAAAGGTTTATCCCTCTTGATTGGCTGGAAGGAGACAAAAGTATGACCATACTAATTTAATGGACAAACCTCAGTCCTTTCTTGCTGGCTCTTGGATGTTATGCGTGATCATAATTGGGCCATTGCAGTCACATCTTTTAATGTCACTGATATTGAAAGTTGTGTCCCATAAACGTTGTTAATTTCCTGACACTGTTTAATGCATACGCTTGTTGATAACCATCTTTAATTTTATATTTTGCCTCTGCAAATAGGGGACTCAGGCGAAGAGGTCAGGCAGCAATAAGGTACATACTTGAGTGAACCCTCTAACACACACTGACTAGTGGTGGGTGCATAAACATACCTGGATGCATGATCCAATGTAGGAGATTCTTCAGTAACGAATTCAGCATGTTACAACGCATGCTTTGACAACACGATAGTTTACAACACGGTCGTTACAACGACCGCGTTGTTACTACGTGTGTCATTACATCGCAAGTTGTTTCAACGACTTGCTCTAGGGGGCGCGCTGGACTTAGGAATAGTAATAATTACTATTCCTACTCCAGTTTACGCAACAGTAGGGAAGGTGTTGAATTTAAAATCCAACACATTCCCTGGTGTTGCACGGCCCCCTAGAGCAAGTCGTTGAAACAACTTGCAAAGTAATGACACGCGTGGTAACAATGTGGTTGTTGTAACAACCGTGCTGTAAATCACTGTGTTGTGTGTAATGTGTGGTAAACATTGTTTCCCCACAGTAACATGGCCACATGCATTCCACAGTACATGTATACTCTCTATCTGTGTAGTTCTACAGCAGTTCAGTGGTTGTGATTGTATGATGTTGTGTCCAATTGGACAATATATCATATAGACAATGACTATTGTACACAGCATAGCTGTGATGCAAAATGGAAGTGTTGACAAAACTGAGACACTCTGTGCTCCTACTTCCAAATACTTCTTCTGGCTGGGATGAAAATAGTACTGGGCCTGCCACACCAGAGTGGCTCATATTGATCCTCCTGAATGGCATGACATGCCCTTTGAGCAATGCCAGCTTTGAAGCACTCCCAGTCTGCAGCTTCTTTGCATGTGAAGACAGCATTCAATTTCATTGGCATTCGCAGCATGGCTCATCGAAACAGTACAATATTCAATTCAGAAGTATATGGCAGATGTTGCTCCACTGTAATACACATGTTTATCAGTTCCTAACATGTTGATAACCTAGTATGGCTCGGGGAGGTCAGGTTTCCAAAGTAATTATTTACCTTTTACCATAACAAGTACCGTAGACTCCCTTTAAGCTTCTTAACCCCTTCACTGCGGCGGCTATTCCGCCGCAGTGCTAAGGGGGTCGCATGCTGGTGACGGAACTGCTCCGTCACCAGCGTCGGTGGCGCTGTGCTTATGACGGAGCGGTTCCGTCATGGCCCGCCCCGCTCAATGGAACGCTCAGCGCAGGCGCGGAATTCGCGCCGCGCAGGCTCTCCGAGCGGGCCATGACGGAACCGCTCCGTCATCAGCACAGCGCCACCGCAGCTGATGACGGAGCGGTTCCGTCATCAGCAGGCAACGGGTTAAACTATACATTGATTCTAATTGAGTCATTATTGATTTTGACATCTAGAGAGAATATTTATTTTATTGCCTAGTGGCAATCCTGCCTTAAGACGCTTGCAGCTGCAGCAGGTTAATTTATTAGATAAATGCAACCTGTAAATTACTTAGCAGGTGTATTGAAACTGCACATAATGGTGTGATGAAGTGAGCTCAGAAACAGGATGGGTGTAACGAGTATGATTTAAAATTAAAATTGTTTACCATAGACTTGGCTTTGAAAATATTTAAATATTTTGTGGTTCTCTGGGATTTATATATTTAATATAAGCAGTAAAAAAAATGAAAGGGGGTGCTCTTTGCAAACATATACGTAACAGAAGAAAGCAACTGAAGTAATAATGACAACAGCGAAAGCAATACAAAGATTAAATGATTTTCAATAATTTTAAGACTAGACCTCCAAGGTCTACAGTATGACCACCTAATGCAGCAGAGTGAAGTCACTGGATTTATATATCAAAGCTGAGTGTGCCTCATTCATAGTTTCTGTCACAGATATTACAAGTTTAGGATTTGTGTTCACAGGTTTAGGTTGCATCTGTGTGACGCAAGAATACAGAGTGGACGGAATTTGATAAATGAATGAACACTTCTCAATTAAGAGAGCAATGGCTATCTCGTATCTTCCAGGAGTGTGCTATGTATTCCTACACAGGCACCCTTAGAAACAAAATAGGTTGTATAATTTTAGATCTGAATGTTGAGACTATCATTGGTACCACTGACCTCCTGAAACTCCATGTGATAGGCTTAGTAATGTCAGTTGGAAATCATTTAATGAAATATACATGACAATCTATTAACCATTGCATGCCACTTGGTTGATTATGGACAAGAAAACTGGTACCGAATATGGAGCGCACCAAGGTGTTATGTGAGCCAAAGCTAAAGACTCTGACCCAGTGCAAGGTGTCATCTTCAAAGGTGTGCCTACCATTTTGAGATACGGTAAGTACAACTGGAAAGTTTCAAGATAAAAAGATGGTGTGCATATTTGTGCACAGACACTGCACTTATGCTGTGCTACAGAGGTAGATCGTTTTAACCCAAAAGGACTGCGAATTATTACCATAGGGACAGCTGTGTTTTTGCAAACTCAGGACCGCCAGTTCCTTAGATAATACATCCATTTTTTTTAGGGGTGTCTGCTTTTTATCTGTAAACAGGCACTTGTCAAAGCACAAGGTCGCAGAAAATGGTTGCATCTACACCGCACATATTAATCACATACTTTTTCAGGATCACAAAATATGAAAAAATATCGAATTCCTATCTCCAAACAGGTAAGTACAAAAATATTGAAACAAAAATATTGTTTTAAAAAGTATAGTTAGTCAAAATATAAAATGTTGTAAAATGTCTTAAAAGTAATTTAAAATTAATGAAATAATAAATATAATTAACTAAAACATACTTAAAAATACTTAAATAACCTTAACATTATTGAATAATTAATTTAAGGTATAAAAAACATACAATTTTATTTTTTAATACAAATATATATAGATTAACATAATATTAATAAAAAATATACAATATTTTTACCGTAGGATAACGGGAGAGTAACATTTACTATTACCACTCCAGTGAGTGAAACAGTAGGGGAAATGTTGGATAGCGTAGGGGTAAAAATTACTATTCCCACTCCAGTGAGTGCGACAGTAGGGAAAGCGTTGGATAGCGTAGGGGTAAAAAAATCAATACTTGTGCAAACGATTTCCTCCACTCTCCCTCTCCCGCAATTTACTCTTGTATTCAACCGCCCAAGCCAAACCGTTATAAACAATGCTCCTCCTCCTTGATTTTGGCTTTAGGAAACCAACAGGTACACATCAGGGAGTTTCGGTTGTGGCGTAGTTTGGGACAACTGCAGGTGGTTACAATGGTAGTTTTGTTTTTTAGCGGGGGTATCTTTATGATTATTAGTGAATAATGCACGTTATAAAGTAATGGGGGATCAGATGGTGGAGAATATTGTGTTTATTTATAGCTTTCACTGTTTTGTTTTGAGCAATTGGTACAGCTGACTCTGTTGTAATTTACCGAAACCCCTGACGAAGTGCCTCTGTGGCACGAAATGCATTGGGTTACATGAACTGGGTCGACATTCAAGTTTATTTAATTGCACGTGTTGTTGTTTAAAACCTGGATCGGAAAGCAGCAGCATTTGAAAATGTCAAATAAACTTTCACAAGGAATTTCTTTGTCTACGTGATATATAATCAAAAAGATGGATTAAACCAGTGAGCACATTGTTTAAGCTTGAAGATATATGGACTAAAAAGATGGATCAAATATGGGAAATGATCCTGCTCGCGCAGTGCATGAGTTCGGCACGTCAGTGATGTGCCTTTGTGTTTTTCGCTTTCAAGTAGTGACCTGGGACGGGTCACTCAACTACTTGCACGCTATTTAAGAAAATGTAGGATTACAAGGATTATTCGTAAGGGAAGGAGTGCACTCTGACTAAAGTACTTTTGTTGCCCACTTTCTAAAAGTGGCATTTTCAAATACACAATTTAAAACCCCCCTTCATAGAAAGATGTGTTTTTGAAACCTTTAGTACAGGGAACCCAAACTTCAAATCTTCATCTCTTCCCAAATGATAGTTATACTTGTGAAGGATTACAGGGCAGCTCCAATGATAACTCACGGGGGAGATAGTCCTTACAATAGTGAAAAACGAAATTGGCAGTTTTTCACTGTCAGGACATGCAAAACACACCAATGCATGTCCTACCATTCACATGCAATGCACCCTGCCCATGGGGCTACCTTGGGCCTACCTTAGGGGTTCCTTACATGTACTGAAAGAGAAAAGTTGGGCCTGGCAAGTGGGTGCACTTGTCAGGTCGACATGGCAGTTTAACTGCACTTGCAGATGCTGCAGTGGCAGGCCTGAGAAATGTTTGCAGGGCTACTCATGTGGGTGGCACAATCTGTGCTGCAGGCCGACTAGAAGCATTTAATTTACAGGCCGTGGGCACACACAGTGCACTTTACTAGGAACTTACCAGTACATCAAATATGGCAATCATGGATAACTAAGATAACCAATCACAATCACAATTCACACACGGAATACTTGCACTTTAGCACTGATCAGCAGTGGTAAAATGCCCTGAGTTCAAAAACCAGCAAAAACGAAGTCCAGCATACAGTCAAAAATACAGGTGGTAGAGGCAAAAAGACAGGGGAAACCACACTAAGGATGTCAGGTTTGACAGTAATTTGGAAGTGAATTAGCCCTCTTCCACAATGAGAGAGAATTAATTCCACGTTCTCTTGCAGTTAACTGAATTGTGAGCACCTACAGCACCTTGGGACCTGTAAATTCCGCAATACACCTCCTATGATACCTGTGAAGGAGTGAAGGTTTTAAAGATTATTGTTAATCCTCACAAACAAATACCATTGTTGTTGCCATATTATGTTAGTATATTATTATTTTGGGGTGGGTCTTGATTTGGTTTCATAGAAGATGCTCTTTTATGTGTTTGGAACTGCGATATTCTGTTCCTGCAGTTGCAATCTGAGTGCCTCTGTTAGGCTTATCTACTGTTTTGCCTTGTGTGAGTATTAGGGGGAAGATTTACAATGACGGGCACATCGCTGCAGATCAGCAGGGATGCGCCATGTATTTTGCATGACGTTAGGAATCCCTTGCGCCACCATGGATGTGCCGCATTTGCGATGCGACGCACCGTAGCGCAAGGAGAGACAGATCCGTGACACATCTGTCAGCGTATAGGTGATGCAGTGCTGGAGTCGTGTCGCAAGCGTGACACAACTCCAGCACTGCTCAGGAGAGGGCCATACCCATAGTGCTGTGTCACTCCTTACGTCTGCTACAAGCAGGCGTAAGGTTTTGACGCTGCGGGGATGTAAAAGTGACTCTGTGAAATCTTGTCCACCCTACATACATTATACCTGACGCAGGTATGATGTAACCAGGGCTTTACAACGTGCCGCTTCTCACTAGATGTTTTATGTTGTAAATCTATTGCATGGTGGCGCATTGTTTACGACGCTGCTACGTCACAGAAGTGACACAACGGTGTGGTAAAAATGTCGCAAAGGGCTTGTAAATCTGCCTGTAGATGTGTTGTTCCTTGTGCTGGCTTGGTTGTAGTGGGAATGGACCATGATCCGCTTATGTAAGTAAACTGTTTTCCCCTAAAATGTTTACGAGCGATTGCGATTTTCAGGCTGGCACAAAAATGCTTGATGGTCATGGCTAAGTGTTGATTTATAATTTAACAGACTGAAAGTGAGGGTGGCCCTCTGGCCTTACGGAATGAGTGTTTGATAGTGCTATAGAGCTCTTACTCATTTTGCTTGAAAAGGCTGGAAGGGAGAGTTTGTTCCTGGAGAGGTTGAAAGAGTAATCAGCAGTGGTTAAGATATGTTTAACCTTGCCAGATAGAGGTGAGAATGATTCTCTGAACTGGTGGGAATGGTGTTTGTTTAATGATGACCTGTATGCTTTATTACTTGCACCCGAGTTGCTGAGAGGGACAATTGCCCTGTATGTGTTATTATTTGTATCTGGAGAACTGGATTTTGGGTGCACTTGTTTTCTTGGTTTCTTTTACAGTCTGTGATGATTTTTTTTGGGAGGAAGATATTTAGGGGCATATTCTCAAGGAGTTATCGACAATTAATCTGCACTTTAGTGCCGCAAATGTGGCAATAGATTTATAGCCCTATTCTCAAGCTGGTGCAAACTGCCGATATCGCCAGTTTTCCAGCGATAGCTGCCGCAAAAAAAATCGCCACGGATGACAGCGACAACTAATACTAATGATATTCAGAGTAGGGTCTTTCACATGCAAAAACACACGAAACACCACTTTATGATATTTTCAACGACCAGCCAGATCTGCGAATTGATCCCAAAACAGGCAATAAGGCGCATTAGCATCAGGAATGTAACACCTGCCTTTTACCGGTGTTAAGCAGGATGACAACCTGCAGTATGAAAGGGAGCCCAGCCATGAGCCACATCTGAAGACCAACATATGTCATGGAGCTACTGATCATGCAGCTCGGAGACCCAAGAGGGCTACAACACCACCTCCAGGACCCCCACCCCGGACCACCCTCCCCCAGACTACCACCTAGGCAGTGTAGAACAAAACTGCGGACGTTCCTAAAATGCACCAGTCTCAGAGGCTCAACACCAGAGGATGCCAATCCCCACTACAGGCTCAAAAGGACAACCATCCTCCGCATTCTGACCCACATTGCCAACACAGCAGAGAACCAACATCCCTCCGCAGACAAAGCTGCTGGCTGTGCTGCACCTGTTGGCCTCTGATACCTCTCAACCAACAACTGCCAGAGTCAGAGGAGTCTCACAGCCAGCCCTATCAAACTGCCTTGCACATGTCTTGGATGCATGTCACCCTGTTGCTGTTGTGTCAGGTCATGATGAGCAGGGTCCAGTCCCTCAACTCCTGCCACCATCTCCTACTCTGAGGCCTGTGAACACCATTTCCTCCATCTCATCCAGCTCCTCCTGTGGCACTGGACTCCCACCTCCAGTCTGCATTGCTGCCTTCTGGTTGTTGCTGAGTTTCTGCTTGGTTTTGTACTTCACATTCCAGTTCCTCTTGACCTCTTCCATTGTCCTCCTCAGCACTCTGACTGCATTCACCTTGTCCACGATGGACTGCCATATTCCATTTTTTGTTGCCAATGACACATTGGAGGTGACAAACAGTAGTTGATGGTATTCTATCACCTCTGTTATCAGGATCCTGTTTTCCTGTGGACTGAACCGCGTCTTCCTCTTCTTCTTCTCCTTGCCCTTCCCTGACCCAGAGGTCCCAGGTTGGTCCTACGTGGGGCTTGTGGGGTTCTGGCTGTCCTCTGTACTCGCTCTGGCTACCTCCATTGTGCTCTGCAGTTGTTTTGATTTTGTTTGGTTGTTGTTTCTGCTTTTATAGTGATTTTTCTCTCCTGAAGAGTGTGAATTGCAGGCCTGGTGCAGCTTATTGCTGATTTTTTTTATCGCGGTTGGGCCCATCTCCACTTTTTTCACGTTTGGCATTGGATTTTTATCGATGTCACAGTAGTTTTATCGGGGACATTTGAAACGTTATTGGGAAACTATCGCATGTTACCAGCGTTATTTTATCGCGATAGACGACGATATGAAAATTTTAGTTGACCTATTTTGGCAATGATTATCGCCCGTTCTTGAGAATATCCCCCTTGGAGTGTTGTTAGTGTTGGTTGTATGTGCAAAGTGCTGTTAGGTCTTGTTTTCCTTTATGCCGCTATAAAAGTTGCGGGATGCCCCCAAACGAAAGATAATGATAACTTTTCTATTTACATGTCCAAGGGAACAGGGGGAAATGGGAAGCAAATCCTAGCATCAAAACAAAAACAACTCCACCCTTGGCTAAATAAACTAATCACTGTAGAGACAGCCACTAAGATATTCACAAAATTCATGAATTGCAGGCCTGGCGCAGCTTATTGCTGATTTTTATTATCGCGGTTGGGCCCATCTCCACTTTTTTCACGTTTGGCATTGGATTTTTATCGATGTCACAGTAGTTTTATTGGGGACATTTGAAACGTTATTGGGAAACTATCGCATGTTACCAGCGTTATTTTATCGCGATAGACGACGATATGAAAATTTGAGTTGACCTATTTTGGCAATGATTATCGCCCGTTCTTGAGAATATCCCCCTTGGAGTGTTGTTAGTGTTGGTAGTATGTGCAAAGTGCTGTTAGGTCTTGTTTTCCTTTATGCCGCTATAAAAGTTGCGGGATGCCCCCAAACGAAAGATAATGATAACTTTTCTATTTACATGTCCAAGGGAACAGGGGGAAATGGGAAGCAAATCCTAGCATCAAAACAAAAACAACTCCACCCTTGGCTAAATAAACTAATCACGGTAGAGACAGCCACTAAGATAGTCACTAAATTCATGAATTTTAATATTGATTTTCTTACAAATTTGTCAACCATAACATAAAAAAGACTATCATCAATTACTTTTCCTTAAAATCTCAACAACATTGCTTTACCCAGTTCCTTCATACCTCACACAGTCCAAACATCTCTAAGAGGTCACATTTTTCAAACACGCGTATCTATTATTAAATTCATTGAAGATTAAACAAAATACCAAACAACTCTCTGATAGATTTACAATTTGACTTCCTTTATGTTCATCAATGCTATGTTCAGGCTAAAATGCTGACAATGTCTGTGGAATGTAATTGAGTCACTTAGGGTGGACAGAGCGTTAGCCAGAAGCTGTGAGCAGGCTGAGCAGAAAGATGTGCTGCTCTGGTGGGGTGTTCTTTTTCCTGCTATGAAACACACAACAAAGAACTGTTTTATAGCAGAATGTAATTTATAACTAGACCCTGGCAATTTTTTATGATGCAATCTTTATCTCACATAAATCCTAATTAATGTGTTGCGTGTATTTTGCATTACATTTTCTTTTCACCAACTTACCTTTTCTCATGTGATTTTCACTCATGGGGGTGACAGGTTTGATCAGAAAATGTCCTGCTTGAACAATGAATTCTGAGGTGTGCCGCGACAACATAGGCTGCACGAGCAACATTTTCCTCACTACTTTAGAAAGTGTAAGGAAAAAATATAGAACGGGTATTCTGTATAATATTTTACATGTATTTCATGTGTGCATATTATTACAACTTCACCTAGTCCTGATTATAAAACAAATTTGCACCTGCTATCTAGAAAGTTCAACTAGACATTAGTATTTTTGATGTATTTGTCACAAACAGTAGCGGTTGGTGGTGGGAGTTCTGCCGGGCGGTTACGTATGGAGGCGGGGAGGGGCAGGGTGGGGGATAGTAAACTACGGAATACAACCAAATACAGGTAAGTATACATAAACATAAATACAACAAATTTCGTTGCGCGCACTGCATCGCCAAATTGAGCATTTTAAGTTGGGGGATTAATTCCTCTTCAATCCTGAGGGTCCCTGGGGTCCAAGAAACCCACCAGGTATATCCAGTAAGTGCCACAGAGCTGCATTGCAGAGAGGTGCAAAAAGGGGTGTGGCCTCGGACCACCTCTCTGCTATGCAGCCCTGTGGCGCTTACTGGAAGTACCTGGTGGGCTAGTTGGCTCCCAGGGACCCTCAGGATTGAAGGGGAATTAATCCACCAACTTAAAATACGCCACAGGGCTTTAACTTTCTTACGTCCACATGTGGAAAAAGATGCGAGGTAAAACACAGGATTTGCACTCCCTCTGTGACCCCTGTAATTGGATTAAATATAGACTGAAACGTCCGTGTGCAGCCCCAAGATTGACACCTGCCAAGTGGACTTGTGGGTGTTTGAGTGTGATGCGCTGTGCTGGCGACAATAATTACATACATTGTATGGATAATGCAGCTATTTATCATTTTGTGCCTGGAAGAGGCGGGGTGGAGAGGGAGGGGAGTGCGGGCGAAGGGGGGCTGGCGGGCCTATGTGTTGACAACCCAGGCAGACGAGGAGAGCTAAAGAGCCGAGCCGGGGACTGCTTGCCCTGACAAGGCAAATTATACCTTGTCACAACCTTTTTTAAATTAATAAGCTCTCAATTAACATATATATTGCTATTACATATAAGACTGAGCAGGCCTATTACATACATATATATATTCTGACGTTAGGATCTCGGAGACCTATGTCTGCTGGTGGACACTGCCTCCCTCCCCCTGCCTCCACCTTGAGCCTGAAGTCACATACAGAAATTCCCTCCACAGAGGTTTTGGTTACAGACCTGCCTCTGACGTTGACCCGTGATAGAGGCCAGGGGCCAATGGGCTTTCCTCGCAGTGCCCATTAATAGAAAGCACTAGACTATTTTGTTATATGCTTATAGGTGTATTAGAATGTTAAAAACAGCTTAACACTGAAGCCTCTCCCCAACATTAAACCACTTCACCTGGTTCCAGCTTATAATATTTTTAATGATCTCATGGGGGCGCTGTACCAGCTAGTCTAACTAAGGGCCATATTTCACTGCCATTCCTTTCTACTATATGAGGAAGTGCACAGGGGCACATGCCTCCGAGGCCTCCCCATAGTAATTCATGTCAAAGTCACCTGTGCTCTTTTTCCACTCAGGGTCAGGCATTCCCGCATCTGACTCATTTCAAAATATATCTTAACGCGTCATTTTGCATCCTGTGCCACACTCCTGCCACATTGAAGTTCACGTGACTGCTTCTCCTCTTGTAGAGACACAGCAGAATACACCCCTGGCCAATGGCTGTCCAGAGGAGCCTGGTGACATGTCCAGTCTTTGGACTCCTGCTGCCCCGGAGGCCCCCTGGCCCCCAGATCAGACTGGCACAGCGGATGTTCACGGCACATTCGGGCTTTAAATGGGCAGGTACTCAGTACCTGCCCTCCTCTGGCTTAAGAGGGAGAGTGCCTGCATGTCTCAGCAGAGGTGCGTCGCTTTTAATCGGTGAGTACCTGCACTTTTCAGCAGAGGTGCATAACTTTTAATGGGAGTGTACCTGCACTTTTCAGCAGCGGTGAGTCGCTTTTAATGCCAGAGTACCTGCACTTCTCAGCAGAGGTGTGTTGTTTTTAATGGGAGAGTACCTGCACTTCTCAGCAGAGGTGCATTGAATTTAATGGGAGAGTACCTGCACTTCTCAGTAGAGGTGAGTTGCTTTTAGTGGGATAGTACCTGCACTTCTCAGTAGAGATGCGTCGTTTTATTGGGAGAGTACCTGCCCTTTTCTGTAGCAAGGACTTGGGGCTGCTATATTTCCATTTTTAGCACCACAGAAGCCCTGATCCCGGGGCAGCCAACCCATCCCACGTGCCATTTTAATACAATCCAATGACCCGAGCCCAGAGCCTGGTTTTGAGAAACACCTCCCAAGTGTGTTAGCTGTGGATATACACAGCTCTGACTGAGAAGGGCTCTGGGCTCCCCATCCCTGCCCCTCATGCCAGTGCCGCAGCTTCATCCCTCCTCGGCGAGTAACACCAACCCCGTCTCCCACAATACATCAAGCGCCCGGAGGACCTCCATTTGGTGCAAGGGAGCCTTAAAGTTATCCCCCATGAGGTGGTGCCCCCGGGGCTCCCACCATTAGCATCAGAATCGCAAACACAATTTTCTGCATGTAAAGCTATTGTGTAGAAAATCAACTCCTCGGGTCCCTGGGGTGTCGACCCTTGGCAGCGCAGACATTATAATTATCTCTGAACCATTGGCAGATTTGGGTGATTACAACGCAACTAAATACGTATTAATCCTCCTCCCGACTCCAGGTGCCGGTCTGCTAGTGTGAAGTTGCTGCGGGGGGCTGTGCGCTGGGCCAGACGCAGCCAGCACCCCCACCACACAATTACACCTTCCCTCCGCTGCAAACCTGGGCTTATCTACAAGTAGCTATGCCGAATTAGAGAAAAATAAATGGCCGCTCCATGCTTCGTTACAGTCAACTGGGGTACACTGGCAGCTAATTGTGTGCTGGGCCTACAAAGGCTGTGTTTCACAAACATGATATCCCAGGCCAGGGCAATGAGCTGTCCCTCTCCTGGCCCGCTCCTGGTGCAGTCTGTTCTCCCAGCCAACAGGGCGTCACCCGGAGCTCATGAGGAGGGCACAGTGGTGAGCATCCTTAGGAGCCGAGGTAATCCGCCATCTTCCCTTCCCCTCGAACGAGTACATGCATCTTCAAGTAGAAGCACTCTATAAATAATATCTTTAAATATTTGGTACCAAACCCCAACTGCTGCTGTTGGTAGCAGTTAGATAGATTTTCACTCAATGCGAGGCTCAAGATGGCTGCTGACACTTCCTGATTTGACTTGTTGGCAACCAATGAGAGCCAAGCTCGTGCTCAGGGGGTTAGGCTCCGACCAGATATCAAAACTTTTTTTTAATATCTCAGGAACTACTGAACGGATTTACACCATTTAACAAAAAAAGGACTCTTTCTGGATCAAGGGCTTACTTTTTGCCAACTTTGGTGTAATTCCGTTCAGCAGTTCAGGCTGTAGTCGTGTCTGAAGTTTCCTATGGAAAATAACATAGGGAAAACGTGTTTTGGGTAACCCTGGGCATAGTTCGCATAGCTACGCTACGCGAAGTACACTTTGCAGTACGCCAGATACACGGAGTGCTACGCGAACTGCCTAGTGCGCTGTTCACAATGATTGCACAGTGCCGGATGCTTGTCCGCACTGTGCAATCATTAAAAACGGCATCTCGCACAGTGCGAGCTGTCATTTTCTGCCGCTCAAGTAGATTTTTACTCGAGCGGCAGCTTTCTCAACGCGGACTGGTCGTTTCTCATCGCGAGCGATCACAAGCATATGTGAATATTCGCAATGAGAATCCTGACCTCATCGCATTGAGAATCTCACCGGGAGGTTTATTTTCCTCGTTCGCGATTGCAAACTTGATGTTGCTGATCGCGAATGAGGAAAGAGTCTCAACGGGATGTAATTTTGCTCGCTCACGGTTGCCAACTTGATGTTGAAGACCGTGAGCGAGCAAAAAATGCTAACTATGCTATGCTACGTTGTTTTGCACTGTGCTACGTGCAATTCGCGTGGCGCAAAAGTAGCACAATCTTCATGAGCGTAGCGCAGTTGGCCGCCCAGGGTTAGTTTTGGGACCCCCTTTTTTCTCGCTCCTGCTAGACGAATCACCCCGAAACTTTTAAGACAGGAGCTGAGCGGAGGTGACCACTAGTTATGAAGATTTTGCGAAGATTCGTCAACGGGCGTCAAAGTTATTGGGAAAACAAAAACGCTTTTCCTATGGAAACTAGTTTCTAACTATAACTACCTACTGGTGACTGCCAGTAGGTTATAAATATATATATATATATATATATATATATATATATATATATATATATATATATATATATATATATATATATATATATATATATATATATATATATATATATATATATATATATATATATATATATATATATATATATATATATATATATATATATATTTGTACTTAATCCCAAAAGTACATAAAATGCGCCACCCAACTCCAGGCAGACCAATCATCTCTGCAATCAAAAGTATGGGTAAGAATGTTTCTTGTTATATTGATTATTTTTTGCAGAGTCATGTCCGTAGTCTAGCCAGTTACATTAAAGACACCGGCGATTTTCTGTCCAAGCTCAACACAATACAATGGCAAACCAACTGGTGCATGATTACATTGGACATTGAATCGTTGTACACGTGTATTGAACATTGCAAGGGCATTGAAGCCATCAAACATTATTTAGGACAGAGATCCTGTGAGTACTACGGTCATAATCAAATGTTGTGTGATCTGGTAAATTGGTGTCTCAACAACAATTTCTTTATGTACGGCAAAGACATTTGGAAGCAGATCAGAGGTGTCGCCATGGGTTCCTGCTTCTCCCCCACCTACGCGCGTTTACACGTGGGCTGGTGGGAGGAGCGGGATCTTATGGCGACACCAGGCTACAACAATGTCCTATACTGGATGAGATTTATTGATGATGTCTTTTGCATCTATCAAGGTGACATTACAAGTGCACAAGGATTTGTCGAAGCTCTTAACACAAATAATAGCAATCTATTTTTTACTTCCAACATAAGCAGACAATCGGCCCAGTTTTTAGATGTTCAAATTGACATTATTGGGAATAACATCATAACCTCTTTATATCGCAAACCCACTGCTGGAAACAGCATACTACACGCCAGCAGTGGACACCCCCGACATGTGATTGAGAGTATTCCGTTGGGGGAACTTTTGAGGTTAACACGTATCTGCAACAGTGAGGAGAAATTCAATGAGGGGGCAAAAGCTATGATGGAACGTTTAAGGGCCAGGGGCTATAGTGAAACTACCCTTTCCAGGGCATTAACAAAAACTCAGGAAAGATCTAGATCATCACTCTTGACTCCAAAATCTCCAGAGGTGGTAGATCTTGATCAGTCACCTAGGCTCATTATCACCTATACCCGTCAGCAAAGAAAAATTAAGTCCATCATTAAAAGACATTGGCCCATTTTAAAAACAGATGGTGTACTAAATTCAAGAGTGTCAGACAGACCTATTGTCACCTTCAAAAAAGCCTATAGCATGCACAGCAAGTTAGTTAAATCAAGCCCGGAGCTAGTCAGTGGCAGTGACTGACTCGTCAGGAAAGGTTTTTTCAAATGTACTTCATGCCGCGCATGCAAGTTTGGGCAAAACACCACACACTATGATGATCCATTCTCTGGCACTAAAACAGCAATAAGGGGCAATTTCAATTGCCGCACGGAGTTTGCTGTATATGTCCTGACCTGCACCTGCGGCCTGAGCTATGTGGGTAGCACCAGGTCGCAGGTGCACGTGAGGATATTGCAGCATCTCCGTGCCATTGTGAATCACGATGCAGCATACCCCGTGGCACGGCATTTTGACGCAGTACACGCCAGGGATCTGGCGTGTTTGAGTTATTTTGTTATCGATGCTGTGCCACCGTTGAGACGGGGAGGCGACAGGGACAAAATCATTAGAAAATTGGAAACCCAGTATATTGTGGCACTGGACAGCAAACAGCCGTACGGGCTAAACGCCACAGAGGATTTATATAATTTCATATAAATATCTCCCCCAGTTTCGTTTTAGCGGGAGTGGCTGTTCCGGGTGTTGGATTTTGTAAGTCTTAACTACCTTGGTATTGGGTTTTGGATACAGGTTGTATTCCAATTCCAACATTAAATAACCCACTGAGTTAAAAACTCTATTCCACACGATTAAGATATATCAGTTCGAACACCTTTTGGTGTCATTCAGACTACGTGTGTGTATAGAGTTTGAAACTTCTCGCTCTTTTAGGATTGTACATATCCCTTTATTTCTATAAAATTAATTGTTTAATTAGTCTCACTCACATTTTTTTCACACTTATAAATAGGCGCACAAATCAGTGGTGGTTATTTTACACTAGATTGTTTTGTACATAGAAGCACATAGGTCTGGATATTTATGATATGTGTAAATTCATGAATTTTGAATTTTAAATAAATATTTTAGATATTAGCTCGTGGGTATCACAATGTGAGTTGCCATTAGTATATTTACATTACATGACAAAGGAAATCAAGGCTTTATCATGACATACTATTCTGGTGATCAGGTCATATGAATTTGCACTAGGCACTTTACATCTCTCGGGACAACTGCATTGAAGCAGTAAGAACCAGGCAATAGTCACTTTAATAACCCTTAATTTGGGTATCTGCATTCAAGCAGTCATGATATGTGTTTAAGCCATGTATAAGATGTGTGCAATGCCTTAGGGCAGGAAATGATAATTTTTTAAATGTCTTATATTCCATTTTTAAAATTGTGGACGCAATACAATTTACATGAACAACATTGAATTGTTATATATATTGTATTATTTCTTGAGGAAAGTTGTAATTCAATAATTACGCCAAGAAAAGTCGTCTGTTTTTCCATTTCAGAATTTTGCACCTTTTTCTATGTTTATGTCATTGGTCATGTGATGCACAACAGGAGGTGTGGCCCTTAGGAAGGGTCAGGGAAAAGCATATAAAAAACAGGTTGACTGTTCTAACGGTGTGTGAACAAGAGTACATCGTACTCGAAACGCGCCATTGAAAGGTCCAAATAAAATTTTACATCTTGCCTGAAACGTGGGGTCTGCTTCTTCTTTCGCCATGCTGCCGGCGTGGAGGTTCGAGGATTTGCTGCATTTAACTACGGAAGCTGGTTGTCTCCGTCAGCAGTACCCCCTCCTCATTGAGCGGCTTCACCTTTACAGCCAAACTTGGAGCGGCATTCCGGAGAGGAATATTCGTGGTGAAGTCCCCTGCTGCTGTAAGGAGATCCAGTCTAGCACCGGGTGGCGTTGGTAGCGGGTCGGACAGATCGGCGGCCAGCGGGAACACCGGTGCTCAACGGACATCTAATTAAGCATTTTGCAGGTGAGGAGGCAGCGTTTTACTTCAGGCGACAACACAACGCAGCGGCCGAGTGCCGGTTAAAGACATTCAAATCCTTTCATTTTTACACCGCAAGTACAGCATTAATAATGTCTACTAATCTTGATGAAGAGAGGGAGGCAGCAGCGGCGATACCTTACAGCAATCTGCCCCAAGGCGCATTAAATAAACAAGCGCCCGCAACGGTCGCCAACTCAGTAAATCAAGACATAAAACAGTTACTGAAATGTTTGGAGAAAAAATCCAGGTCCGAAGTAACAAAGTGGTGGGAGCATAAGTCCCTGACGAAGTATGAAGAAGCAGGGAGAGTGCCCAGGGGCTTACGCATATTACTTGCCCCCAGTTTTGTGGACCCCAATCCTGCAATGTTAAGAGAGTGGGGAGAAAGCAACCTCATTGCATCTATGAACTTGATCAGAATTTTAATCAAGTATGCAATACTTGATAGAACGACTCTGTTGGATGAAATTAAAAAAATAAATGAGGATTTGGACAAACAGGACGATGCGGACATTAAAATATTGATCGAAAAAGGTCGCAAAGAAATTGCGGAAAGACTCAAAAAACATGAAGAGAAAATAAAACTGCGCAAAATCAATAAATTTCAACGAGACCTTGAAGATTATGAAACGGGTCGCATCTACACTTTCTCGCGAAAATTCGATCAAGTGAGAAAACAGCGCCAACAAGTTAATCAAGCAAAATCTGCGCCACAACCCAGTACCAGCAATGAGCAAGGAGTTTCCAGTGTTTCAGACCCGGATACTATCTCTCTATCAAGCTCATGCAGCACTACGGGTTCAGTTGGAAGCTCTAATCAAGACAACGAGAGGCCTGCAGTTTTGGATCTAGGCAAGGAAATTGATTTTTTAGTCGAGGACCGCCTAAGGACACTACGACCCAGAATTCGCAACAATGGCGGAGAAAGCGGCGCAATCTCAGGCGCAAAGCAAGGAGGCAACGCACCAAATCAGCCTCAAAACAAAAAGAAGCCTTGGTACAGAAAGAGAAACAACAACAAAAAGCAGTAGACATGGCGAGTACTATCACCAATTTGTCCAACCTCACTTTAACAACGGCGGAAGAACAGCTGTTGTCTCTGGGCCTAAATTATTGCCCGGAGAGTTCTTTTAAGTACACGGGGATGAGAGCTGATATATTCCTCTTCATTAGGAAACGCAAGCTTAAAAAATTCTTTGCAATTAAACCCAGTGTTCAAGAGTCAACTCGCACTGAACAGAATATTTTGCTAGGCGAGTCTCCACTGGCAACAGCAAGTGACGCAAGAACTCTTTTAACTCTATGCGACTTGGGATCTGGTTCTACCTCCAATACTGATGATGACAACATTGTACCCAACACCCAGGATCAGCTCCGTGCTATTAGCGTCACACGAAGGGGGGCTGGGGAAAGTCCCTTCAAAGCAAAAAGTAAATTTGTCCCAGTCATGCCTAAAGATGCAGTGGATATATTCCACGAATGTGTGGTGGAAGATCGAAATACACTCAACAAACAAATACAAAGACAGAAATCTGCCAAGAAAATAAATTTTCAATCTGTCCAATATAATAAACTGATGAAGAAACTCAGCAAAAATCAGGACATAGTGATTAACTCCTCGGACAAAGGAGGAAACATTGTACTTTGGCAAAGAAAAGAATATGTAACGGAGGCGCTAAGACAATTAAGTGATAATAACTGCTATGTTGCAAGCAGCGGCATGGAATATAAACGAGCCCATGACACGTTAAAACGCATGTTATTGTCTTATAAAAGGGAACATCTAATTTCATCGGAAGAGTATACATTCTTACATGTGGACAACCCGGTGATGCCTCATTTGTACTTAATCCCAAAAGTACATAAAATGCGCCACCCAACTCCAGGCAGACCAATCATCTCTGCAATCAAAGGTATGGGTGAGAATGTTTCTTGTTATATTGATTATTTTTTGCAGAGTCATGTCCGTAGTCTAGCCAGTTACATTAAAGACACCGGCGATTTCCTGTCCAAGCTCAACACAATACAATGGCAAACCAACTGGTGCATGATTACATTGGACATTGAATCGTTGTACACGTGTATTGAACATTGCAAGGGCATTGAAGCCATCAAACATTATTTAGGACAGAGATCCTGTGAGTACTACGGTCATAATCAAATGTTGTGTGATCTGGTAAATTGGTGTCTCAACAACAATTTCTTTATGTACGGCAAAGACATTTGGAAGCAGATCAGAGGTGTCGCCATGGGTTCCTGCTTCTCCCCCAGCTACGCGTGTTTACACGTGGGCTGGTGGGAGGAGCGGGATCTTATGGCGACACCAGACTACAACAATGTCCTATACTGGATGAGATTTATTGATGATGTCTTTTGTATCTATCAAGGTGACATTACAAGTGCACAAAGATTTGTCGAAGCTCTTAACACAAATACTAGCAATCTATTTTTTACTTCCAACATAAGCAGACAATCGGCCCAGTTTTTAGATGTTCAAATGGACATTATTGGGAATAACATCATAACCTCTTTATATCGCAAACCCACTGCTGGAAACAGCATACTACACGCCAGCAGTGGACACCCCCGACATGTGATTGAGAGTATTCCGTTGGGGGAACTTTTGAGGTTAAAACGTATCTGCAACAGTGAGGAGAAATTCAATGAGGAGGCAAAAGCTATGATGGAACGTTTAAGGGCCAGGGGCTATAGTGAAACTACCCTTTCCAGGGCATTAACAAAAACTCAGGAAAGATCTAGATCATCACTCTTGACTCCAAAATCTCCAGAGGTGGTAGATCTTGATCAGTCACCTAGGCTCATTATCACCTATAGCCGTCAGCAAAGAAAAATTAAGTCCATCATTAACAGACATTGGCCCATTTTAAATACAGATGGTGTACTAAATTCAAGAGTGTCAGACAGATCTATTGTCACCTTCAAAAAAGCCTACAGCATGCACAGCAAGTTAGTTAAATCAAGCCCGGAGCTAGTCAGTGGCAGTGACTGGCTCGTCAGGAAAGGTTTTTTCAAATGTACTTCATGCCGCGCATGCAAGTTTGGGCAAAACACCACAAACTATGATGATCCATTCTCTGGCACTAAAACAGCAATAAGGGGCAATTTCAATTGCCGCACGGAGTTTGCTGTATATGTCCTGACCTGCACCTGTGGCCTGAGCTATGTGGGTAGCACCAGGTCGCAGGTGCACATGAGGATATTGCAGCATCTCCGTGCCATTGTGAATCACGATGCAGCATACCCCGTGGGTGTACAACTGTTACCACGGATTTTTTACAACGGATTCCATTACCACGGATTTTTTACAACGCAGGTCATTTCACCACGGATACCTTTACAACGCCATACACTACAACGCAGATACTATTACAACGCATACCATTACATCGTAAGTTTAATTATAGGTAAGTTTATCTTATTATTATTATTATTTATTATTATTATTATTATAATTTATTATTATTATTATTATTATTTTTTGTTATTTTTATTATTATTTATTATTATTATTTATTATTATTCTTATTTATTATTATTATTTTTAGGTTTTAGGGCTGGGTTTGGGTTTTGGGGTACAGGGGTATTTTTAGGTTTTAGGGCTGGGTTTGGGTTTTGGGGTACAGGGGTATTTTTAGGTTTTAGGGCTGGGTTTGGGTTTTGGGGTACAGGGGTATTTTTAGGTTTTAGGGCTGGGTTTGGGTTTTGAGGTACAGGGGTATTATTAGGTTTTAGGGATGGGTTTGGGTTTTGGGGTACAGGGGTATTTGTAGGTTTTAGGGCTGGGTTTGGGTTTTGGGGTACAGGGGTATTTTTAGGTTTTAGGGCTGGGTTTGGGTTTTGAGGTACAGGGGTATTTTTAGGTTTTAGGGCTGGGTTTGGGTTTTGGGGTACAGGGGTATTTTTCGGTTTTAGGGCTGGGTTTGGGTTTTGAGGTACAGGGTAATTTTTAGGTTTTAGGGATGGGTTTGGGTTTTGGGGTACAGGGGTATTTTTAGGTTTTAGGGCTGGGTTTGGGTTTTGAGGTACAGGGGTATTTTTAGGTTTTAGGGCTGGGTTTGGGTTTTGAGGTACAGGAGTATTTTTAGGTTTTAGGGCTGGGTTTGGGTTTTGGGGTACAGGGGTATTTTGAGGTACAGGGGTATTTTTAGGTGTTAGGGCTGGGTTTGGGTTTTGGGGTACAGGGGTATTTTTAGGTTTTAGGGCTGGGTTTGGGTTTTGGGGTACAGGGGTATTTTTAGGTTTTAGGGCTGGGTTTGGGTTTTGGGGTACAGGGGTATTTTTAATATATATTTACAAATTTTAAAATTACAATTATTTGATTTTTTTTTATTAATTAAATAATAAATAAAATAATTATTAATTTAAATTTAAAATTCAAAAATAATTAATTACATTATATATTAATATTATATACTTACCTATAATTATACTTACGTTGTAATGGTCTGCATTGTAATAGTATCTGCGTTGTAGTGTATTGCGTTGTAATGGTATCCGTTGTAAAATGACCTGCGTTGTTAAAAAATCCGTGGTAATGGTATGCGTGCTAAAAGTACGCGTGGTAACATCATACATCCTACCCCGTGGCACGGCATTTTGACGCAGTACACGCCAGGGATCTGGCGTGTTTGAGTTATTTTGTTATCGATGCTGTGCCACCGTTGAGACGGGGAGGTGACAGGGACAAAATCCTTAGAAAATTGGAAACCAGTATATTGTGGCACTGGACAGCAAACAGCCGTACGGGCTAAACGCCACAGAGGATTTACATAATTTCATATAAATATCTCCCCCAGTTTCGTTTTAGCGGGTGTGGCTGTTCCGGGTGTTGGATTTTGTAAGTCTTAACTACCTTGGTATTGGGTTTTGGATACAGGTTGTATTCCAATTCCAACATTAAATAACCCACTGAGTTAAAAACTCTATTCCACACGATTAAGATATATCAGTTCGAACACCTTTTGGTGTCATTCAGACTACAAGTGTGTTTATAGAGTTTGAAACTTCTCGCTCTTTTAGGAATGTACATATCCCTTTATTCCTATAAAATTAATTGTTTAATTAGTCTCACTCACATTTTTTTCACACTTATAAATAGGCGCACAAATCAGTGGTGGTTATTTTACACTAGATTGTTTTGTACATAGAAGCACATAGGTCTGGATATTTATGATATGTGTAAATTCATGAATTTTGAATTTTAAATAAATATTTTAGATATTAGCTCGTGGGTATCACAATGTGAGTTGCCATTAGTATATTTACATTACATGACCAAGGAAATCAAGGCTTTATCGTGACATACTATTCTGGTGAACAGTTCATATGAATTTGCACTAGGCACTTTACATCTCTCGGGACAACTGCATTTAAGCAGTAAGAACCAGGCACTAGTCACTTTAATAACCCTTAATTTGGGTATCTGCATTCAAGCAGTCATGATATGTGTTTAAGCCATGTATAAGATGTGTGCAATGCTTTAGGGCAGGAAATGATAATTTTATAAATGTCTTATATTCCATAATTGTGGACGCAATACAATTTACATGAACAAAATTGAATTGTTATATATATTGTATTATTTCTTGAGGAAAGTTGTAATTCCATATTTACGCCAAGAAAAGTCGTCTGTTGTTCCATCTCAGAATTTTGCACCTTTTTCTATGTTTATGTCGTTGGTCATGTGATGCACAACAGGAGGTGTGGCCCTTAGGAAGTGTCAGGGAAAAGCATATAAAAAACAGGTTGACTGTTCTAACGGTGTGTGAACAAGAGTACATCGTACTCGAAACGCGCCATTGAAAGGTCCAAATAAAATTTTACATCTTGCCTGAAACGTGGGGTCTGCTTCTTCTTTCGCCACGCTGCCGGCGTGGAGGTTCGAGGATTTGCTGCATATATATATATACATACATATATATATATATATATATGTATATATTACCTACTGGCGGTCGCCAGTAGGTATATATAGTTAGGATTTTTTCTCTATGGGATTTTTGAAAATTCTATGTCTAATAACTTTGGCGTTTGTGGACGGAATTGGCTGAAATTTTCAGGAAAATTGAACATTTTGTTTCTGAGCAGCCCCTGACAATTTGGGGGGGTTTCATCAAGGGGGGGGCGAGAAAAAAGGGGGGTCCCAAAACACGTTTTTCCCATGTTAATTTCCATAGGGCGGTTGGCCTCACTTTTAGCTCGAACGGCTGAATGGATTTGCACGAAACTTGGCAAAATTGTAGGGACTGTTAGCCCGATGTGCCTTTGCTAGGTCTCAATATATGTGCTCCAGTGGATTTTGAGTAATTTAGGTTAAAAAAAAGATATATATCTGGGCGGAGCCTAACCACACATCTGATCTGATTGGCTGTCAGCACTTCATCCAAGAAGTGTTGGCAGCCATCTTGGGACCAATATACATGATAGCACCTCATTAAAAAGCATTGTAGTTAATAGAGGGTTTTAGGACTTTAGTTACATTATAAATCATTTGTTGATGGTACCATACTCGTTTTAGGAATTGTGGTGGGTTCTAAGGTGATTTTACCATGTGAAAAAACCTTCTGCTGTGATATCATGAATATTGTTTGAAAGAAAACTAATATCTCATGATTTTCCCACAGTGGTTTGGAAGGGGATCTATAAGCTAAACTGAAAGCATATTTTCTGTAAATTCACATTATCTTTCTCAGTCATGTGAAAATGAAGTCTGACATTCTCAGTAAAACATGTACATCCAACAAGGACAGAGACTGTCAGTTGATTCCTTTGTGCTCTACTGCAGCCTCCTAAAGTGTTCTAAAGAACAACTAGAGCGCTAACAGTCCTACGTATTACAAAGGTATAGTACACCTGGAGCCATCGTGATGGGAATAAAGTGGTAACTCTTAAAACATTTAATTTAAAAAGGAACAAAATGAGGGGGTATATTATGCAATAGAAGGTATTATTAGTGCTGCAGAAAGAAAAATTAGGGCACATTTTGAGTGACTTTTCAAATCCTCTTCTATTTCATTAAAAAATTCTGACATGCAGTCTCCCAAAATGGCCGCCAGAGACAAAAGAGCCCAAATGTAGCCCAAATATCACCCAGATGTAGCCCAAGTATAGCCCAATGACAGAATGTCCCAGAGTGTTCTAAAGAACAACTAGAGCGCTAACAGTCCTACTTATTACAAAGGTATGGCACACCTGAAGCCATCTTGATTGGAATAAAGTGGTAACTCTTAAAACATTTAATTTAAAAAGGAACAAAATGAGGGGGTTTATTTTGCCATATGAATTATGATTAGTGCTGCAGAAAGAAAAATTAGGGCACATTTTGAGTGACTTCTCAAACCCTCTTCAATTTCATTAAAAAATTCTGACATACAGTCTCCCAAGATGGCCACCAGAGACAAAAGAGCCTAAATGTAGCCCAAATATCACCCAGATGTACCCCAAGTATAGCCCAATGACAGAATGTCCCAGAGTGTTCTAAAGAACAACTAGAGCGCTAACAGTCTTACTTATGACAAAAGTATGGCACACCAGAAGCCATCTTGATTGGAATGAAGTGGTAAGTCTGAAAACACTCAATTTAAAAAGGAACAACATGAGGGGGTTAATTTTGCCATATAAAGTATGATTAGTGCTTCAGAAAGAAAAATTAGGGATCATTTTGAGTGACTTCTCAAATCCTCTTCTATTTCATTAAAAAAATTCTGACATGCAGACTGAAACATGCACTTTGAATACCAGCAGCAGACGTCCCTGGTGAGCAGTAGCTTTACTACAGTGATCTAATGTGCAACTAGAGTGCTAACATTCAGAATTTATGGCAAATGTGTGACACATCTGAATGCCTTCTTGATGGAACCAAAGTAAACAAGCATTGAAAATGCAATAGATCTCGCCCTCGTTTAAGTTAAAGCCATTCTGTTTGTAATGAGGTGGCTTTTTAGCTTTGCTTTTATTAGTGTTTTTTCAACTTTCTTGTAAATAACATGCATCTGTATGCATATAAGTATATGTATGCATGCATTTATGTTTGTATTTATATAGATATACAGATGATATATGTTTATATATGTATGTATATATATATATTCACTGAAAAAAACATAGGTTATAGACCATATATAGTTAGGAATTAGCATTTACAAAACCTTGAAAATTCACTGAAAAAACCATAGGTTATAGACCATATATAGTTAGGAATTAGCATTTACAAAACCTTGAAAATTCACTGAAAAAACCATAGGTTATAGACCATATATAGTTAGGAATTCGCATTTACAAAACCTTATTTTACTCACACAAAACCATTGAAATTCCATATATAGTTAGTTGCACTAACTATATATCGCGCACCCGCAATCCACTGCTGATGATGTCACATATTACATCATTCATGACATGGTCAGTGACATCACTGATGACATCACTGATGACATCTCAAATGACATCACTGATGACATCACTGATGACAACATCCAGTGACTGTATGTTTCTGTAAAGTTAAAATATGTCTTACATATTGAAGAATGAGTGGATGTATAAGTGTCTGGATGAAGGATTTAGTAGGTGCATGACTGACTGTATGAGTGAGTGATTAGATGTGTCTCACTGAGTGCATGGGTTAGTGACTAAACTGTCTTAATTTGTGCATCATTATATCTGTTGTTCTGTAAACTGCTGCATGTGTTGATCAGTAGCTATATGAGTAACTATATGGGTTATTGATTGGTTGCCCAAGTATTTGTATGGGAGAGTGAGTGTGTGTGTGTGGGTGTCTGGGAGGTGTGTGACTCTGTGCATAGATGTGTGAACAGTTGATTCACTAGATGTATGGGTTCAAAACTGCATGTGAAAACAGCTGTATGGGTGGTTGACTGTGTGCATGAGTGTATTGGTGAGTGAATGGATATCTCAGTGCTATATTTCAAAGTAAGTACATATGTAAAACACAGTACATGTGAGAGTTGACATATATAAATTACTGTGTATAAGAGCCAGTGAATGTGTGAGTGGCTGCATGGATCATTGAAAACGTGTATCAGTGATTGTATAAGAGAGTAAATATGTGTTAGAATATGTTTGAATAAGTAAGGTGTGTATAACTGTATAGTTGAGGAAATGGATTTGTGTGATTGATTCTTTGCATGACTGACTAGGTGTATGAGTAACTCCATGGATTAATGACAATCAGTGAGTGTCTGTTTACACTGAGTGTATCTAAGGTTATATTAGAGTCTGAAGAGGTTAATCGTATTATCACATGAATGATGTCATCAGTGATGTTGTCAGTGATGTCATTTGAGTTGTCAACAGTGATGTCATCAGTGATGTCACTGACCATGTCATGAATGATGTAATATGTGACATCATCAGCAGTGGATTGCGGGTGCGCGATATATAGTTAGTGCAACTAACTATATATGGAATTTCAATGGTTTTGTGTGAGTAAAATAAGGTTTTGTAAATGCGAATTCCTAACTATATATGGTCTATAACCTATGGTTTTTTCAGTGAATTTTCAAGGTTTTGTAAATGCTAATTCCTAACTATATATGGTCTATAACCTATGGTTTTTTCAGTGATATATATATATATATATATATATATTATAACAAGCAAAGCCCTCGAGCTTTAAGAGGTCACACGACGAACTGTCAGCCATCCGGTTTTCGTGCCTTGGGATGCGTGTAGCTTTGACCTTCTATCTTCATTCACGATGTCCGACGCGTTTCAAGGCATCAGCGCCTTTTCATCAGGGACTTGTGCACAGAGGGAGAGAAGGACTGCACTGAAACTCCGTTTTCTTCCCTTTATTGAAGAAAGGACCGCCTCAGTGGGCGTGGCTTGTTCAAGGTAGCCAGCATAGAGCTGGTAGTTGTAGTCCTGTGTCTCAGTGAGGTAAGTTTTGTGCCCTGAGTGGGCTCCCACCCTCTGTCAATTGTCGTAGGGTAGCCTTTGAGTAAGGTGAGAGTCTTGGCTGCACGCATTGATTAAAATTGGCAGTTCGTGCTGGCAAGATGAACAACAGTGTTTCTTCTGCGGCCCCTTCTCTCTCAATTGACATCAGATGCGAGAGGGAAGGTGGTGATAATGAAATGAAAGGCAAACTGAGTGCTTCAGCAAGGCTGCAAACCGGATGGTGGGTGTCAGCGTGTGTGCCCTGCCCAAAGCTCGAGGGCTTTGCTCAAACATTAACTCACACGGCTACCCTTGGCCGTGGGGCAGGGGCACCATTCTCGTCTTCTCCGAAGTGGTTCAGAGGACAGAGGAAGCTTCGGAGGGAAACTCTTTCCATTCCGCTTTAGCACGCTGTCACCAGGCGAAAATGCACGCAGTTTAAACTTTTCAATCCTACTTAAGGAATGCCAATTTAAATGCTACTTTGCAGCGGAAACAAACCTACTTAAGGACTACGAGCTCACCTCGTTTGGTCTGTAAATACCAGCATGCTGCTGGAATGTTTTCACTATGCCACGCCCACTGGGGGCGTTTTTTCATTAATAAAAGGTTGGAAAATACGAGGTATGAGTAATTGCTTCCCCTGTGCATAATCCATGAGGAAGGGGCGGAACAGCCTTGAAACGCGTCGGATCTGGAGATAATGAAATGAAAGGCAAACTGAGTGCTTCAGCAAGGCTGCAAACCGGATGGTGGGTGTCAGCGTGTGTGCCCTGCCCAAAGCTCGAGGGCTTTGCTCAAACATTAACTCACACGGCTACCCTTGGCCGTGGGGCAGGGGCACCATTCTCGTCTTCTCCGAAGTGGTTCAGAGGACAGAGGAAGCTTCGGAGGGAAACTCTTTCCATTCCGCTTTAGCACGCTGTCACCAGGCGAAAATGCACGCAGTTTAAACTTTTCAATCCTACTTAAGGAATGCCAATTTAAATGCTACTTTGCAGCGGAAACAAACCTACTTAAGGACTACGAGCTCACCTTGTTTGGACTGTAAATACCAGCATGCTGCTGGAATGTTTTCACTATGCCACGCCCACTGGGGGCGTTTTTTCATCAATAAAAGGTTGGAAAATACGAGGTATGAGTAATTGCTTCCCCTGTGCATAATCCATGAGGAAGGGGCGGAACAGCCTTGAAACGCGTCGGATCTGGAGATAATGAAATGAAAGGCAAACTGAGTGCTTCAGCAAGGCTGCAAACCGGATGGTGGGTGTCAGCGTGTGTGCCCTGCCCAAAGCTCGAGGGCTTTGCTCAAACATTAACTCACACGGCTACCCTTGGCCGTGGGGCAGGGGCACCATTCTCGTCTTCTCCGAAGTGGTTCAGAGGACAGAGGAAGCTTCGGAGGGAAACTCTTTCCATTCCGCTTTAGCAGGCTGTCACCAGGCGAAAATGCACGCAGTTTAAACTTTTCAATCCTACTTAAGGAATGCCAATTTAAATGCTACTTTGCAGCGGAAACAAACCTACTTAAGGACTACGAGCTCACCTCGTTTGGACTGTAAATACCAGCATGCTGCTGGAATGTTTTCACTATGCCACGCCCACTGGGGGCGTTTTTTCATCAATAAAAGGTTGGAAAATACGAGGTATGAGTAATTGCTTCCCCTGTGCATAATCCATGAGGAAGGGGCGGAACAGCCTTGAAACGCGTCGGATCTGGAGATAATGAAATGAAAGGCAAACTGAGTGCTTCAGCAAGGCTGCAAACCGGATGGTGGGTGTCAGCGTGTGTGCCCTGCCCAAAGCTCGAGGGCTTTGCTCAAACATTAACTCACACGGCTACCCTTGGCCGTGGGGCAGGGGCACCATTCTCGTCTTCTCCGAAGTGGTTCAGAGGACAGAGGAAGCTTCGGAGGGAAACTCTTTCCATTCCGCTTTAGCACGCTGTCACCAGGCGAAAATGCACGCAGTTTAAACTTTTCAATCCTACTTAAGGAATGCCAATTTAAATGCTACTTTGCAGCGGAAAAAAACCTACTTAAGGACTACGAGCTCACCTCGTTTGGACTGTAAATACCAGCATGCTGCTGGAATGTTTTCACTATGCCACGCCCACTGGGGGCGTTTTTTCATCAATAAAAGGTTGGAAAATACGAGGTATGAGTAATTGCTTCCCCTGTGCATAATCCATGAGGAAGGGGCGGAACAGCCTTGAAACGCGTCGGATCTGGAGATAATGAAATGAAAGGCAAACTGAGTGCTTCAGCAAGGCTGCAAACCGGATGGTGGGTGTCAGCGTGTGTGCCCTGCCCAAAGCTCGAGGGCTTTGCTCAAACATATATATATATATATATATATATATATATATATATATATATATATATATATATATATATATATATATATATATATATATATATATATATATATATATATTCACTGAAAAAACCATTGGTTATAGACCATATATAGTTAGGGATTAGCCTTTTCAAAACCTTATTTTACTCACACAAAACCATTGAAATTTCATATATAGTTAGTTCCAGTAACTATATATCGCGCACCCGCAATCCACTGCTGATGATGTCACATATTACATCATTCATGACATGGTTAGTGACATCACTGATGACATCACTGATGACATCTCAAATGACATCACTGATGACATCACTGATGACAACATCCAGTGACTGTATGTTTCTGTAAAGTTAAAATATGTCTTACATATTGAAGAATGAGTGGATGTATAAGTGTCTGGATGAAGGATTTAGTAGGTGCATGACTGACTGTATGAGTGAGTGATTAAATGTGTCTCACTGAGTGCATGGGTTAGTGACTAAACTGTTTTAATTTGTGCATCATTATATCTGTTGTTCTACAAACTGCTGCATATGTTGATCAGTAGCTATATGAGTAACTGTATGGGTTATTCATTGGTTGTCCAAGTATTTGTATGGGAAACTGAGTGTGTGTGTATGGGTGGCTGGGAGGTGTGTGACTCTGTACATAGATGTGTGAGTAGTTGATTCACTATATGTATGGGTTCAAAAGTGCATGTGGAAACAGCTGTATGGGCGGTTGACTGTGCATGAGTGTATTAGTGAGTGAATGGATATCTCAGTGCTACATGTCAAAGTAAGTACATATGTAAAACACAGTACATGTGAGAGTTGACATATATAAATAACTGTGCATAAGAGCCAGTGAATGTGTGAGTGGCTGTATGGATCATTGTGAACATGTATCAGGGATTGTATAAGAGAGTAAAGTAAATATGTGTTAGTATATGTTTGAATAAGTAAGGTGTGTATAACTGTATAGTTGAGAAAATGGAGGTGTGATTGATTTTTTGCATAACTGACTAGGTGTGTGAGTAACTCCATGGATGAGTGACAGTCTGTGACTGTCTGTTTACACTGATTGTATCTAAGGTTATATTAGAGTCTGAAGAGGTTCATGGTATTATCACATGAATGATATCATCAGTGATGTGATCAGTCATGTCAAATGAGATGTTATCAGTGATTTTATCAGTGATGTCATTTGAGATGTCATCAGTGATGTCATTTGAGATGTCATCAGTGATGTCATCAGTGATGTCACTAACCATGTCATGAATGATGTAATATGTGACATCATCAGCAGTGGATTGCGGGTGCGCGATATATAGTTAGTGGAACTAACTATATATGAAATTTCAATGGTTTCGTGTGAGTAAAATAAGGTTTTGAAAAGGCTAATCCCTAACTATATATGGTCTATAACCAATGGTTTTTTCAGTGAATTTTCAAGGTTTTGTAAATGCAAATTCCTAACTATATATGGCCTATAACCTATGGTTTTTTCAGTGAATTTCATTGGTTTTTTAATAGCAAATATCAAAAGCTGTAAAATGTCAAGTACGTGATAGGTAAAAACTTTTTCGTGTTTATGCACGCTGATGTGCTTTGAACGCTGCCCCCCTCCCCTCTTTTCTCTTAGTAGTACTCTCTCTTTGCAGATAGTGAAGAGTAGTTAACGCAGGCCTTTACCCCCGTTGTAATCCGTCGTGCCTGCTTGTCTCTCCATTTGATTGATTGTTATCCAAGCATTTACTGTTTTACAATTGATTCTCTTTGGTTCATTCTCTATTTACAAACAAGCACAAAGTCGCAATACTCTGTTTAGTCTTTGCAGATAGTGAAAAATCGTGTAAAAAAATAAAAGTAATCGAGCAAAATCAGTAGGCCACTAATTGGATCTCTTTTTGACCTCGCTAAAATAGAAACATTAGGAACAACCCTTCATGAGAAATATGAAAATAGTGAGATGAACTGAGCTCCACACCATGAGGGCTGCAAGACAGCTCGGCTCTGTCACCCACCCCGCCCAAAATACCGACAAACCCTATGCAAATATTAAAAATATAGACAACACACCAGCAAAGTAACAGGGCAAAACATTTTATTAAATAACTATTTACATTACGTTGGTTTATGAGATGATGTCAGTAGTGGACCGAAGTGTGAATAGGTCGGAAGCAGCACAAGGCGCCAAGATCCGGATGGCAAGTCCTGGATGTTGGGTGCCATAGTTCAGAGTTCTGAGTTTGAGCCTTTTTCAATGCCTGTTTTTTGTTGTTTCCCCTCCATCAAAAACAAAAAAAACATATAAAACTGTGTAAAAATACAAAAAAATCAAAAAATGTTTAGAAAAGCAGTGCTTGTAAGACTGTCTGAAGCTTATTTCCACCTACTGCAGCTTCACTATTCTCAAAGTAAGTGAGGGTCGTTTGTGGACCTGACTGCATTTGAAAACAATGTTATATGGTACCTCCCTAAACCGCTTGACGGAGGCCCCCGAGGGGCGGTGTGATGGCACGGACTCGGAGAAGATGCTTGGCTCCGACCCCCTCCCCAAGTCTTATAGCACTGGTGTAGCCTGAGATCGCCCCCGACATAGGCGGCCGGCTCCCGGGGTCCGGCGGAACTTTTTGCCTTTTGATGACTCTTCTATTCTGGACTTTGTCCCACAATCCGTTTGACCTGAAGACACGCTGTAGTGGGGCGCCCCTTTACCGTTTTAGTTGCCATTCCGCCCGCTTTTGCTACACTGTACCTCTTCCGCCGTTCAGCTGTTTACCGCCCGCTCTTGCGACTACAGCGTCTCGCTCACCATGTAGTTGAGTTGCTCCCGCTCTTGCGGTGCAGCGATAGGCGACTGCCACAGGACTCTCAAAATGGCGGTCGGCTCTTCAGATTTGGGCGTGGTCCACTAAAATGGCCCTGGGACACCTTGGAACTCGGACGCTTCCCTGATAGGGCTTGGGTCCCATTCTCGAAAGCGTCCCCTCAGCCGTGAAGATTCTACAAAAGTCTTGGGGGCCCCCGACTCCCGCAGGCTTCTGGTGGGGAGCGGCTGCCATGTCTGCTCGTGGAATGGCCACGACGGAGCTACGAGATGGTAGTGCTCTCATGCTGACGCCAGCTTTAGTCTGAAACATCCAGAAACACTGTAGACTACCAATTCGATCAGTTCCGGTAGCGCCCCAACATGACCCGGTAGAGAAGAACTTGCCCTCCCCTCTTTGACTGATGGTTCTTGTTGCCTGTCCCCTCTGTTGTCATTTAACAGAACTTTTTGGACTGCTGAAAGGGGTTGTGTTCCGAACGCTGGTTGGTGGAGACATTTTGACTATATTCTTGACCTACGTTGTCGCGTAATGCGTTATATGACACGCCGCGTTAGCGCACCCGGAAGTGATCCGGGGCGCGGCGCGCAGCGCGTAACGTAAGCATAACAGGTCATGTGACTTGTTAATAAAACTTTTCATTGGTTCATTTTACTTTTGTTATTTTAATGATGAAAAGCTTGGTCATATGACCTAAAAATTACGCTTTTTATTGGTTTCGAACATTATTTTTTTTTAAACATATATGTTATAATATTCCAGGCTAATGTACTTTCCCGTAAAATTTACAACTGTCCTGCAAGTAAAATATATTCCTTTTTCGAGAAAAAGGGCGTTTCTTCGTTCCATGACGGAGCCGTTGAGTAAAAGAGACTCGGCCTGCTGTCTTAGTCGCCGATACGCCTGATTATCAGATTCTTATCGATCACTTTATGTTGCAGGAGTGGAAAACACAACTGCCCTTGACCATTTATCTTTACTGCGTTCCTACATATTATACCTTTTATCCGTCATGTAATTGGACTGCTTTATTTCACTTGCCTTTTACTGATTCGAAAACAGTGACTAAAAGTAAAAACTTTACCAATGTAAATACTACTACCATGTTTTGTTTTAAAAACCTTTATTGTGAAAATGTCAGTATACAAATATGGGCCTATAACCACGTGGGCCGGCCACGGAGCAAACTGAAATCGTATATGATGAGGAGACATTTACATTATAGAGGAACGTAACGAGCGAGCCATTAGGTTGCAAGAACTAAGGTGTCTAACAGTTGCGGAATCGGTGGACGTACATTTTGTAATTAAAATACGACAGGGCCACTTACAAAAAAGTTATCTAGATACACATTTGCGTGCAAGTACCATGGGTGACGTTAATTCGAACTTTCAATAGTACAGTAATCAATAACACATCAGAACTTAATATCAATAGGGATGTCGAAATATTCAATCAATTCTCGTCCCCGCCCGCCATGAGCATCAAAACTGCATTCATATCTCGTGATATCAAGGTTGTTCAACCACTACACAACAAGGAGTTACGAGTCCCATTTATACCGGCGCCATTTTGGGCGAGGCCGGGCAGGTCCAAGATATAGTCAAAATGTCTCCCCCAACCATCGGCCAGACCAGAACCCCTTTCGGCCCTTTATGCTACAAGATGGTGTCTTCCATTCAGAAAATATTGTTGGCAGCATTTTGAAAGGAAAGATAAACAGCCGTTCTCCTAGTGAGCCTCACATCGTTACATTTAGGAAGAATGTTGAAGAGTAGTATGTGGAAAATCTGAAGCCATTTTTCTACAAACTCTCAATCAGCCTTGGATGGAAAAAAAAATCCTGAAGAATGTACAAACTGAAAACCAATTTTTGTCTGGATAGCATCAACAGCAACGCTTGAGTCAGCTTTGTGTCAAGCCGCCATTTTGATTCAATCAATAACGTCCCCCTGCACACATTCAGGGACCTGGTCGTGTCTTCAGGTGAAACGGATTGTGGGACAAGAAGCAGAAAGGAAAAGGAAAAAAGTTCCGCCGGACCTCGGGAGCCGGCCGCCTATGTCATGGGCGATATTTGGCCACACCAGGGCAATAGTGAAGCTGCAGCAGGTGCAAATAAGCTTCAGACAGTCTTACAGGCACTGCTTTTCTAAACATTTTTTGATTTTTTTGTATTTTTGCACAGTTTTATATATTTTTTTGTTTTTGATGGAGGGGAAACAACAAAAAACAGGCATTGAAAAAGGCTCAACAGTGCAGGGCGCCTTGTGCTGGTTCCGACCTATTCACACATCGGTCCACTACTGACACCACCTCATAAGCCAACGGGGCACCCCACGCCGACTTTCGGCGCAGCATTGTAGGATGGCCACACCAGTGCGGCAATTTGCTGGACACCACCTCGGTGCCATCCGGATCTCTGCGCGTTCGACTCACTGTACCGCAAGAGTGACCGCAACTCAGCTGGACACGCCGTCTTTCGGCGCAGCATTGTAGGATGACCACACCAGTGCGGCAATTTGCTGGACACCACCTCGGTGCCATCCGGATCTCGGCGCGTTGTGCTGCCTTCGGCCTACTGTAGCCGCAAGTGCGGACGCAACTCAGTTGGACGGCGAGTGAACAGATAAGGGGCGCCCCACTGCAGCCGAGGAGCCTCCATCTTGGGGGAGACGCACTGCCCCCACTGACTGACGCGACCTCACAGGCCAATGGGGCGCCCCACGCCGATTTTCGGCGCGGCATTGTAGGATAGCCACACCAGTGCAGCAACTTGCTGGACACTAACTCGGTGCCATCCGGATCTCGGCGCGTTGTGCTGCCTTCGGCCTATTCGCACATCGGTCCGCTACTGACGCCGCCTCACGTGCCAACGGATTTTCTACGCTTTTTGTAGCCCTATGCCGCATAACAGGTCATGTGACTTGTTTATAAAACTTTTCATTGGTTCATTTTACTTTTGGTTTCCTAATGATAGAAGACTTGGTCATATGACCTAAAAATAACACTTTTCATTGGTTTAGAACATTTTTTTTCCCAAACGATGAAAGCCCCACCTTGTTTCTGGATGTTTCAGACTGAAGCTGGCGTCAGCATGAGAGCACCACCATCTCGTGGCTCCGTCGTGGTCATTCCACGAGCAATCATGGCAGCCGCTCCCCACCGGAAGCCTGCAGGAGTCGAGGGCCCCCAAGACTTTTGTAGAATCTACACGGCTGAGGGGACGCTTTCGAGAATGGAGCCCAAGCCCTAGCAGGCAAGCGTCCGAGTTCCAAGGTGTCCCAGGGCCATTTTAGTGGACCAGGCCCAAAACCGAAGTGCCGGCCGCCATTTTGAGAGTCCTGTGGCAGCCGCCTATCGCTGCACCGCAAGAGTGGGCAGAAGTCAACTACATGGTGAGCGAGACGCTGTAGCCGCAAGAGCGGGCGCAACTCAGCTGGATGGCCGCCACCTGGGGAGGCCCGTTCACGCCGCCTCCCCCACGCCCCCCCCCGGGCCGCCCCACACCAATTTTCGGAGCAGCATTGTAGGATACCAAAACCAGTGCGGCAGTTTACTGGACATCACCTGGGTGCCATCCACATCTCAGCGCGTTCTGCTGCCTTGGGACTATTCGCACAACAGACCGCTACTGACGAGGCCTACCCCCGCACCACCCGGGACGCCCCACGCTGTTTTTCTGAGCTGCATTGTAGGATCCCAAAAACCAGTGCGACACCCAGGTGACATCACCTGGGTGCCGTCCAGAACTCAGCACGTTGTGCTGCCTTGGGACTATTCGCACAAAAGACAGCTTCTGACCATTGTTGCTTTTTTTTGTCAAAAATGTTTAAATGTTTTTACAGTTTTTGTTCCGTTCGTTATATTTAAAAGTTAATAAAGTTTTATAATCCTACTTTGTTGGAGTGCTATATATTTTTAAAAAATCGGGTGAATGGGGCCTTGAATCGGGTTATTGTCATGTGTGGGCTTTGGAAGTGTACTGCTACAGGATCGGACATTTCAAACTCAAATGCACGTTCTTTTTCTTACCTTTCCGAAGCATGGAGCGCAATAGCAGGCAGAGAAAGGGTGATGCAAGTGTTGAACACTGCCTGGCCTGGCAAGTTGCTGGCAGTGCCCCCCCCCCCCCGCCCACTCCTGAAAGAGGACACACACACACCGCCGCCCCGAGTACTTCACAGATCTTTAAAAGACCATGCGCTTGTTCATGAGGCTTAAATGGTTTATCACCCCTTCTAGAACCCCTGCATCGACCCTCTGACGTTTCCTGGAAGAATTACCACGTAACACAATACCAAGCCTTGTCAGCTGAAACCCCCGAGGAATCGTGGGGCAAATTATCAAGGGGGTTTATCTCCGCTTTTTTGGCTTTAAAAGCCAAGAAAGCGGAGATAAAATTATCTCCCTATTACCAAGCTGTCGCTAACACCAGTTAGTGACAGCTAAAAGGAGATAGCGACCATCTTGGGCCCCGCTTTGCATGTCAGTGATATTTATCACTAATGACATGCAAAGTGGGCGTGCCAAGATGTTAGCGACTGGAAACAGTCCCTAACATCGCTATCTCCTATTACCAGCTAAGCGCGAATATCTCCAAAAGCTAACGCCTGCCCTGAGCAGTTCTTAGCCATGTTATCCAATGGGAGGTGTATAACATGGCTAAGAGCATTTGCTCGATAATGCATGAATATCGCAGACTTTACAGCGATATTCAGGCATTGCGGCCGTTTTTTATCGCATTTGCGATAAACCTTGCTAATAGCAAGGTTTATCTGCGATAAAAATCGCCGATGTGCGGCGATAATTTTTGTCTCTAAACAAGTTAGAGACAAAAATTATCGCTAGTTGTTGTTAATATGCCCCCGGGTTTTTGCTTGCAGAAATCGGGAGGCGGGAGACTAGCACTGAAATCAGTAGTCTCACGCCTGAATCGGGAGGGTTGGCATGTCTGGATTCTCTACAGCTGGGGCCATAAACTACATCCGCAGGGCTAGGTGATAGCCTGGGACCGGCCTGGCATCTAAAATGGCTGCCGTGCACGACAAAATTGTGGCATTGGAAAAAAGGCAAGATGGCGCAGACAATGTTTATCAATAAGGATTCATTTATAACAAAATATTTTATCGCAGTGACAAATTGGCGGTAAACACTTCCTGATTTCCATCGAATCGAACGTTAACAGACGTCACGCAGCAAAAAAAAAAAAAACACGTCAAAGTTATTAGACATAGAATTTTCAAAAGTTCCATAGACAAAAAATCCTAACTATATATACCTACTGGCGAGACGCCAGTAGGTAATATATATATATATATATATACTAGCAGCCTCCCCCCCGACGATATCCGGGTATGAATTGCTGCCGGCCAGTAGTATATTGTTTTGTAGGATTTCGTTTTGATAGCATTTCTTATATGTGACAGGCCTGTGAAACACTCCAATTCACAGTGCACTGCAGATGCACTTAAGAGTGCGCGTTCAGTAGTGTGTGAACTCGAGTTTCCCTACTTTATTTTTCCTTGCAATATTATATAGCGCAAACTCAACAACATGGCATGAGCACAATTTACATTACACAAGAACACATTCATTTGTGGTAGGCACGGGGAGACAAAGCGATTTGCCTGGAATCACAGGATGTTGAGCTGATGACGAGATTCGAACGTCGCTCCCCAGCTCTAAAGTTCGCAATTCTAGAACTTGTGGCGGGTGGTGTGTCTAAAAGTGTATGTCGGTGCTGCCCATCAATGAGAGAGACCTGTGCATTTTTCAAATGGGTGGTGAAAAAATATGAGTATGTTGCGGGAGATGTGGGCCGCCATTCCACCAATGTACTTACCAGGGGAGGGTAAACACCCATTATTCCGCAACTTTCTTTCTGCATACCATCACTCCGCATACTTCCATTACGAAAGTACCATGACTCCGCAATGCCATTATAACGCATGGCATTACAATTTATATGCTTTTACCACGCATACATTTACAACGAAATTCGTTGTAAACGCATGAATGGTAAAAGCATGATTTTTTTAAATGTTTGGATAAGGTAAGTATGAGTATAGGGGTATATGTTCTGGGGTACTGAGGTATATGTTTTGGGGTGTTTGGGTATTTTAAGGGTTCAGATATAGTTTTGGGTTATGGGGTACAGGGGTAGTTTTAGGGTTTAGGGATAGGTATGGGTTTTTAGGGTTCAGGGCTAGGTTTGGGTTTTGGGGTATAGGGGTATTTTTAGGGTTCAGGGGTAGGTTAGGGTTTTGGGGTACAGGGGTATTTCAAGGGTTGAGGGCTAGGTTTGGGTTTTGGGGTACAGGGGTATTTTTAGGGTTCAGGGCTAGGTTTGGGTTTTGGGGTAAAGGGTTATTTTTAGGGTTCAGGGCTAGGTTTGGGTTTTGGGGTAGAGGGGTATTTTAGGGTTCAGGGGTGGTTTTGGGGTACAGTGGTATTTTTAGGGTTCAGGGCTAGGTTTGGGTTTTGGGGTACAGGGGTAGGTTTGGGTTTTGAGGTACGGGGGTATTTATAGGGTTAAGGGCTAGGTTTGGGTTTTGGGGCACAGGGGTATTTTTAGGGTTTAGGGATAGGTTTGAGTTTTGGGGTACAGGGTATATTTATAGGGTTAAGATGGGTTCGTGTTTAAGGGTGTTGGGGTATTTTAAGGAGTACGGGTGGGTTATGATTATGGGGTGCAGGGGTATTTAAAGGGAGCAGGGTGGGATTAGCACACAATATTAGACATGGCATGAAGGGCGGAACGTACCACACGCCCCTAGCACACGCCCACAGCGCAACGCAGACATGCCCACAAGGGACTACTTTGCTGGAACGGTTCTTTTACCTTTTAAATGTATATGGTGGGCGTCTGCATTGCCTATGTCCTTCTGCTACAACTGCCCTTTCCAACGCTGTATTGGGTGTTGTGATTGGTGCTGTGGTTCCTGAGATTACCCGCCTCAAAGGTTTGGGCTCTCTCTTTATTATATATATATATATATATATATATATATATATATATATATATATATATATATATATATATATATATATATTCCTGCTCCTTGTACACCAAAATGCGAGTCACTCATCAGGCGGGTGCTGCAGAGCGTTGGTGTGCCGCGGAAATACAAAGGCTCGAAAATCTCCCCAGTTCACGGGAAAGAAAGCAGCACTCACGGGGATGTTTTCTTAGGCGGTGTTTATTGCACAGACGCATTTTGGATAAACCTCCTTCTTTGGTGTCAAAGTGTAATGGGCTGCGCGGTGCCGCACGGTACCATTTTAATTCATAGGCATAATGTAAAGAAAACAAAAGAGGGACTACAGACGTCTTGCTGAATAGCGTGTGTCATATTGGAAGTATGATCAAATAATAATCATCACACTAATCACATTTTTACCTCAGATGGCATACATAACTCAACAATTCATCATAACAATGATGCCAATTTAGTCATGTAATAATCAATCTTGCCGTGGATCGGCAATGGCAACCAATGAAGGTTGCCCAGATACTCGCCTTATTAATATTCAGGTCGCAAATCAAATCACATTCATTTTAGTTATGCCTCAATTACTAACAATATCAACCCATTACATTACCAGATCGTATAGACCAACTGCGCACTGGAACGAACGATGATCTACTAACCAGTATATCATTATGGCATATACAAACACATATACAAACACAGTCCCCAAATAAACAAAATCCATTAAAGAGGAATTAAGGAAAATGTTATTGATACTAGATACCAATATGATAATTGACCCAAACAATAGGACTCCACATATAGCATACTCGCATGTTTACTGATCTGTCCCACAATAGCATCAATGTGCCTCCATTCAAGTAATATCTCCAGTCTAAGGGTAGTGTATACAACCACCCTAACAGCCTAGGTGCACTGCCAACTCCTCCCCACTATTTAGGCCCCCTGGGACCTTAGTCTGTAAATCCACAATGAACCGGGATTCCAGCCTCCGTAATTTCCGTAATTTCTGCATTTTATCTCCTCCTCTGGGACTCTCCGGTATGCAGTCCAAACATAAATACTGCAGTAAATTCCTGTCACTCTTATGTTTCATGGAAAAATGGCGGGCCACGGGATAGGTAAAATCCTTATTCACGATGGCGCGCATGTGTTCCAAAACTCGCAGTTTAACAGGGTTGATCGTGCTCCTTACTTACTTTAAGCCACAGGGACATTTCAAACAGTAAACTGCAAATGTCATTGTGACAGGACATGAATTCGTCAACTGGAGCCAAAGTTATTCGAAATAGAATGTTGCGGATTTCCTATGGAAAATAGGTCCTAACTATAACTACCTACTTGCGACCGCCATTCACAAACTATTCTGCCATACAGAGAGTGGAGAAGTGTGGCTCACTGGTTAGAGCAGGGAGACCCTGAAGCAGATGTCAGACCCGGGACCAGGGTTCAATTCCCGACGCGGCAGGGTCTTGAGCTCAAATGTCCATGGACTCGATAATTCTCGCTTTGGTGCCTGACCTAATCATGGGTTCACACTCTGCAACTCTGGGCATTAAGCTTGCTTAATCTCCACAACGGCCCCCCGCGGCGGGATGCCTGGGGATGCCCTGTAGGGGCTATCTCACAGGGAAAAGCCAGGACGGGTTCCCAAGGCAAGCGCGGAGATACCCCTTCGGGGGTCGATTCTGGCGCTATATAAGTAACATAAGTAAGTAAGTAACATACCCGCACTGCCATTTTTTGATATAAACTCCATATGCAGCACCTACCTGGACTGACTCTGATGCATTCTGGGTGTTGCAGTCCACAGATACTGCGTGAACTGTCAACAGGTGAGCGGACATCCACAGGGGGACGGAGTGTGCCCTCGACCAATAAAAGGGTGGCAGGACTCAAGTTTGTGTTGTTGGAAGCCTCCTGGATTCTTGGGCGCTGATGAAGGCTGATAAAATTGCCGAAATGCATTCGCCACACAAGGAATAAAATCTGCTTCCAAAGTGTTCCCCTGCGTGGTCTCTGCTTATTCGCAAGAAGGAGTTTTGGTGCACTTTTTCCATGTCAGCAAGAGACACAGTACAGAGACCCCCGCCTCGAAAGTTGGCCATGAAGTCACTGGTTTTTGCTGCTGCAGTGGCTGTTTGTGTGTCCAGGTAATTGGAAGGACAGGGCCTGCCATGGACTTTAGGGAGAAAAGAAGGTGGTAGTGTGGTTACTTAACCGCATGCTGGGTGGCATGTATTGACATTGCTGCCCCTGCCGGATACTACACCCGGTTTCCAACCCTGAGGCGGTTAGGGGCCCGAGGAAGTGTTTTGTTCCCCTACAAGCAGGAAATTGGTTTTACATTCACAAACTGTTCTGCCATACCTGCACTTCCATCTGATGATAAAAACTCCCCATGCAGCACCTGCCTTGACAGACTCTGATGCATTCTGGGAGTTGCAGTCCACAGATACTGCATGAACTGTCAACAGGTGAGCAGACATCCACAGGGGGGCGGAGTGTGCCCTCGAGAAATAAGAGGGCTGCAGGACTCAAGTTCGTGTTGTTGGAAACCTCCTGGATTCTTGGGCGCTGATGAAGGCTGATAAAATTGCCGAAATGCATTTGCCACACATGGAATAAAATCTGCCTCCAAAGTGTTCCCCTGCATGGTCCCTGCTCATTCGCAAGAAGGAGTTTTGGTGCATATATATATATATATATATATATATATATATATATATATATATATATATATATATATATATATATATATATATATATATATATATATATATATATTACCTACTGGCGGTCGCCAGTAGGTATATATAGTTAGGATTTTTTCTCTATGGGATTTTTGAAAATTCTATGTCTAATAACTTTGGCGTTTGTGGACCGAATTGGCTGAAATTTTCAGGAAAATGGCACATTTTGTTTCTGAGCAGCCCCTGAAAATTTGGGGGGTGTTTGTCAAAGGGGGGCCGAGAAAAAAGGGGGGTCCCAAAACACGTTTTTCCCATGTTAATTTCCATAGGGCGGTTGGCCTCACTTTTAGCTCGAACGGCTGAATGGATTTGCATGAAACTTGGCAAAATTGTAGGGACTGTTAGCTCGATGTGCCTTTGCTAGGTCTCAATATATGTGCTCCAGTGGATTTTGATAAATTAACGTTCAAAAAAATATATATATCTGTGACAGCGCTCCGGGTAGCGCTCAGGTTCGCGTACTTGACGCGTAACGGAACTTCGCGAAGCGAAGCTGATTGACTCTCCGGTGTCTGTCAACATTCTAAACAGTCCGGAGTGGCCGCCATCTTGTCTCTCGGTAGGATCGAGAGACAAGAGGAGGCCAAAACGAAGTGGGAAATGACCATAAGGGGGCATAGTAGATCCTCCCTGACCCCCTAGGTTTGATGTGAAGGCTTTAAAAGGGCCCCGCAGGGCAAAAAAAAACAAAAAAAACAAAAAAAAAACGTTTTTTTTTGCGTGGGGAGCGCCCGGTACGCTTTTGTGCAATGGGCGGTGGTAATCTAAATGATGAGGCGGGGGGGCATCGTTCAAAGCACATCAGCGTGCATAAACACGAAAATGTTTTTATCTACCACGTACTTGACTTATCTCTCTGAGATGCATTCCCTTGTGTTTCGGCAATGGTAGTCTGTTCATTACATAGCTCGCCCGAGGGCGGTAGTACAGACCGCGCGTAGGAAAGGGTCAAAAGCCAGGGGTATAGGAGTATGTAACAAGCGAGCCATTTAATTGAAAAAACTAAACGTGACAAACGGTTGCAGGATCAGTGAAGGTTGATTTTATAATTGAAAGTATAACAGGATCAGTTACAATAAAATCGTCCATACGCACACCATGGGCGAGTATTATGGGTAACATTATTTCGAAGCTTTATTAATACAATAATCAATAATGAAATATCGACATCAATAGAGTTGTCCGTATTCCCAGTCAGTACCCTTCCCCGCCCGCCATGTGCACAAAGACCGCATACATCCCCCATAACGTCAAGGCTAAGTAACTAGAACGTCATAAGGACTTGCAAGTCGCTCCCATACTGGCGCCATTTTGGTCGAGGCCAGGCAGGTCCAGAGTATAGTTCAATGTCTCCAATAAGTAGCGGCAGGACCAGAATCCCTTTCGGTAGTTCTGGCTTCGTCATTACGAGCACTAGAAAACAAGACATTCTGGGCAATACCACCCTTGACGCAGCCCTTTATTCTACAAGATGGTGTCTTCAAAAGCCAGGGGTATAGGAGTATGTAACAAGCAGCCATTTAATTGACAAAACTAAACGTGACAAACGGTTGCAGGATCAGTGAAGGTTGATTTTATAATTGAAAGTATAACAGGATCAGTTACAATAAAATCGTCCATACGCACACCATGGGCGAGTATCATGGGTAACATTATTTCGAAGCTTTATTAATACAATAATCAATAATGAAAAATCGACATCAATAGGGTTGTCCGTATTCCCAGTCAGTACCCTTCCCCACCCGCCATGTGCACAAAGACCGCATACATCCCCCATAACGTCAAGGCTAAGTAACTAGAACGTCATAAGGAGTTGCAAGTCGCTCCCATACTGGCGCCATTTTGGTCGAGGCCAGGCAGGTCCAGAGTATAGTTCAATGTCTCCAATAAGTAGCGGCAGGACCAGAATCCCTTTCGGCAGTTCTGGCTTCGTCATTACGAGCACTAGAAAACAAGACATTCTGGGCAATATCACCCTTGACGCAGCCCTTTATGCTACAAGATGGTGTCTTCCATTCAGAAAATATTGTTGGCAGCATTTTGAAAGGAAAGATAAACGGCCGTTCTCCTAGTGAGTCTCACATTGTTACATTTATGAAGAATGTTGAAGAGTAGTATGTTGAAAATCTGAAGCCATCGTTCTACAAACTCTCAACCAGCCTTGGATGGAAAAATCCTGAAGAATGTACAAACTGAAAACCAGTTTTTGTCTGCATAGCATCAGCAGCAACACTTGAGTCAGCTTTGTGTGAAGCCGCCATCTTGATCCAATCAATACCGTCCCCCTGCACACATTCAGGGACCAGGCCGCATTGCGAGGGCACCGCAGGACGTGTCTTCAGGTCAAACGGATTGTGGGACAAGGTGCAGAATGGAAGAGTCACCAAAAGGCAAAAAGTTCCGCCGGCCGCCTATGTCGGGGGCGATCTCAGGCCACACCAGGGCAACAAGACTTGGGGAGGGGGCAGGAGCAAAGCGCCCCCTCCCAGTCCGCGCCACCACACCGCCCCTCGGGGGCCACCGTCAAGCGGTTCAGGGAGGCACCGCAGGCAGCGGTTCTTCAGATCAGTGGCTCTCACCGGCAAGGCTCCACTACATTAGCAGCGATCGTTGGCGCTGTGGTTGCGGCTGGAGGCCCGGCCTAGTCAATGCCCTGGCCTCTCCATGTCGTAGGTCGCAAGAGTGGGCGCAACTCTGCTGGCCGAGCGAGGAATACCGTCCCCCTGCACACATTCAGGGACCAGGCCACATTGCGAGGGCACCGCAGGACGTGTCTTCAGGTCAAACGGATTGTGGGACAAGGTGCAGAATAGAAGAGTCACCAAAAGGCAAAAAGTTCCGCTGGACCCCGGGAGCCGGCCGCCTATGTCGGGGGCGATCTCAGGCCACACCAGGGCAACAAGACTTGGGGAGGGGGCAGGAGCCAAGCGCCCCCTCCCAGTCCGCCCCACCACACCACTCCTTGGGGGCCACCGTCAAGCGGTTCAGGGAGGCACCGCAGGCAGCGGTTCTTCAGATCAGTGGCTCTCACCGGCAAGGCTCCCCTCCGTTAGCAGCGATTGTTGGCGCTGTGGTTGCGGCCGGAGGCCCCGCCTAGTCAACGCCCTGGCCTCTCCATGTCGTAGGTCGCAAGAGTGGGCGCAACTCTGCTGGCCGAGCGAGGAATACCGTCCCCCTGCACACATTCAGGGACCAGGCCACATTGCGAGGTTAGCGCAGGACGTGTCTTCAGGTCAAACGGATTGTGGGACAAGGTGCAGAATGGAAGAGTCACCAAAAGGCAAAAAGTTCCGCTGGACCCCGGGAGCCGGTCGCCTATGTCGGGGCGATCTTAGGCCACACCAGGGCAACAAGACTTGGGGAGGGGGCAGGAGCCAAGCGCCCCCTCCCAGTCCGCGCCACCACACCGCCCCTCGGGGGCCTCCGTCAAGCGGTTCAGGGAGGCACCGCAGGCAGCGGTTCTTCAGATCAGTGGCTCTCACCGGCAAGGCTCCCCTCCGTCAGCAGCGATCGTTGGCGCTGTGGTTGCGGCCGGAGGCCCCGCCTAGTCAACGCCCAGCCTCTCCATGTCGTAGGCCACAAGAGTGGGCGCAACTCTGCTGGCCGAGCGAGACTTGGGGAGGGGGCAGGAGCCAAGCGCCCCCTCCCAGTCCGCGCCACCACACCGCCCCTCGGGGGCCTCCGTCAAGCTGTTCAGGGAGGCACCGCAGGCAGCGGTTCTTCAGATCAGTGGCTCTCACCGGCAAGGCTCCCCTCCGTCAGCAGCGATCGTTGGCGCTGTGGTTGCGGCCGGAGGCCCCGCCTAGTCAACGCCCCGGCCTCTCCATGTCGTAGGCCGCAAGAGTGGGCGCAACTCAGCTGGCCGAGCGAGACTTGGGGAGGGGGCAGGAGCGAAGCGCCCCTTCCCAGTCCGCGCCACCACACCGCCCCTCGGGGGCCTCCGTCAAGCGGCTCAGGGAGGCACCGCAGGCAGCGGTTCTTTAGATCACAACAGAGTCTCATGCTCGATCGATTGAGTTGGCCGAATCAGGCAACAAGAAGGTGTGGGAGGGGGGCACCTCTTGCTCAACCACCACCTGAGGAGGTGGTACTCTCTTCCTAGGAGGTGGTGGTGGTGGTGGGGATGCACCAGCTGAAGCTACAGCACTTGCTATTGCTAAGTGATGAAAAAAGGTCTTCCTCTCACAAAGATGAAAGTCAGAGTGAGGAAACAAGGAGGGGTTTTCATCATTTGGGACAAAAAATAGTTCTAAACCAATGAAAAGTGTTATTTTTAGGTCACATGACCTAGCCTTACATCATTAGGAACCCAAAAGTGAAATGAACCAATGAAAAGTTTTATTAACAAGTCACATGACCTGTTATGCTTATGTTACGCGCTCTGCGCCGCGCCCCAGATCGCTTCCGGGAAGCTGCGCTTCGCGACTCGCGCACCTGAGCACTTCCGGGTGCGCTAACGCGGCGAGTCATATGACGCATTACGCAACAACGCGATACGTAGCGGTTACGCGACGCGTCACAATGTTGTTTTCTAACGCGGCAGTTGCGCAAACAGAACGTTTATCGGCCGGGCATATGGAATACATACACATTCATACCATACAATCAGGGCATGTACGCACAGTCACACCATACAATTTTTCACGTTCCCAGTGATGGTCTGCACTCCATGCAATATCTCACAGCGCTTGTCTATGTCTTTCCTTACATGGAACACGGTGCGGTCCATGTCCACTCCATTCTTCAGTCGGAACTCCGATGTAACCTACAGAGGAGAAAAGAAAGGGGGGGATACAGCATTCAGAGGATGTCAGCGCGCGCAAACACGAAAAAGCTTCTACTTACCATGTATCAGACTACCTGCAGGAACGTGTGATACAACAGATCTTGGCTATCCCTTTCGCATTATTTTTCTGTGTAACATATCCTCCCCTTCTTATGATGCCAAAAAATGTTTCATTTTGTTTGTCTCTAAATTCGAGTTCTCTCTTCGTGTATTTGTTTCTCAATTAGTCTTATTTTATGGGACAAAATACCACACCTTTCATTCGGCAGATACCTTAAGCTTAGGCGTGGGCGGAAAATCCGTTCCGCTCGCGGATTTTGCGGATTTTCGGGAAATCCGCAATCCGCGAGATTTGCGAATTTCCCGCAAAATCCGCAAATCCGCGAGCAGCGGATTTTGCTCGCACTGCTCGCACTGTTCGCGTGAGTTCGCGCCCCGCGAATAAGTGCAAAATTGCAGAAATACGATCTTAGCAAAACTGAAAGTAACTACTTACCAGGTTCAAAAGTTCAGGCTCATCATTAGTAGCCATTTCCTGGAGTGCTTCCTGAGGGGCCCCTCCAGAGTTCAGTTGCCAGTTGAAACTAGTATGTGACCCTGCTCTGAACCTCAGAATAGTTACACATATGCCACAAAGGTCCTGAATTACAGCTAAGGGAGACAAGCAGGAGCCAGGCTGGAAGTTAAAATCCATTAATCAGCCCCTAATTCATTATTGTCAGTTGGGGCAGGGCAGGTGTTGTAACTAATTTTGCAACAATGAAAGCACTTAGCAAGTGCAAAAGATCACTAATCAGGGCGCACTAAGGAAGCAGGTGCCAGCTAAAAAAATATTCTGTGACACATGAATCAGCCCCAAATTAATTCAGGTCACTTGAGGCAGGGAAGGTGTGCTTTGCTTTGCCGAAAATAATGTACACTGGACAACCAGAGGGTGTGGTGATGAAACAGAGGGTGGCATGGGTGGGCCAGAGGGTGGCATGAGTAGTCAGAGAGTGGCAGTGGTGACAGAGAGTGGCAGTGATGAAGAAGAGTGTCCCAAACAGGCTGGACACGTAGAAACAACAAGTTCGCGAAACTTGCGACCCGACAGGTAAGTTCGCAATTTGCGAAAGTGTACAAAACCCTCGCGAACTGGCAGAAACACGGGCGAACACAAAAAAAAAAAAAATCCGCAAATTCGCGGGAATTCGCGGATTTTGCGGATTGCGAATCCGCAAATCCGCAAAATTCGCGAACGCGAGATCCGCAAAATTCGCTCATGCTTATCGGTCGACCATTTTCTAACAATTCTGGAAAAAGGGCAGGTGTGACGGATACAAATTTCAATCAATCCTAAATTCAGGCAAAGGGTCTGCATTATCTGTCTTCTATTGTTTGGGAATAACAGCCATTATTCTAAAACCTTACCAACCTAGACGATTGTTATGACGCTGATTCCATACTTCCTTCGAAAACTCTTTTTTGCAAAAATGTCAGTATACAAATACGGGCCTACAACCACGTGGGCCGGCCACGGAGCAAGCTGGAATCGTATATGATGAGGGGACCTTTACACTGTAGAAAAACGTAACGGGCGGGCCATTAGGTTGCAGGAATTATGGTGTCTAACAGTTACAATGAAATTATCTAGATATACATTTGCGGGCAAGTACCATGAGTAACGTTAATTCGAACTTTCAATAGTACAGTAATGAATAATACATCAGAACTTAATATCAATAGGGATGTCCAAATGTTCAATCAGTACCCGTCCCCGCCCGCAATGTGCCCCAAAACTGCATACATATCTCGTGATATCAAGGCTGAGCAACCAGTACACATCAAGGAGTTGCGAGTCTCATTTATACCGACGCCATTTTGGGCGAGGCCGGGCAGGTCCAGAATATAGTCAAAATGTCTCCACCAACCAGCGGTCGGAACAGAACCCCTTTCAGCAGTCCAAAAAGTTGCGTTAAATGACAACAGAAGGGACAGGCAACAAGAACCATCAGTCAAAGAGGGGAGGGCAAGTTCTTCTCTACCGGGTCACGTTGGGGCTCCACCGGAACTGATCGAATTGGTAGTCTACAGTGTTTCTGGATGTTTCAGACTGAAGCTGGCGTCAGCATGAGAGCACCCCGTGGCTACGTCGTGGCCATTCCGCGAGCAATCATGGCAGTCGCTCCCCACCGGAAGTCTGCGGGAGTCGGGGGCCCCGGTGACTCTTGTAGAATCTTCAAGGCTGAGGGGACGCTTTTGGGAATGGGGCCCATGCCCTAGCAGTCAAGCGTCCGAGTTCCAGGGTTGCCCAGAGCCATCCTTGCAGGCCAGGCCCAAGTCCGTGGAGCCGACCGCCATTTCCTGAGCTCCGTGGCAGCCGCCTGTCGCTGTACCGCAAGAGTGGGTGCAATTCAGCCGGATGGCGGGTGAGACGCTGTAATAGCAAGAGCAGGCGTAATTCAGCTGGCCGAGCGAGGCACTGTGCCGCAGGAGCGGGTGCAACTCAGCTTGTCGAGTGAAGCGCTGGGGTGTAGCTGAGAAACCTCCACCTGGGGAGGTGGGGGAGGCTCATTCGCTCCGCCTCTCCCTTCCAGTGCACCCCACGCCGTCTCCTGGCGCAGGTATATGTGATGGTTGGACCAGGGCACAGCAGGACGTGTCTTCAGGTCAAACGGATTGTGGGACAAGGTCCAGAATGGAAGAGGCATCAAAAGGCAACAAGTTCCGCCTGACCCGGGAGCCCGCCGCCTATGTCGGGGGCGATCTCAGGCCATACCAGGGCAACAAGACTTGGGGAGGGGGCAGGATCCAAGCGCCCCCTCCGAGTCCGCGCCACCACACCGCCCCTCGGGGGCCTCCGTCAAGCGGCTCAGGGAGGCACCGCAGGCAGCTGTTCTTCAGATCAGTTGTTCTCACCGGCAAGGCTCCCCTCCGTCAGCAGCGATCGTTGGCGCTGTGGTTGCGGCCGGAGGCCCCGCCTAGTCAACACCCCGGCCTCTCCATCTCGTAGGCCGCAGAGTAGTCGGGGAGAAATCCCGGGAACGGCGGCATGCATTTGGATCGATGTTGCAGCAGGCTGTCATGTAAATATTTATTTAATAAAACGTTTTACCCTGTTACTTTGCTGGTGTGTTGTATATATTTATAATATTTGCATAGGGTTTGTCGTTATTTTGGGCGGAGTGGGCGGCGGAGCCGAGCTGTCTTGCAGCCATCATGGCGTCAAGCTCAGTTCCTCTCACTAGTTTCATATTTCTCATGAGGGGTTGTTCCTAATGTTTCTATTTTAGTGAGGTCAAAAAGAGATCCCATTAGTGGCCTACTGATTTTGCTTGATTCCTTTAGTTTTTTCTAACGATTTTTCACTATCTGCAAAGACTAAACAGAGTATTGCGACTCTGTGCTTGTTTGTAAATAGAGAATGAACCAAAGAGAACCAATTCCAAAACAGTAAATGCTTGGATAACAATCAATCAAATGGAGAGGGAAGCAGGCACGACGGATTACAACGGGGGCAAAGGCCTGCGTTACCTACCCTTCACTATCTGCAAAGAGAGAATACTCCTAAAAGAAAAGAGGGGGGGGCAGCGTTCAAAGCACATCAGCGTGGATAAACACGAAAATGTTTTTACCTACCAAGTACTTGACATTTTAAAGCTTTTGATATTTGCTATTAAAAAACCATTGAAATTCACTGAAAAAATGACATCACTGATGACATCTCAAATGACATCACTGATGACATCACTGATGACATCTCAAATGACATCACTGATGACATCACTGATGACATCTCAAATGACATCACTGATAACATCTCAAATGACATCACTGATGACATCACTGATGACATCTCAAATGACATCACTGATGACATCACTGATGATATCATTCATGTGACAATACAATGCATCTCCTCACACTTTAATATAACCTCTGTTACATCCATTGTAAAATACAAAATATACATTTTTACACCAATACTAGTTACTACATACGCACTCACTGATTCCTATGTCTACACACAGATTCACTCATTCACCCATACAATCATTCATACATACAATCACTCATCTTTACAACACTATCATATGCACTCATACACCAATACAGACACTCACACTCTGCCACTCATCCATGGAGTTACTCACACACCTAGTCAGTCCTGTAAATAATCAATCACACTTCCATTTTCTAATCAATACAGTTAAACATAGAGTACCTTACATTTTCAAACATATACTAACACATACTTACTCTCTTATACAATCATTGATACAAGAACACATTGATCTGCACAGAGTCACACATCTCCCAGCCAGCCACACACACACTCAGTCTCCCATACAAATACTTCGACAATCAATCAATAACCCATATAGTTACTCATATAGCTACTGATCAACACATGCAGCAGTTTACAGAACAACAGACATAATGATGCACAAATTAAGACAGTTTAGTCACTAACCCATGCACTCAGTGAGACACATTTAATCACTCACTCATACAGTCAGTCACGCACCTACTAAATCCTTCATCCAGACACTTCTACATCTACTCATTCTTCAATATGTAAAACATATTTAAACTTTACAGAAACACACAGTCACTGGATGATGTCATCAGTGATGTCATCGGTGATGTCATTTGAGATGTCATCAGTGATGTCATCAGTGATGTCATTTGAGATGTCATCAGTGATGTCATCAGTGATGTCACTGACTATGTCATGAATGATGTAATATGTGACATCATCAGCAGTGGATTGCGGGTGCGCGATATATAGTTAGTGCAACTAACTATATATGGAATTTCAATGGTTTTGTGTGAGTAAAATAAGGTTTTGTAAATGCTAATTCCTAACTATATATGGTCTATAACCCATGTTTTTTTCAGTGAATATATATATATATATTCACTGAAAAAAACATAGGTTTCACACCAGTTATAGTTAGGTGGAAATTTTACTCGCATAAAACAATTGAAATTCCCACGTTATAGTTAGTTGGACTCACCATAACTTGCGCGTGCAATGCACTGCTGATGACGTCACATATTACATCACTCATGACATGGTCAGTGACATCACTCATGACATCACTGATGACATCTCAAATGACATCACTGATGACAACATCCTTGTGACAAAGTGGCAGACCTCCTTCAGCATAAAATAACCTTTGACACACACATTCAAAAATAGAAACTAACATTTTCTTAAAAAAGGAGAAACCAATACCAATTACAACAACTTATTAGGTAATTCCAACATCTACATACACATCCACTCATTCACCAACAGTTCTATATAGTCACTCATGCATGTACTTACTCATCATATGTACTCATACACCTATACATCCTGTTACACACTAATACTCATCCATATAGTTACTCACACACAAATTCACACATGCAAATAAACTATCAAAAAACCATTTACTTGATTATACTGCTATATACACACCACTACACATACTTCTACAGAAACGGAAACATATTTACTCTCTTAAACAATCTATTATAAAAACACATACTCACTAACCCACCCATACACACAATCATCCACCCATACAGCCTTGCACACATGCTGTCTTCAAAATACATACAAATAGTGAGTCACTCATTCATGCATTTGTGCTCTAAGTAATATCCCCCACCGAACCATACAGACACTGATACTCAAAAAAACAACTAATAACCCATATACACACTCATGTAGCTACTCACCAACCCATGCAGCCACTTATACACAAAGTGAGACACACATACAGATATTTAAATATTTAAACATTACTCGCTACTATATGTATTCACTAGGATGCATTTAATAAGTCAGTTAAACAATCAATTTTACACAAAAAAAACATCCATTTAGACATTTATTCTTCCATCAACCTTTAGATATACATATATAAAAAATATTTATTTTTCAGAAAGATACACATTCACTGGATGATGTCATCAGTGATGTCATTTGAGATTTCATCAGTGATGTCATGAGTGATGTCACTGACCATGTCATGAGTGATGTAATATGTGACATCATCAGCAGTGCATTGCACGCGCAAGTTATAGTGAGTCCAACTAACTATAACGTGGGAATTTCAATGGTTTTATGCGAGTAAAATTTCCACCTAACTATAACTGGTGTGAAACCTATGGTTTTTTCAGTGAATTTAATAGGTTTTTTAAATGCTAATTCCTAACTATAACTGGTGCGAAACCTATGGTTTTTTCAGTGAATATATATATATATATATATATATATATATATATATATATATATATATATATATATATATATATATATATATATATATATAACATTTCTATGGAAAAATGAAACCCCTCATTTTGTTCCTTTTCAAATTAAATGTATTAAGTGTTACCACTTTATTCCAATCAAGATGACTTCAGGTGTGCCATACTTTTGTCATAAGTAAGACTTTTAGCGTTCTAGTTGCTCTTTAGAACACTCTGGGACATTCTGTCATTGGGCTATAGTTGGGCTACATCTGGATGATATTTGGGCTACATTTGGGCTCTTTTGTCTCTGGTTGCCAAACTTTCAGGGAAGGACCGGAGCTCCGGGAGGCAAATTTGAGGACATTTTCAGGCAGATTCGTAAACCGACGCCAAAGTTATTCACACTAGAATGTTGAGATTTTGCATTGAAAAAAATCCTAACTATAACTACCTACTGACAACCGCCAGTAGGTTTTATATATATATATATATATATATATATATATATATTTGAAACCAAACGTCCTGCTGCTTGGGAGCGCACACGACCTCCCTCTGCCTTTCGGCTTTGTAGATGCAGCCTGCCTCCGTGTGTCACTTATTTATTCCTGCTGCCAACGCGTTTCAAGGTTTTACAACCCCTTCTTCCCAGGCTCAAAAACGGCAATTGAGGCGCAGCTGCTTTATTTCCATCCTTTATTTCAATTATGACGGCACCCGGTGGGCGTATGCAAAGTGTCAATTAGTTGCATGATGGGACATAGAGTCTTCAATGTGCAGCAACACTTCCAATGTTCGTTTTTGCATATTGTATTATTTAAATGCAACCTTAGTAGGTCTGACTCACTCTGGCAGATATACATATATATATATATATATATATATATATATATATATATATATATATATATATATATATATATATATATATATATATATATATATATATATATATATATATATATATATATATATATATATCCATGGTATATAGATGCGGAGTTGGTTATAGAAAATATATACATGTGTTGTGGCATTTTTCTGGGTTTATATTTTTGTGAAAAATACTAATAGTGAATAACGATTTTTTATGTTGGATTAAGTACGCAAAGGTTGAGCTGGCATGATTATAGCTGAAACTAGTTAAATATGCTATATAGAAGTGTGTTTATTAATGAAATGTAGCTGTGTCACATTCATCTGAAAGTGCCATATTGGATAAAATGGATGCTGTTTTGACATTCACTCCTATTCTTCTCCCTTCCATCTTGTTCCACTGTACCTCTTCTCTCCCTACAAGCTCTGAAGGTGTAACAGATTTTTACTGTGTGCAGGTGCTTTGAATGACCATTCTTAATGTTTCTACATGTTGCAGTTTTCCAAGGCCCTGAGCCTGTAGATCCGTTGCTGGGCCTAGTCTTGTTCATTAGTTTGAGATGTCATTGTCGAAATGTTTCATATTATCATGAACATCTCTGAATGGCAATAACAAGGGAGGTGCTGGATGCTTTCTTGAAATTGGTTAGTACTTATGTACTTAGCTAGTGACATCTAATTTTCTGATTTGCCAAGAGAATTGTTACATGTGATCATACTACAATGATTCTGCCATTTCTCTATTTTGCTATGTAAGAATTGTTTATAAAAACCCATTAAACCCCTTGTATTTGGGGGTGAGCCAGAAGACTTTCCTTTTCTGCCAGTGATGCTGTTCGATTTACTTTTTTGTTGCTTACTTGAGAGTTATAATTATTTTTGATTTCTCTGTATAATTCTGCATTTGAGCCTTCTTTGCATTTATTCTATACCACTTGATTTTGAGAATTATTCTAATAAAATCCTTTAGCTTTTCTCTGATTTAGAACTCAATAATGGAGTGTTCCCATTTAATACGCTGCTAAATGGATGCTGAGAGTGTATCTTTTTACGCATGATCAACCTGGGAAAGAACCGTGGGGTATATTATCAAGGAAGGCGATAGGAGATTATTGCCGCTTTAGCAGCCGTTTTCGGCCGCTAAGCGGCAATAATTCTATCGCCCTATTAGCAAGTTGTCGCTAACAGCAGTTAGCGACAGCTTGTAGGCGATAGGGAGCGGTTTGGGGTCCGCTTTGCATGTCAGAGATATTTATCACTAATGACATGCAAAGTGGGCGTACCCAATCTGTTAGCGACTAAAAGCAGTCGCTAACATCGCTATTGCCTATTATCAACATCGGCGTAGCGATGGAAATATTTGCGCTAAGCGTGAATATCTCCAAAAGCTAAAGCCTGCTCAGACCAGCCCTTAGCCATTATATCCAATGGGAGGTGGATATTATGGCTAAGACCCTATTGGCATTAATGCGTGAATATCGCTGTATTCTCAGCGATATTCACGCATTTTGCCGTTTTTGCCGGATATTTTATCGCTGTAGAGATAAACGTTGCTAATAGCACGTTATCTCTGCGATAATATCCGGCGATGCTTGGCGATAAAAAAAAAATCGCTAAGCCCATTTAGCGATAAATATCGCTAGTTGTTGGTAATATGCACCCGTATGTGGTCAATTTGGAATTATCTGAATTTTGGGGTGTCCTAAATTGTGGGGTACAGTTCTGCTTCCACACATACTTACCTTTTCCCCCCTCAATATTCTCTCTACGATTGTAGTGATAGTAGTGTACCACAATATTCTGTAGTCGACATTTAGGATTCACACTTTTCATGTTATGCTGAAAATGAATATGCTAGGAGGCTTGGACTGCATTGTTGTTAGGCGTTTTAATAGAGTTTAGAATGTTAAGAATAATTATGCTGTGGGTGGAAACAGAATGATTTATTGTTGTCTAGTAACATATTTATGCTACACACTACCACATGGCACAGTCCAGTTCCATTAATGCTCTTTTATTTAAGAGATAATTACTTATATATGCTTATAGAAAGGTCCAGAGTGGCAGGTGCCCCTGCAGCTTGTTTAAGCACATTTCTATAACCTCTCATTGGTAATATAGGGGAGGATAGGGAGATAGAAATGTAATTGCCAAGTACATAATGAGAAAATGGAAAAGAGGCACAGAAGCGAGTTGGTGGAACCAGGGAGGGTAAACGCAGAAAATATAACTGATGCTATGATATCAGTCTCCATCTTTAACAAGTGCAGAGACTCAAAATGAAAAAAGGCACGAACAATACGAAATGAAGTCACAGTCACGAGCAGTTAGAAAGGCAGAATCAGATATCGAAGCGTTTTGAATATAGATTTTCTGATACAGGATGGCAGGACGGTGAAGCGTTCTGTAGAACTGGGTGGGGTGAAAGTGCAGCTGGTTGCGTGCATTAGTTCCGACTAGTGCCTGGTAATTCTTGAAAAGTCGAGCTCCTCCTGAAAGAAAACATCACAGGCGTCCTGGTATTTTTCAATATAGAACAAAACAAATTCCAGACTCGGTTATCAGTCACTCTTATTGTTGTATGCCTTTTACTTTGGCAAACATACATACCTGTCAATTCAGAAGTTTGCCTCACGTTTTAATCCAGCTCAGTTTTTTAGAAGCCCCCTGAATATAATCCGTGCGTCCCTCTCCACTTTGTTGGGTCTGACGACATTATAACTGTCTACAAGAGGTCGTGTTACCAAATCTTTAAAATAAACATTTAGTGGGCTTTGGCTCCACTCAGAGGTGTACTGCCCTCTCACTCCTAGCTTTGTCTATTTGGTGTGTCATTCCGCCTTACAGGCTTTCACTGGAATGCAAGTCTATTTTAGATTTGAAAAGTGTACTCAGTCATCACGCTCTTTCACACATTAAATTATCTCCTGTAGCGCATGTAAACAGCGCTAGAGGGGAGTGCGTCACTGATACTTCGGGCCTTGGTGCTATAGTTGTAAGCTCTGAAGTGTTCAGGTCAGAGTGTCTATCACTGACACCTCGTTACAGAGAGGGGTGAGGCAGAGCAAGTCTAACTGACACCATCCCACTCTGTGATGAGGAAGAGACTGCCGCCTCCACTCATTTGCTGACCTAGGGTCAGCCAATGACATGAGATCGCAGTCCCAACCCTCTTCAAACCTCCCAGGCTTCTCTCCAGAGACGGGGCAGGTAAGTGGTGTATAGGGGAGTGTCAAACAGTGGAATAGTGTAGAGTGGAGTAGCGTAGAGAGTAGTGTTGTACAGTGGATTGGTGTAGAGTGCTATAGGATATAGTGGAGTATTGCACATTGGAGTGGGGTATAATGGAGTTGTGTAGACTGTAGTGTCATACAGTGGTGCCAGGTACAGTGTAACAGTATACAGTGGAGTGGCCTAAGCTGGACTGGTGTACAGGAGTGGTATGGAGTGAAATAGCACATATAGGAGTGGATAAAGGAGCATGGGACTTGAATGTATGAGATATGGCAGCAATGAAAAATATGTTGTGTAGAGGCAGCACAGTGAATTCACATGTAGGAAGGAAAATTGTGATATCCACAACACATTGTCTCACACATTTGAGCAACACACTCTCCCTAATCCCAGTTGATGTGGCCCACAAGTAGCTGGATTCTAGTATGGCAAGGTCACAAGGACACACTGCACATAGCACCTGCAGCAATGATCCCATGTGCATACAACCTGTTGCATGTCATTGAGATTGGCACAAATTATGCCCATACCAACTGGCATGTACAAGTGTTAAATGTTTCAGGCCAAGTGTATAACATATATTCCTGCAACTGCATTTCCCATGGCAATAGTGATGCATTGGCTGTGAAGTTCACACGTGGAAATGCACTCATGTGCCTGTGAAGCCATACATTTCAAAGACAACTGCACACCTAACCAGGTGTGTTCCCATTAAATGCTATAATGCACATATGAGGCACCCTATCCACCCCACAAGTAATACAGTAAAACCAAATTGTTGATGCTGATGTAGTGGAAGCAACAATGCCATGCATACCAAAGCACTACAAGAACTACAGGCCCATCTCTCTTCTCCCCTTCGCCACCAAAGTCATCGAGAAAATCATCAACACCCAGCTAATGCACTTCATACAAACAAACAACATCCTCAACTCATCTCAATGCAGATTCCGCAGCAACCACAGCACCAAGACCACTCTCATAGCCGCCACTGATGACATCCGCACCCTCCTTGATCAAGGGCACACTGCAGCCCTCATACTACTAGACCTCTCAGCAGACTTTGACGCCGTCTCCCACCGCACACTAGCTGCCAGCTTCCATGATGCCGGCATACAGTGAACTGCCTTAGAATGAATTCGCTCTTTTCTCTCTGGCAGAACTCAAATAATAAGACTCACGCCCTTCCTCTCCGAGCCCACAGAGATCAGATGCGGAGTACCCCAAGGATCCTTTCTCAGCCCCAAGCTCTTCAACATCTGCATGTCCCTCCTTGCAACCATTGTCAGAAAATAAGGACACAGCTTTGTAGCTTACGCCGACGACACCCAGCTGATCTTCTCCCTCATCAAGGAACCCGACATCACCAGGCACAGTTTTCAGGAAGGAATGAAGGACGTCAAATCCTGAATGAGCAGCAGCTGCCTGAAGCTCAACTCTGAGAAAACGGAAGTCCTTCTCCTCGGATCCACCCCCTTTGCATAAGACAACACCTGGTGGCCCCCCGCCCTCGGAAACCCACCCTCCCTACTGTCCGTGCCCGCAACCTCGGCATCCTACTAGACTCCTTACTCACCATGAACTGCCAGATCAATGCCATGTCCTTCACATGCTTCAACACCCTCCGCATACTCCACAAGACCTTCAAATGGATCCCCCATCACCCACTTACTCATCACCAGCAGTCTGGACTACAAAAAATGCTCTATGCCAGAATCAACAAAACTCTCCTTCGCAAACTTAAGACCATCCAGAACACCACAACCAGACTTTTCCTCAGCATTCCACGACATAACCACATCACCCAGCACTTCCACAACCTCCACTGGCTCCCCGTCAAAAAGAGAGTAACCTGCAAACTGCTTCCACATGCCTACAAAACCCTCCGTAATACCGGGCCCCAATACCTCATGAAAGAATCTCCTTCCAGCCCCCAATAGAAACCTCAGCTCCACCGACCTAGCCCTTGCTGAAACCCCTGCATCATCAGAGCCAGAAGAGGGGGCAGATTGTTCTCATACATCGCGGCCAAGACCTGGAACAACCTCTCCCTCAGCATCAGACGAAGCCCTACACTGCATGTCATCAGAAAGGACCACAAGACCTGGTTCTTCAGATGACCTCAGAGCTGCCCGAACCCCCCCCCCCCCAGTGCCTTGAGTCCCTTATGGGTGAGTAGTGCACTCTATAAATCCATTATTGATTGAAAGCAGAGCCCAGACAAGGGAATGTGTAGGCCAAATGTAGCCCATCACAGATTTGCATTGTGTCCCCATTTACCCTCTGATTTAATAAACACAATACATGCTCCAAGGTCTGGGGACACCTGCACCTGCAAATAAATTACATGTCACAGTGACAGTGGTACTACTATACTGGAACGGTTCATTATATACACATACATTGTCCAGCATCATTATCAAGGCCAGCGACAAAGGCCATTGAGAAAATATTACTTTAATGAATGCTATTAACTTTCTTAGAAAGTTTAAAACAACAAGACCAATGGACAGCCCACAAATCAGACAGCACTTGTGTGTCACAAAACCTGCCAAACAGTTCACTGCATGGGATCGGAGCATGAAATGGGCACTCCAGACTCCCCTCAGGGAACATATGGGTGGACAGAGGGAGGATGGTTCAATCCTTTGGAGGGCTGGACATAGGAGGGGGAGGCCGGCTGGGATAGTAGGAGGGCTGGATCTTGGAGGGGGAGGGCTTGCTGGGCTAGTGGGAGGACAGGACCAGGGTGGGGAGAGCTGGTTTGGCCAGAGGGAGGATTGGACCTGGATAGGGGGATGGTTGTCTGGGGCAGTGGGAGGACTGCACCTGGGAGGGAGAGTGCTGAATTGGGGAATTTGAGGGCTAGGATCAGTATGGGGAGGGCTGGGCTTCAACAATTTGGGGATCCTATAACCCCAAAGGTGACTATGGGAAATGGAAACGGAGGTAGCTATATCAGCCACCTTTTTCTCAGAATGAGGGAGTGGGGGTTCTTTTTTTGATCTTTTGCCAGATTTAGGTGAGGGATTTGGTGGGTGGATCTTTTACCCTTCCTCTCCTATTGGGAAGGGACTTCCTCAGCATGTTTGCTGGTGCCCCCATTCTCTGGGGGCAGCTAGAAGTGTAAGGTCGAGAGATTGGGGGTATGCCAGCCCTCTTAACTCTGGAAGGGGGGCAGCAGTAGCAGACCAGAGGTCCAGAGCACACAGGGTAAGGGTTTTCAAAGATGTGGGAGGAGGTGTGGTGAAGGGTAGGGTTTTGGAGAGAGAGGAATCTGAGGTCTGAGATGTGGATGGATGGTTTCTGTGTGTATGTCTCCGAGTGTCCTAGGATGATGATGTTGGTGTTGTGTTTCATGTGCTTTTAGTGTGTGTTGCGCATGGTGTGGTGTTTTTGTGTTTCTTGGAGTGGTATTGATGTGTGCTGAGTGTGGTGCCTGTGTGCTTAGGTTTGCGTGTACTCTGGTCAGGTGGGGGTAGTGGGAGGGTGGAGGAGGAAAGGCCAGGAGGCAGGATAGGAGGCTGGTAGTTCTGGATGGCTGCTGTCAGTGTCTAGGCTAGAGACTGGACAGATCTCTGCAGGCCAGCCATGTCTGTATGAATGCCCTCCAGGAACGCACCAACTAGGGACAACTAGTTGCCATGATCCTGGAGGGCATTCAGGAATGCAGTCTGAGCCCACAGAGATCTTCTGCAGGACGTCTATAGCCTCTACACTGAGAGCAGCAGGAGAGAGAGGGACGGGGACGCTAGTGCCTGGGGGGGAGGAGACTCTACCCTTCTCAGAGAAGCGGGACCGGATAACAGTTTGGGGAGCAGCAGGGAGGGTGGACACACAACATGGTTTGGCGAATGGAGATGCAGATGTTGAGCTTTCTTGGTCCGACTACGCCATGGAGTCCCCGCTGGAGTTTGACGTTGTGGAGCTTGGTGTAAAATCTGCAAAAACAACAGTTGATGGACAGAATGCTGAACATACCCGTCCCACTCGGGGTGATAAATGCAAAAAACAACAGTTGATGGACAGAATGCTGAACAATGTCATACATTCACCCCAGTACAGAGATATGGGCCTGAATCCATTGTTTATTTGCTCACCATGCCATTCCAGTTTGAACCCAGCCATATGCAAATCAGTCTTGACTCTGTGCCCCATGGGAACAGTCAAGCCCGAACTGCCAAGCCAGGTCCTCCCTGGGCTGGAAACAAGCATCCTAGGACCGGTTTCAGGCTTTCAGCCCTCTTCAACCAGGATAGCTTGATTCCATTGGCATGGAGAGCACGAGACTCACTTCTGAGCATACCTGTCCCACTCGGGGTGACAAATGCAAAAACAACAGTTGAGGGACAGAATGCAGAAAAATGTCATACATTCGCCCCAGTACAGAGATCTGGGCCTAAATCCATTGTTTTTTTGCTCACCATGCCATTCCAGCTTGGACTCAGCCATATGCAAATCAGTCTTGACCCTGTGCCCCATGGGAACAGTCCAGCCCAGACTACCAAGCCAGGTCCTTCATGGACTGGAAACAAGCATCCTAGGACCGGTTTTGGGCTTTCAGCCTTCACCAGCCAGGATAGCTTGATTCCAGTGGCAAGGAGAGCACGGGACTCACGTCTGAGCATACCCATCCCACTTGGAGTGACAAATGCAAAAACAACAGTTGATGGACAGAATGTAGAACAATGTCATACATTCGCCCCAGTACAAAGATCTGGGCCTAAACCCATCTTTTTTTTGCTCACCATGCCATTCCATTTGAGCCCAGCAATATGCACATCAATCTTAACCCTGTGCCCCATGGGAACATTCCAGCCCGAACTGCCAAGCCAGGTTCTCTCTGGCCTGGAAACAAGCATCCTAGGACCGGTTTCGGGCTTTCAGCCCTCATCAGCCAGGATAGCTTGATTCCAGTGGCATGGAGAGCACTGGACGCATGTCTGAGAATACACGTCCCTCTCGGGGTGACAAATGCAAAAACAACAGTTGATGGACAGAATGCAGAACAATGTCATAAATTCACCCCAGTACAGAGATCTGGGCCTAAATCCATCGTTTTTTTGCTCACCATGCCATTCCAGTTTGAACCCAGCCATATGCAAATCAGTCTTGACTGGGGATGAGTGCTTGCAATGTTCAACACTCTGTCCATCATCCCCTTTGGTTTTGCTTGGAGTAACATCTCCTGTCTCCTCCAGGGCACATCCATCATTCTACAAGGCACTGGTCCTGTCCGTGTCACTCACCCCTCGTGGAGCACTCATGCCACCTGCTTCCACAACAGTGCCCGGCCCCTCTTCTTTCCTGCCCTCTGTTGATGCTGTAACAGAAGAGACATAGGTTCAATACAATGGCCTTGCTACAAATCTGAAAGCAAATGCATATTCAACTCTGTACACATAAGTGCAGAAAATTCGTTGTACATGTACTGGCTGCATCAGCACAACCTTTGGCATGAGAACAGGATGTATTGACACATGACATGTGTAAGTTCAGGCTACATGATGTGTTGACAATGCCAAAAACTATTGCATTTGCACATATATACATCTCATATCCTATTGTGTGTTGCAACACCTCCATGCTTTCTCTCAAAAAATCTACACATCCAATGGTGTAGTATCCCTCTTACATTATGATGAAAGACTACACATACAAACTGAGACATGCAAATAGGTAAATGATCATACATGCATACTCCAACAACTCTTAGTACTGTAGAACACCTGCTTGGGATCAGTGCCATCACAATCCAAACACGTCATTGACATGGAAGTGGACACCATACCCAACTTAAACCCCCATTCATCAAGCTCACTGCTGGCTAAATGATGCAGTTGAGACATACACATCAAAAAACCAAAGGAAATGAAGGACGGAGCGTTGACAATACAAGCACTAACCCCCAGTCAACTGATCTGGGTTTAATCCATCACCGTTCTTTAGCCCACTCTGCCACCCAAGTTCAGACATGGCCATATGCAAATCAGTCTGACCCTGTGCCTCATGGGAACAGTCAAGCCCGAACTGCCAAGCCATGTCTTCCCTGGACCGGAAACAAGCTACCGAGGACCGGTTTCTGGTATTTCAGCCGTCTTCAGCCCGGCTTGCTTGAATCCAGTGGCAAAGTGAGCAAGGGACACACGTCTGAGCATACCCTGCCAACTTAAGGCGAACAAAGAAAAACCAAAGGAAATGATGGACAGAGCGTTGACAATACAAGCACTCACCCCCAGTCAACTGATCTGGGTTTAATCCATCACCGTTCTTTAGCCCACTCTGCCACCCCAGTTCAGACATGGCCATATGCAAATTAGTCTGACCCTGTGCCTCATGGGAACAGTCCAGCCCGAACTGCCAAGCCATGCCTCCCCTGGACCGGAAACAAGCTACCGAGGACCAGTTTCTGGCATTTCAGCCGTCTTCAGACAGGCTTGCTTGAGTCCAGTGGCAAAGTGAGCAAGAGACTCACGTCTGAGCATACCCTGCCAACTTATGGTGAACAAAGTGGTACAAAAGGGGGTGGTGATGGATGGAGCATCTGAACCAATCATACACTCTCACCCAGTCAACAGATCTGGGTTTAATCTATCACCGTTCTTTAGCCCACTCTGCCACCCCAGTTCAGACATGGCCATATGCAAATTAGTCTGACCCTGTGCCTCATGGGAACAGTCCAGCCCGAACTGCCAAGCCATGCCTCCCCTGGACCGGAAACAAGCTACCGAGGACCAGTTTCTGGCATTTCAGCCGTCTTCAGACAGGCTTGCTTGAGTCCAGTGGCAAAGTGAGCAAGAGACTCACGTCTGAGCATACCCTGCCAACTTATGGTGAACAAAGTGGTACAAAAGGGGGTGGTGATGGATGGAGCATCTGAACCAATCATACACTCTCACCCAGTCAACAGATCTGGGTTTAATCTATCACCGTTCTTTAGCCCACTCTGCCACCCCAGTTCAGACATGGCCATATGCAAATCAGTCTGGCCCTGTGCTTCATGGGCACAGTCCAGCCCGAACTGCCAAGCCATGCCTTCCCTGGACCGGAAACAAGCTTCCTAGGACCGGTTTCTGGCATTCCAGCCGTCTTCAGCCAGGCTTGCTTGAGTCCAGTGGCAAAGTGAGCAAGAGACTCACGTCTGAGCATACCCTGCCAACTTATGGTGAACAAAGTGGTACAAAAGGGGGTGGTGATGGATGGAGCATCTGAACCAATCAAACACTCTCACCCAGTCAACAGATCTGGGTTTAATCTATCACCGTTCTTTAGCCCACTCTGCCACCCCAGTTCAGACATGGCCATATGCAAATCAGTCTGGCCCTGTGCTTCATGGGAACAGTCCAGCCCGAACTGCCAAGCCATGCCTTCCCTGGACCGGAAACAAGCTTCCTAGGACCGGTTTCTGGCATTCCAGCCGTCTTCAGCCAGGCTTGCTTGAATCCAGTGGCAAAGTGAGCAAGGGACTCACGTCTGAGCATACCCTGCCAACCTATGGCGAACAAAGGGGTACAAAAGGGGGTGGTGATGGACGGAGCATCAGAACCAATCAAACACTCACACCCAGTCAAAAGATCTGGGTTTAATCCATCACCGTTCTTTAGCCCACTCTGCAACCCCAGTTTCAGACATAGCCATATGCAGACCAGTCTGACCCTGTGCCTCATGGGAACAGTCCAGCCCGAACTGCCAAGCCATGCCTTCCCTGGACCAGAAACAAGCTTCCTAGGAACGGTTTCTGGCATTCCAGCCGTCTTCAGCCAGGCTTGCTTGAATCCAGTGGCAAAGTGAGCAAGGGACTAACGTCTGAGCATACCATGCCAACTTATGGTGAACAAAGCGGTACAAGAAGGGGTGCTGATGGACAGAGCCACCCCCTTTTGTACCGCCTTATTACACTTTATTGGCACAACTAAAATTGACATTTAAAAATAGTATATCCTTGTTTTTAAAAAATACACCAAAAACACAGAGAATAATCACTTAAAGGATGGACATTTCATTATTTTACACTAAGCACTGTTGAACCAAGAATAGGAAATTATTGTTTGAGTGGGAACTGATGTAGTCACAGTGGGTCTTGTACAAGTGAGCCTGTTGAGAAAAATGGTATTGTTGCAGCTGTGTAATTTTTATTTTTCCCTCCTTTGTTCACCACCCTGTGTCCTTTTCATTTTCAGTAGCATTATTCTTAAGCAAAAGTCTTGTTGCAAAAAGAGCCATGTGACCCATTTGTTGTACTAACTTGGGATGCTACCTCACTATTGATAAGCTTCTGCTTGATATTACTGCTTCCGTGAATGTAAAGTATCAATGTTCTCATTTACATTGGGATTTTCGAAATATATAAAAGTTCTGAAGGTTTGTGCTTGGAATACATGGAGACGCTTGCTCCATTGAGGTACCAGGTGATCCCTTCACTCCAGGTGAACACCCTCCTAGAATCATTGCTTGAGGTGAATAATGCACTTTGTGGTGCCCAAGGGTGTTTTGACTAGTGAACAGCCTGTGAATGGAACCTGCCCAAGATCTATTGGGTTGTACACTACCTTCCATTTTATCTGAGAGTTTTCTTTAGAAATAAGTGGCAGGATTGATTCCTTTTTCTACCTTACTTTTTAGAATATGTAGTACTGTAGGGTGTACACTGGACTATGCTCCAGTGTGAACTCCTCCCTCCATGGTGCTCCTGGGTGGCCTCAGAATAGGTATCTCAAGTGAAGTTGCATTCCGCGACATCCTCTTTGGCCAGGTTTTGGGACAGACACTGAGGAATGAGAACCTTGCTCTGTGGGGGTGTAGGCTCAGCCTCTTAATGTTGTCACCACCCTGTCACAGGTTGGACACTTTACTCTATGGTGAGAAGAGATGGGACCCCTGGAATAGGTGTTGGGGTAGAAACGTCTGTCAGTAGTACTCCTGGGTGAGTGACTAGCTTTGTGGTGCCCTAGGAAGGGATAGCCCAGCGCTCTATGGAGTCTTTGCAAGTGGTTGCAGAATGAGCGGCTTGACAAACACTATTTCAAGAGTGTTCCAAGGTGACTAATGGGATGCCAAGCGTACAAGGAGCATCTTACTGGTGTCAGCACAGAAACTGCTCTCCTTGTGATGTCAAGGCTCTTTCTTAGCATGGGCGAAAATGTGGACCATGCAATTCTTGCTGTCATAGAACAGGCTTACAAAAACAAGTGGCTGGGTGAACACTGACCTCCACTGTGTTCCAGGGTGACCACAGAGAACATGGCCCAATAAACACCATCTTACTTGGTGCAACATAGGTTGAATTTGACAAGTGAAGGTAGTGAACACACTACAGGCAAACTCATTGTTGGCTCCCTTTCTGCAGGAACAGTTTCACAATTGCTTTATTCACCTTCTTTGTTTCTCAAATTTGATTGACAAAGCACTGCTTGCCCATTCATTTAAAAAAATATTGCTGGGGAAGTACCCCCCCCCCCAACTGGCTTATGTCACCTGGGCTCGCACGCTACGCGTGCTCACCACAGGGCACTCATACCAAACGTTTACGCCGCACCACTTTCAAATGTCACCAGCCGCCACTGCCTTTAATATTGTATTTTATAAATATGAATAAACACCATTGTGTTAAAGAATTTGCCTTAAGATAGCCAAGCAAAAGACTGTATGTTTGGCAAAATCGTTTGCAGTCACATGCTGGGATAATAAACTAGCATACACGAGGCTTTTCACTCGTGCGCAAGGAATAAAACCGGCACCTTTTGATTTACACGTGCCCAACTTGGAATCCTTCTCACGCGGCTCACGTGAGCAGTTAAAGTCTATTTAAACCGCTCGCGCTACAGCTCTGATGCTTAGTCTCGTCAGAGAAACGTTTTACCTGCACTCCTGCTGAAGATCGGACATTGCGTCTAGCTTCCCGGCTGCTTCCTGGATTCCCTCACGTCGCATCTTCAGTCCCTCATCTTTTCCTCGGCTCCCGCTTCCTAGAAGACGTTCTTTGACTTCCGGAGGAGCGCGTTCCACTCCTTTCACCTTTGAACAGCTGATATTCCGGAAACCTGAAAATAAAGGAAAAAGCAGATAAGTGACTCGCTTGAAAGGAAGAGTTTACATAGTTATTAATGCACCAGTGAGCCATGGTTTCTCACTATTGAAACACAAAGATTTTCTTTACTTTAGGCAAATAAGAGTTCTTGTTCATAGAATCAACAGACTTGGTGAAACAATCGAACTCTTCATATTTTTGGTAAACAATAAGACTCTGACAACAATTAAGACTTGAGGAGCCTTCAATAAGAACTTTTAGTGGTAAGAAGAATTACCACAAAGGTAACTGTTTGGAAATTATAAAGGTTATGGACACATTGTTTTATAATTGGAGGTAATTATTATTATAGCCTTTATGTCTTTATCATTCTTACAGGACAAGAGATACTTACCAAGAAGTAGAGAATTTTACCTCTAGAGCGGAATAGTAATTATTTCTTAGGTCATAATTTAAGCAGTGTGTAAAGAGTTATTTTAGGACAACTCCTTGAATGGTCTGATGTTACATTATGTAATTGCTTAATCTCTGGTTTAATGTTTAGATACTCATGGATGTTGCCAGTTAGAAGGTGCCGCAAATCGTAGCAAGAAGTTTCAAGCAAACAGCAAAAGAAGTAAGGCTAGCAGGCAACAACAGCCAACAAGATTTTCTCTTGTCTCTTTGATTCCCATTCCACCTTTCCCTTTGGGAACCTTTTTAAACATCAGTTCTTTAATTCTCTGCTGTTGGGATAGTTCTTAAGGAGATTGGGGTTCGTTCATCTCTCAGAGAAGAACCAGGAGTTCAGGTGAGTGGTTTACATGACAGAAGACTGAGCCACTCCATCTCTTCTCTGAGTGATCAACGAAAATGGATTTGCCAGAGAATTCTTTGGATTTATCCGAAATAGTTCGAAATCTACAGATAGAATTGCAACAATTGAAGCAAGAAAATGACGTACTTAGAGAAGAATGATCAAAAACTAAACTTGGATTTATGCAGTGGAGAGATCCTAAGGGCCCAGAAAAATGTCCAATTTTATCCCCACCTAAGTTTGGTGTCACAACCTTTTCCTCAGCAAATCCAGTGGCGCAACAGACCGACTCTAATGTCCAAGTAACTGTAGACACCCCAACACCTGTCCCTCTTGCTAACCCAGAACGTTTCTTAGGAGACACTTCCCGCTTTGCAACTTTCATTAATCAATGCCAGCTGCATTTTCATTGCAAACTTCAGATTTTTAATTCAGATTCCACCAAAACAGCATTCATTATTTCCTATTTGGGTGGAGTAGCAGCTGATTGGGCTATTCCTTTAGTCGATAAAAATTACCCTCTTTTACAAAATTATGATGCCTTTAAGGACGCCATGACCCGACTTTTTGCTCGCCATGTTTTTGTCCAGTCAAATGACAATGAGCTGCTAAATCTTTGACTAGGAACAAAGGATTTACTTAGTTACATCACAACCTTTAATAGCCTTCTTTCTGAAACCTGTTGGCCTGAGGAAAAACGTACTTCTTTGTTTTATCGAGGGTTAGGAGAAGAATTGAAAGATTCCTTGGCTCACATAGTTGATTTGCCAGTTGATTACAGAGAGTTTGTTGATTTGGTGGTAACATTGGATCACTGTTTAATTGAGAGAAAAGGAGAAAAACCTTAAGCAGACTTTAGACCTAAAACAGACTTCAGATCTATGATTTTAAAACTGAAAGAAGAGATAAAGAAGACAAGGAAGAAAAATCTAGTGACCCTGAACCAATACAAATAGGGGGAATCAGGGGGTCACTATCCCCAGAAGAAAAAGAAAGACGTAGAAAAGAAAAATTATGCTTATACTGCTGTAAAGGTGGGCATTTTGCCAGAGACTGCACAATTAAGCCTAAAAGAAAGAAAGAGGTCGCCCTGACAGAACAAATCGAATTGGAAAACTGAATTTCTCAAAGAAAGAAGAGATCATTTCTTTGAGAGAAGCAGAATATAAGATCTCAAGAAAGATCCTAAATATAAAAACTAGTGTAGCTAGATATATGATGATTCTTATGACTGTCATTGTAACAATACAACAAAGGCATGGTTTACCAGTTCTAGTGGATTCAGGAGCTACAGTAATTTTTTTTATTTAAACTGAGCCAAAAGATTTAATATTTCACATATTATCAAGGAAGAACCTGAACCAGTAAGAGCTGTGGATTGTTTAGCTTTATTGTCTGGTCTAATTCGATCGCACACAGTACCTCTAACCCTTGTAAGTGAAAATGGACATACTGAGCAACTAATGTTTGATCTTATTGACACTCCAGCTTTTGGAATTATTTTAGCTATTCCTTGGCTTGAGAAACACAATCCAAAAACAGACTGGGTACAGAGAACGGTAAGTCTAGATTCCACGTTCTGTAGAATTCATTGTTACCAAGAAGCTAGAGACCCTATATTCCCTTTACATTGTGCTTCAACACACATGTCAGAGAGTACTTTACCAAATAAATACAAAGACTATGCTGATGTTTTTGATCCAGTTCAAGCAACTCAGCTTCCCCTTCATAGGGTGTACAACTGCAGAATAGATTTGATTCCTGGAATTCCTTTACCCTGCAGCCGCATCTATGCCCCTACAGAGCCAGAAAATCAATATTCAAAAGACTATCTGGATGACCTACTAGAAAAAGGTTTTATTCATCATTCGACCTCCCCAGTCTCCTCTCCTCTTTTCTTCATGGCAAAAAAATCAGGAGATTTGAGGGCTTGTATTGATTATCACACCGTTACCAAAGCCACCATTAAAAATCAGTATCCTTTGCCATTGATTCCTGTCTTATTGGACCAGGTTAAAGGTTAAGGGTTCCACTATTTATACCAAGCTTGATCTTCGCGGAGCTTATCACCTGATACGAGTGCAGGAAGGTGATGAGTGGAAGACCGCATTTCGTACTAAGTTCGGCCTATATGAATATACTGTCATGCCGTTTGGGCTGTGTAATGCCCCAGCAGCATTCCAGTATTTCATTAATAAAGTTTTCCATGACCTGTTGGACGTTTTTGTTATCGTCTATATTGACGATATTCTAGTCTTTTCAAAGTATGAAGAAGAACACATAGTACATGTCAGGACAGTGTTGCAAAGATTAAGAGAACATGCTTTGTTTGCCAAATTAGAAAAATGTGTGTTTCATGCTCATTCAGTAGAATTTCTAGGATACGTGCTTTCACCCAAAGGAATAGAAATGGACCCAAAAATGTTGAAGCAATCACCAACTGGCCAACTCAAACGTCGGTAAAAGAAATCCAAAAGGTGTTAGGGTTTGCTAACTTTTATTGACATTTTATTTCTAATTTCTCAAGAATTTTGACTCCTATCACACAATTGTTAAAAAAAAGACAGGCCTTTCACTTGAATGATGAAGCTAATGAGGCATTTCTGAAATTAAAAAAAGCCTTTACCTCAGCTCCTGTATTAAGTCATCCTGATCCAGATCAACCCTTTATAGTTGAAGCAGATGCTTCTCAAATCGCTATAGGATGGGGTTTTAATGCAAAAAGATCCTAGAACCGGATATCTCCATCCTCTGGCTTACTTTTCACAACTACTACTAGCAGAGCAGAACTACACCATAGCCGAGGTAAATTGTTAGCCATTAAGGATGTTTTTGCCGAATGGAGACATCATCTTTTAGGAGCCAAACACACTGTCACTATCTATACCGATCATAAGGATTTACTGTTCTTTACCTCCATCAAAGCGCTAACACCCAGGCAGATGAGATGGTTGCATTTCTTCAGTGAATTCGATTTCCTGATAACGTATCAGCCAGGACAAAAACAATTGTTATCTGATACCCTCTCTTGTTTGCATGAGAAAGAATCACTAGATCAGAAGAAAACTGCTCAAAATATTATTCCAATTAATAGAATTGTAGCTGCTACTCAGTCTGATTCTTTTTTGCAAAAAGTTAATGCTGAATCTCAAAAAATGTATCAAAAGTCATGATTACAGAATAAATACTGTTCATTTTCTGATGCGTTGTATTTTTATTTTTTAAAAAAAGGCTATATGTTCCTACAGAAGAACTAAGGCAGAAAATCATGGTTTGGCATCTCGACTCCAGTCTTACAGGTCAACCTGGTATTCAAAAAACCTTAGATTTGTGTTCTCGAACCTTTTGGTGGGATACCTTAAGAAAAGTTGTCCAAGATTATGTCAAAAAATGTCCCATTTGTGCTCGTAATAAATGCCAACATATAGCCCCTGCTGGTTATTTACAACCATTACCAATTCCACCAACCCCATGGCACACTATTAATATTGATGTTATCACTGATATGCCTTTGTCCAACAGTTTTACAACAATTCTTGTGGTTGTAGATTTATTAACTAAAATGGGTCATTTTATTCCCTTACCAAAATTACCTTCTGCACTGGATTTTTGTGACATTTTCATCCAGAATGTTGTTAAATTACACGGATTGCCGAGTAAAATTATTTCAGATAGGGGCCTACAATTAATTTCCAAGTTCTGGAAAAATGTGTGTAATAAATTAGAGATTGAAGTAGCATTATCATCGGTCTTTCACCCACTAACCGATGGCCAAACAGAAAAGGTTAACCAGTTTCTAGAACAATCTTTGCGATGTGTTCTAGCCACATTCACTTCCCAATGGGACAAGGCGTTACCATTGGCAGAATTTGCTTACAATAACAATGAACATTCTACTTTGGGTTGTTCACCTTTCTATTTTATGACTGGTTACCATCCTCATAGTATTCCAAAACAATTGGCAGCTGATAAAGAGGAATTGCCAGCAGTATCAGAAAAGATCAAACAATTGCAGCAGTTTCAAGAAAAAACTAGATATTCCCTAGCTAAAAGTAAGGATATTCAAAAGAAAAAGGCAGACAAACATAGAACCCCTGAACCCCGTTATAAAATTGGAGATCTGGTTTGGTTGTCTACTCGGAATATCCGGCTAGATGGACCCAGGAAATTACAACCCCGTTTTATAGGACCCTTTCCCATCCAAGAGATTCTAAATCCAGTCCCTGTTTGGCTTTTTTGCCAACAGATTATACTATACACCCAGTTTATTAAAGCCTCATCATCCTGGAATCCGAAAAGACAATCCCCCTTCTCCGATCATTATAGATGATCATCTTGAATATGAGGTAAAGAAAATTCTAGATGCAAAAAGAATACATAAGAAATTATATTATTTGATTGATTGGAAGGGTTACGATGCCTTAGAGAGATCTTGGGAGCCAGCATCTAACGTTAATCCTCCTATACTGGTTAGACTCTTTCATGCCCGCTACCCAAACTAACCACAACGCATAGGACAGCCTTTGCGGGTGAGAACTGTCACAGTTGCATTTAATCCCACTCAGGCAAAACCCTCCTAAACTGAATGAAACATATTATTATTAACTAGAAGCTAAGGTACTTTTATTTTCATGTGCAGTGATTAACCCCTCCCATGCTCCGTCACGAGCCTCGGGTGGGCTGTGCTGGTGACGGAACGGTTCCGTCACGGCTCGCTCGCCGCGCCTGCGGGGCGCTGATTTCGCGCCTGCGCAGCGTGTTCTATTGAGCGAGCGGGGCCGTGACGGAACCGTTCCATCACAAGCACAGCCCACCCGCGGGCCGTGACGGAGCGGTTCCGTCACGAGCATGGGACCGCGTGCGGCCCCGCCTCCCCCTTAGCGGAATAGCCGCCGCAGCGAAGGGGTTAAGTAATCCACAATGTAAATATTGAAATGTGTCTTGTGCCCTTTAATATTGTATTTTATAAATATGAATAAACACCATTGTGTTAAAGAAGTTGCCTTAAGATAGCCGAGCAAAAGACTGTATGTTTGCCAAAATCGTTTGTAGTCACATGCTGGGATAATAAACATTAGCATACACGAGGTTTTTCACTCGTGCATAAGGATGAAAACCGGCACCTTTTGATTTACACTTGCCCAACTTGGAATCCTTCTCACGTGGCTCACGCGAGTGGTTAAAGTCTATTTAACCCGCTCACGCTACAGCTCTGATGCTTAGTCTCGTCAGAGAAACGTCCTACCTGCAATCCTGCTGAAGATCGGACTTCGCTTCTCGGTTCCCAGCTGTTTCTTGATTCCCTCATATCGCATCTTCAGTCCCTCATCATTTCCTGGGCTCCCGCTTCCTAGGGGGGATCCAGGGGGAGCTGGGCGCGAGCCGGTCTTCCCCTGGGTTGTTCGCCCAAGTGAATGGCCAACAGGTGCGGGGGTGATTAGGGGTTGATGAGGCGTGCGGGCGAGAGGTTATTTATATAGGTAGGAAGGGCGGGAAAGTCACTGTGCCAGGGGGAGGCGGGCAGTGAAGGTAGTAAAAATTTTGTCTTTCGCCTTGGCTGCGCAAAACTCACTGTTTTGTTGAGTAGTATGGCGGAGTCGGCTGCCGTGAGGGAGGCCATATGTGTCCTCTGCGCTGCCGGCAGGGAACACCTCCTGCAGCCTGGAGTCCCGGGGGAGGCGTGGGCGGGGCTTGCGCGCTGTACCTGGAAGGCAGCGAAGGGCATCAAGAAAGCGGTGGCTGCCTGCATGTCCCCGCAGCCTGTTGAAGAGGACGACTGCTCTGCCGCCATGCCGGTGGAAGTTGAGCAGGGGAGGCAGCACCCGCATTGGAGCATGAGGACTTCCCCGCTGTTGTCCCCTGTGCTGCGCAGGTATGTGTGGTCCAGCAGGTTGTTCTTGGGAAGCATCTGGCAGCAGGCGGGAGGTGGGGGCGGTCCTGGGGGCGGGTTCAAAGTTTCCTGGAGGGGTCATGGGACAGGTAGCTTTGCATGGTACTGTTCCGAGGCAGGGGAGACGGGGGAGGAGCGCTGGGGGGCGGGTCACCACCATAGCTGCACATTCTGACCTGGATGATGCTCCCATTACGAAGCCAGCTGGTTTTAAAGGGAATGGAGGTGCTCAATGGTTGTCGGTGCAGGGGCAAGATTATTTACTGAGCCCTGTTTCTATGTTGCCTGGTTTTTCTACCGTGGATATGCCCCCGGAGGCTCGTGTGGTTGGGCAGGTGTGCAATTTGGCAGGTAAGGGTGATTTTCTTCCTTACAATAAGGCTACACACAGACTGGTTATTGGCAGTGGAGGGGTGACAGTGCAGGCTGGTGCAGGTGTGACTGAAGCCTTGCAGTTACCCCCAGGGTCTCAGGCAGGGCAAGAGAAAGGGCCCAAATTTTCCTTGGGTGGTGCGGCGCACTTGGTATCCCACCCTTCAGACAGTAAGGTGGTGTTGTCAGCTCCCCCTGGTGTGGGTGTGGGTGCACAGGTTCAGAAGTTGGTTCAGGACCCCCTCAGAGGTCAGTGGTTATGGATTGGGTCAGGGGCAGGGTCATCGGAGGTGGCAGGTGGCACAGTGGGGGTTTCTCCGGGACTTTCAGGAGGAAAGCAGCCAGGACAGAGCGGCTTGACAGACAAGAATACATATTTGACCCGAAGGAAGAGGGCTGGCAAAAGGAAGCTGCGGGCTGAGCACGCTGCGGCTCAGTCAACGGAAAGGGATCTGGAGCGGATTATCTTTCTACTACTGGTGATGCTTTGAGACAAAATGATATTTAATGGCAATTTTACGGTAATGGGGTTAGTGATGGAGAAATGCCCGGTGGCAGTGGGGAATATGTTGGATTTGATGATGATGGTGATGACTTGGAAGAAAGTGAACTAAGAGATGGGGATTATGAGAGCGATGGGACAAATGTTTTGGCTTCGGCATTGAAGGAGACGAAGGGTGTTGAGGGACAACCAGTGTTTTTAGTCTTTTGCAGACGTCAGGAGCGGACCGAGCAAATGCTCAAGACTCTTCACCAATCAATAAGCTGCAGGATGAGTCTATGGCCTTTCAGCGGAGAGCCTCTCAATTGCCAAAAAGTAAGGCAGGATGGTGGTCTGTTTGGCAACAGGGTGCTAATGCTAAAAAGTCTACCAAGTCTATTGGAATTGGGAAGGAGTTGGTGGTGGACACAGTTCGTGTGGGACGCTGCCTCCGGATCAGGTTAAGGAAGGGGCTACGGTGGGCGGGGTCTCTGACAAAGTTGATCCTAAGGAGGGGGAATCTGACAAAAATGGAGAGGGAGTGGAGGATAAGAACATACATAAAAAATTGCCTTACATAAGGATTGGCATGCCGTTAGGCTGTCATTGGTCGGATAAGACCAAGAGCAGGATTTGGTGTCACGAATATGTGGATGTTTTTAAATTATTACATCTGGACATTCAAGCCAAAGAGGGGTCAAAGGAGGAGGAGTGGGAGTTGGCCAGGCCTCCTAGGGTACCCAAAACGATTGAGAATTGGACTTCTACCTTTCTTATATATGCCAGTGTCTACTGTGAGCAACACCAGGATAGAGAAGTAGCCATGTTCAAGTATATGGACATTATCAGAAAAGTGCAGTTATTTTGGGGGTTATGCATGGCTCTCGTATGACAAGGAATTCAGAGCGCGCATGAGTCTCTTTCATGATCGTCCTTGGGGTGATGTGGACTCAGAGCTATGGCCTCAGTGGATGGCGTCCTCAAAACCGCCTGCTACCACACACACTGCAAGTGGGTTGCCTATATCTTACCGGCCCTTTCAATATCGTCCCGCCCAGTCTGGGGTGGGGGTTAGTGGCAGGGGTCAGACAGCAGTTTTTGGGGCCCGTTGGAATTACCACAAAGGTTTCTGCACTAGGCAGTTTTGCCGGTACAAACACGAGTGCTCCCAATGCGGCGGCAGACATCCCCTCACTCAATGTTTCTCAGGGCAGAGATTTGGTGATCAGGGCCGGGGGCAGAGGGGAAGAGCCCAGGCTTTTCACTTTGTCCCAAAGGGCTCCTACACCTATTAGGGTGGAGGTTTTGGAGTGTTGGTTGACAGCTTATCCAGACACTGATGTGGCTACTAGATTGTTTTGAGGTTTCAAGTTGGGATTTAAGATAGGTTATCATGGTCCCCGTAGGAGTCGGTGGTCTGACAACTTAAAGTCTGCTAGAGAATTTCCCCAGATTGTACAGCAGAAATTGATGACCGAAGTTGATGCAGGCAGAGTTGCTGGTCCTTTTGTTCATCGCCCCTTGCCTGACCTGATTGTTTCTCCACTGGGGGTGGTGCCTAAAAAGAAAGCTGGAGAGTTCTGATTGATCCATCACCTGTCTTGGCCCGAGGGTGCATCGGTTAATGACTTTATATCTCCTGAAGATTCTAGTGTGTCTTACACCTCGGTGGATGAGGCATTGAGGTCGGTGCGATCTACGGGATGGGCGACGCAATTGGCAAAAAGCGACATTCAGTCTGCATTCCGTCTTCTACCCATTCACCCCTCTGATTTTTGCCTGTTGGGTATGCAATTCCAAGGCGATTTCTATGTGGACAAAGTTCTGCACATGGGGTGTTCAGTATCCTGTGTGCTTTTCGAAACGTTCAGCACTTTCTTACAGTGGCAGTTTACTTACATCAGTGACCATGAGCTTGTTTGTCACTATTTGGATGATTTTTTGTTCATTGGTATTCAGAATACAGGGCAGTGTCAACAGGCGCTACAAACTTTTCAGGACATGGCTCGGGAACTTGGAGTGCCGTTGGCACATGGCAAAACCGAAGGGCCTAGTACAACACTGACCTTTTTGGGGATTGAAATAGAAACCTTGTAAATGGAAGCAAGATTGCCTGAGGAGAAGGGGCAGGAAATGTCAGCCTTTTTGTCATCAGTGGTTGAGGAGCGTAAGCTGGAGCTCCGGACGGTACAGAAGTTGTTGGGCTACTTGAATTTCGCCTGTAGGGTGGTTAGAGCTGGGAGGACATTTTGTAGGCGGCTTGGGATGTCTTTATCTGGGGCTTATCTCCCACACCAGAGAGTGCGCATTTTGGCAGCCATCAGGGCGGATCTGTGTACATGGCTCACATTTCTCAAGGATTTCAATGGAGTATCTTTGTTTATTGTGGACCAAGATACGATCTGGCAGGTGCAGGTTTACACTGATGCATCTGGCGCTAAGGGCTTTGGCATCTTCTGGGAGGGGCGGTGGTGTGCAGGGAGTTGGCCTTTGCATTGGCAGCGTCAGGGCCGCAGCATTGCTTTTTTGGAGTTGTTTCCACTTCTGGTCACATTGTACGTCTGGGGTGGGGAATTCAAGAACAGAACTGTTTTGTTCCATGTTGATAACTTGGCGGTGGTTGAGTTGATTAACAAGCAAAGGGCCAAGTACTTGAGAGTGTTGAGGTTGCTGAGTGCGTTCATGCTCTGGTGTTTGCAGCTGAATATTATTTTCAAAGTGTGACATAATCCAGGAGTCAATAATTGTATAGCAGACGCTCTGTCTCGTTTGCAGTGGGAGGAATTCCGCAGGCTGGCTCCTGGGGCAGAGATCAACAAAACTGAGATCCCACTGTGCGTCTGGGCTTGGGGGGAATGAGAATTGTCAAGTTGGTTGAGAATTCAGTGGCAGAATCTACAAGAAGAAGTTATCTCCATCCCTGGAACGAGTTCTTGAGATATGGTAACAGGTTTAATGCGCATGGGGGGATGTCTGAGGAACAGTTTTTGTTGAGTTTTGTTTTGCACCTGATTGATAAAGGTCTTTTCCCATACCACAATTTCGGGCAAATTGGCCAGCCTTTCTTTTTATGGGCAGCTCAGGTGGGGAAGGGATCCTGTAAGGGGCGTTTTAGTGAGAAATGTTCTTAAGGGTGTAGGTAGGGAACAGGCTGATGGTAAACAGCTGTGGCAACCAGTGACTTTTGGGTTGCTGCAAAGGATGTTACTTCAGTTGTCCTCTTGCTGCTATGACGAGTTAGAGTGTGGGAGGTTTAGGTTATGTTTTTTGTGGATGTTGTTTCGGGCATTTCGGGCTTCAGAGTTGTTGGGTTTGCGGAACAGGGCTGGCATACACAGTACTGAGGTTTTTGTCGAGGGCAACAGGTTGCGTCTTTGGTTGAGGGCCTCTAAGACTGATCAATTGGGTAGGGGTAAATGGGTTTTCTTGGGTAGGAGTGGTATGGAACTTTGTTGTCCAGCCAGAGAATGGGAGGTTTTCCAGGCCTCCTCGTTTTTCACACCTGGGGTCATTTTTTGTCATGCACAGGGGAGTCCGATTTCCATTGCTCAGTTGTTGGCTGTTTTGAGGAAGGTGTTACTTACTTTGGGGGAGAATCCAGGGCATTTTGGAACACACGCTTTCCGTATTGGAGCGGCAACGGAAGCGGCAAGACTGGGGTGGCCTTGGGCAAACATACGTAGGATTGGGAGATGGAAGTTCAAATACTGTGACGAAAAGTATGTTAGGAAGTAGCTTCAGTGCTTTTTTTCCCTTTGTTAATATATATTTCTTTACCTAGGTCAGTTTCCAAGTTGTGTGCAAGGTAAAAGGGCAACTTTGATTGTAGGACACTCCTTCGTTAAATGGGCTGCGGTTTATGCTGAGCAACAAATTTGTGGGAAATCGCTTGGACTCGCAAGTGTTAACCATGAGGTGATATGGAATGGAAAAGGGGGAATGTGTTGGGGGGGTTTATTTCAGTTGTTGTCTCTGATGTGTTGAAAGGGGGCCCTCCAGAGGTGCTGGACATCCACCTCGGAGAGAATGATCTTGTAGACTTATCAGGCATGACTCTTATCAACTTGATGAAATTGGATCTGGCTGTCATCAAAGAAACGTGGGTGAGCACCACAGTGGTTTGGACAGAATTCATAATGTGGCTTCATTGGAGAAGAGCGATGAAGCATACTGCTCTGGAAAAAGCGAGAAGAAAACTTAATAGAGCAATGCAAGTTTTCTGTGAGGGCACGGGGGTTCCTGTTTTATCTCACTCCCATATACAATGCACGGAAGGGCATCTTTTCCGGGAGGATGGGGTCCACCTGTCTCTGATGGGGCAAGCATTCTATTTACTAGAGTTGTGTGACTTGATTGCCCAAATATGGAAGGAAACTTTGTGGTGCTCTACCAGTCGGGCCTGAAGGTTCTCCTTGGTGGGGCAGGAAAACTCTGTTTGGTTTTCCTGGTTGGCGGATTTGTCTGGGTGGTGGGCAGCCTGGAGTGGGTTTGTTCATCCTCAAAGGGGGGAGGTGGGGTACTCAGTAAAAGGAAATGAGGGGGGTATCAACAGGAGTCAGTTCCTTCTAGGTTGGTTGGGTTTAACTTTGCTTGGGTTCAGCTTTCATAAGGATGGTAAGTTAAGTTTTTTTTTTATTTAGTAAAATGAATGGTGAAATGTTTTTTGGAAAATGATTTTCTTTGGTCTGTCTTAATAAAGTGGCCTTTCTTGCTAATAAAGAATTTGGGTACAATGAATCATTGCGCGAGGGGGGACCCAGGGGGAGCTGGGCACGAGCCGGTCTCCCCCTGGGTTGTTCGCGCAAGTGAATGGCCACCAGGTGCGGGGGGCGGTGATTAGGGGTTGATGAGGCGCACGGGCGGGAGGTTATTTATATGGGTAGGAAGGACGGGAAAGTCACTGTGCCGGGGGGAGGCGGGCGGTGAAGGTAGTAAAAATTTTGTCCCACCCACCCTTACCTCTTTTTTCTTTTCCACGGTCCTATTTTCGTTGATTTGCTGTCTTTGGTCCCTGCCAGGAGCATTTTTTGCTCTCTTTGCCACTCTAAGACAGGTATAGTTTTTAGTGCATTTGGGTAGGCGGATTTGTCTGGGGGGTGGGCAGCCTGGAGCGGGTTTGTCCATCCTCAAAGGGGGGAGGGGGGTATTCAGTAAAAGGAAATGAGGGGGTATCAACAGGAGTCATTTCCTTTTAGGTTGGTTGGGTTTAACTTTGTTGGGTTTAGCTTTCATAGGGATGCTAAGCGAAGTTCTTTTTTTTTGTTGATTTAGTAAAATGAATGGCGAAATGTTTTTTGGAAAATGATTTTATTTGGCACCTGTCTTAATAAAGTGGCCTTTCTTGCTAATAAAGAATTTGTGGACAATGAATCATTGTGCAAACAGATGTTCTTTGACTTCCGGAGGAGCGCGCTCCATTCCTTTCACCTTTGAACAGCTGACATTCCGGAAACCTGAAAATAAAGGAAAAAACAGATAAGTGACTCGCTTGAAAAGAAGATTTACATAGTTATTAATGCATCTGTGAGCCATGGTTTCTGACTATTGAAACACAAAGATTTTGTTTACTTTAGGCAAATAAGAGTTCTTGTTCTTAGAATCAACAGACTTGGTGAAACAATCAAACTCTTGATATTTTTGGTAAACAATAAGACTCTGACAACAATTAAGACTTGTGGTGACTTCAATCAGAGCTTTTAGTGGTAAGAACAATTACCACAAAGCAAAGGTAACTGTTTGGAAATTGTAAAGGTTATGGACACATTATTTTATAATTGGAGGTAATTATTATTATAGTCTTTATGTCTTTATCATTCTTACCGGACAAGAGATACTTACCTAGAGGTAGAGAATATTACCTCTAGAGCGGAACTGTAATTATTTCTTAGGTAATAATTTAAGAAGTGTGTTAAGAGTTATGTTGAGACAACTGCATGAATTTTCTGATGTTACATTATATAAATGCCTAATCTCTGGTTTAATGTTCGGATACTCATGGATGTTGCCAGTTAGAAGGTGCCGCAAATCGTAGCAAGAAGTTTCAAGTGAACAGCAAAAGAAGCAAGGCTAGCAGGCAACAACATCCAAACAAGATTTTCTCTTGTCTCTTTGATTCCCATTCTCCCTTTCCCTTTGGGAACCTTTTGAAACATCAGAGTTCTTTAATTCTCTGCTGTTGGGCGGTTCTTAAGGAGATTGGGGTTTGTTCATCTCTCAGAGAAGAACCAGGAGTTCAGGTGAGTGGTTTACGTGACATTAGTATTGTATTTTATGAAATTCGAATAAAGGTCTTTTGAACTTGAACTTGAACTTGACATTAGTATTGTACTAGTTGTAGTTGATTGTGGTGTTGCTTTTGTTTTGCAGGTAACTAAAAATTACAAAGTCATTTTTATTATATATTTTATGAGCACATTTTAAAATATTTGCTGCATATACATTGCATACACTTTTTGATGGTATACCTATATATGTGTTATAGGAGATAAAATTCAACATGCTTTAACAATATTTTACAGTCCTAAACAAGTATATACACTTTTTAATAATTGTAAAAATTATATATCTTTCATTTATATATCTTTTATCAGATCCATGTTTCTTTTTTAAACAAGTTACATATTTATTTATTAAAGAAAGTGTTATCCTCGTGCACTCATTTATTCATGAATAAATGAGTGCACGAGGATAACACTTTCTTTGTTATTGTACCTTCAGTCCCGCCCATCCCCGTCTGCACCACAACAGAACCATGCAACTAGATGATATTGAACTATTGCACTATTAACGACTAACAAAGCTGAAACTTTAGGCTTCACTCCAGAAGCAGCACTAGAAATATATGATTTGATCCAGGAGACCAGACAATTCACTCCACAAAAAACCACAACCTCGCAACTAATAAGACAATTTGAATACATGAGCAAAAAAGAGATTAACAGGAGGATGCACGCCACCACGTTAATCCACTACCATAAGAATAAAAGAATACCTAGAGGCCTCAGGATAGCCCTTGAGCCAATGCTGTGCAAAAATAGCAAAAAATGTGTAGAACGTTGGTACCAAATCTTAAACAAATATTCCTTAGATTTGATTCTGTTAATTGTAGAGGAACTTTCCAAAGTGTTGATAGAATTGGAAGAAGAAATCAAGATTCTACACACTGAAATCAGTAACATTCTAGATCTACAAAAAACACTTGAAGATGTAAACAGTAAACTTGACAAATATGCCAAGGAAGTTAATGATCGAAAAGTCCATAAGTATCGCAGAGACACTTTGGATTATAAACTTGAAGAAGTTTATACTTGGGCCGACATTTACAACCAAAGGAAATGGCAACCACAACAACAACAACAATCAAAAAAGACCACAACAACTCCATCCCAAGGGAGCATTGTGTCAGATTCAGACATAGCCCCATCTAGAGGACCTATAACCAAACCTAATATACCAGCAGATAATTCTAAGACACCAATAGAGAAACCATCAACCAGAAGTTTGATCCCTCAAGTGGGTTTTTTAGACATCAGCCCAGCCGCAAACGCTCCACCGATAACAATAGAATCACAAGAAGAGGACGCGGAAACAGAGAAAAGTATCGCAGAAAGGACAAGGAGTCAGAAGACGAAAGACAACTGATCGTGAATATTTCATCTAAAAAACTTACCACAGCAGAAATCAAGCTTCTGAACAAAGGGATCACATTTGTACCCACATATTGTTCTAATCCAGCAGAAACTGATATTGCTCTATTTAAATTCTTCAGATCTTTAAAATTAAAATTTTTTTTAAAGACAGTAAAGACATCCAGCCAGATAACACTTGGGAAAGAGAGTTCAGACTTAAAAGTTCTTTTTGTGCGCTCTTCACACAAAAGACCATTGAAGCTTTTGAACGGTCGGTCCTCACAGACGTCCAACAAATAACTTTTGCCAAACCGAAAAAGAGCAACTTATCCCCCAGAGAATGGAACACTTTGAAAAATCTCAGCAATGACTGACAAACAGTTAACATTTCAGAAGGCACATAAAGGTGGTGCCTTAGTACTTATGTTATGTTATGTTATGTTATGTTATGTTATGTTATGTTACGAGCACTTATTACGCGCACAGCTGCTCCAGCAAAGGAGCGTCCCGGCCCCTGACAAGGAAGCCACATAACACTGACCTTTATATCAAAAATGTGAACGACCATGTCAACAATTCAGACATATATCTTCCTCTAGAATCAGATCCCACAAGCGAATACCAACTAATTCTACAAAAAATCATCGACCATGCATATGACATGAAATGGATCAATGAGAAAACCAAACAATTTTTTGATATGAAACATCCCAGACGGCCAAAATTATATATGATGCCAAAAATACATAAAGATTCAACTAATCCCCCATTCAGACCCATCGTCTCGGTGTGTGGGTCGATCTCTGAACCCATTGGGAAATTTGTAGATAAGTTTCTACAACCTATTGTACAAAAGAGCACAACATACATAAATGATACCACTTCATTTTTGAATCTATTGAATACCATTGAACTCGAGAGAAATGAGTCATACTTATTATGCACCATTGACGTCACGGCCCTTTATACCTCTATTCCCCACAATGAAGGGATTGAAGCACTAGAGTGGAGCCTAGTAAACAGCGACTTAGAGGAGTCACAAAAACTGTTAATCATGGAACTGATGCAATTCACATTGTATTGCAGCTATTTTGAGTGGGAAGGAAAATTCTACAACCAAAGCAGTGGAACTTCTATGGGGTTCGGGGGGCTCCCTCGTACGCCAATCTCTTTATGAGCAAATTTGAAACTGATTTCATTCTGGAAAACCCAGCATGGACAGAACATTTGGTCACATACAAAAGGTACATAGATGACCTATTCATAATATGGAGAGGATGTCGTCAAAAGCTTGAAAATAACATCATGATACTGAATTCACATAATGACCGTATCAAATTTACCCATACAATCGATGAACAATCGATTGCATTTCTTGATGTGAAAGTGACAATTAAAAAAAATACCATTATCACTAATGTTCATATCGAAAAGACAGATAAAAACTCCTCATTACTTTTTCAGAGTTTTCATCCTGTATCTCTAAAAAAACACTTACCCACATCGCAATACATCAGAATGAAACGTATCACCTCCAATGAGGCAGACTTGACAACTACTTTGCAAGAACAAACGATTAAATATCGTTCAAGAGGCTATCCAAATGATATTCTGGAAACGTCGTTAAAAAAAGTGGCCACACAATCTCGAGACAGTTTGTTGAAAGAGAAGATAAAATCTCAAGAAACTAAAATGGTATGTGTTCTGAAATATTCTACTGACTCATCCAAGATCAAAAAGATCATTAATAAACATTGGAGACTAATTCAGTTAGAACCAGATCTAAAAGAGTTATACAATGAGAAGATTACATTTGCCTTTCAACGATCGAAAAACATTAAAGAACTACTGAACATTCCTAAGAGAATCACCATGACTTATCTAGGAATGCAAAAATGCCAAAACTGCATCCATTGCGGGAACGTTATTGTTGGAAACCAATTCACCCATATTTTTTTAAAAGCAAGACAGTAGTGAACTCAATTACTCAGCCAAGAAACCCTAGAGCCCACAAACAAATTATTGAAATAAATATTGTAGCAAGATCAATGGAAACAAAACATGTTGTTTGTATACGAATTAGTCTTTTTAATTTATTTATAATATTTTTTTCACTTTTGTTGATAGATTTCCATTATAAAAATATACATATTTGGTAAAAAAATATACTGTCATACATTCAGTTAGATTATAAAGACACATTGAAAGACAAACACAGGGAAAAAGAACCACAAATGACTAGATGGTTAAATTGGGCTCGTGGAATAAGCAAAGCAGTGGATGGAATCTCTACGCAGGTTTCGGCTATTGCCTTCTTCAGGAGTCCGTCATTTGCAATAGGACATATATCACAACAGAGGTGGTATGGTGGCAAAATAAATAAGATTTTTTCGTGTTTATATACAGGACATTTTCCAGCAAGAGGACAACGCTCACTTCACCTTATATATTCTTGTTATGGCTGTTATTGATATATTTCTTGAGAGACTTGCCAGGGCATGTAGGTAATACAGCTAACTATAACTGGTGTCAAACCTATGGTTTTTTCAGTGAATTTATTAAGTTTTTTAAATGCTAATTCCTAACTATAACTGATCTGAAACCTCTGTTTTTTTCAGTGAATTTCATAGGTTTTTTAAATGCTAATTCCTAACTATAACTGGTGTGAAACCTATGTTTTTTTCAGTGAATATATATACATACATACATGTATGTATATATATATATATATATATATATATATATATATATATATATATATATATATATATTTACATAATTTATATATATATATATACACGTTTACATTGGTACTGGTCTGTTATTTTTTTAATATTTTTATATATTATATTTTATACAGTTCCTTAAACGTTTATATATTTTTAATGCATTTCATTGAAACATTTGTCTTTATTTTGATCTGAAATGAGTCTTTTTTTTTTTTATTGGATGGTCATTTTTAACTATTTGTATTTTTTATTCTCTTCACTTATTCACCTGCTATCAGTCCATCTAAAGCAGAGTCATAATGTGAGGTGTAACTTAGCCATCTTCCATTACAAAGGAATGTTATGCATACCATAAAGAAGTCCAACATGTTCAATTCATCACACATCAGTTGGACAAGCCAGAATGTACAAAGAAAGTACTAGCCCCCCAAATGCAGCAGGTAGTTGAGGAATAATTTCAGTCCCCATCTTAATAATAAAAAGAGATTAGTTGCTTGAGGAATGGGAACGGTAGAATTATGGATGTGTGTGCAGTACCGCTCTGTCACAAAACTCTTGATTTTGTACTCAGTAGTTATGGGAGATTTTTTGCTGTTCCCTATTTGTGTGAGGGTCATTTGACTCAAAGGTTGGCTCACAAATGTTAAAGATGAATTAGAGGAAGTGTGTCTGGACACCAATGAAGATGGCCCCCTGATGTGAGAGCTCTGCCGGAGGAAGCGGAGCTCTTCTCTCTGTGTAAAGGGGTTAGCTTTCATTATTTTCTGCAATCTAAGGACACACAGGTAAGTTTGGTTGGTTTTCCCAAAAAAAACCAATGACCGGCCTCACCTTAATTCGGTGACGACGCGGAGCTCCCATAGGCCTCGGTCCGCCTCACAAGCCTCACTTCTCGCTGTTGCTGAAGCTGCACCTCCTGTTACTGCCAAGGCCGCGCCTCCTGTGTGTGCCGGCATGTAACAACGCTTCATGTGGAAAAAGGAATCCTGTCAAGCTGTAGTACCACCTATCTCCACAACGCCATCCCAAAGGCAAATTCAGGGCTATATGAGTAAATGACAGGAATACTCACAACCTGTCATTAAGCCCCTCCATTTTTAAACTTTCCTTACGCACTCTGCAAAGTCCGGCACGTTTTTAAAATGGCACACATGACTCAAAACAGCGCCTGGGACTCCAAGTGGAGGTAAGCAACGATATAATTAATAATTTATTCATCGCTCAGCATGTACACATTTTTCCTGGGATTATTTATGAGGTGACATATTTAAAGCAAAGCTGTCTCCCTCATGAGATCTTTTCTTCGTATATCTACTTGAATGCCAGGAGGAACTGAGACCAGGCTACTAATGGCAGTTTTGTGAGATTAACCCTCGCATATAAAGGCTGAACTTTTTGCCTGACTAATTATTTTTTATAAATTAATAAATCTCTTCTTTATTGGTCTATTAGCAGTGGTGCGCGCCAGCATTTATACAAGTATTTTAGGAAGGAATATCACTTAAATTGAACAAGTTAAGAAAACATTAGAAAACTCTCTACAATAAAGAGTTCTCATACTTTGTGCATATATATCATCGAGTCAATAACTTCACCAAGTTTACCAAATCTGTCAAGGAGTATAAATACAACTGCTTACAGCCACAATAAGATGCGGAAGATCACCTTTATATTTCCTGAGCGCATTAACCAAAAGTCAAGGACGAATGTCTGGCAATAAGCACGGAAATAAGCCCCCTAAACAACTTCTCCTTACAGATGTTCTTAAACAATCAAATAGTATGCCTGTAAAGGGAAGCACTTCTCCTGCAACTATCTCAGCCCAGGTCTTACCTACTGCAACTGACTCTATACCAACGGAGACCATGGAACGCATATTACATGAAATTTCAAGTGTCAGCAGTCGATTGGAAGGTATGGATGCCACTACAACATCTTTGGCTGCAGAGACCTAGTCAATTAGGGCAGACATTGCAGGTTTTAACACTAGAGTTGAAGGATTAGACTCATGAATAAGGGTGATGGAAAGCCGTTTCAACTCATTACAAGGTAGGGACCAAGATCTCCTATTCCTTCGTAGCAGAAATGTTGATTTAGAAGACCGAAGCAGGAGGATAACATCTGCTTCTTTGGGTTTCCAGAGAATATTGAAGGCCAAAATGTCAGAGCTTTTCTTTGTGATATTCTTCCAAGCTCTGCAAACTGTTTCTACCTTTACACAAAACCCACACAGAGAAAAATCTTGGTCACCTCCCAGGTCCACCTCATATGCGGAATGAATATGACGTAACTCAAATCTGCTATTAATCACTATTTATTTTAACTGGTATTGTTAGAAGAAGGCCTAAAATATGTCTATGTTTTTTTTACAATTAGTATAAATTAAGCATGGGCGGAAAATCCGTTCCGCTCGCGGATTTTGCGGATTTTCGGTAAATTCGCAATCCGCGAACTCTTGCGAATTTACCGAAAATCTGCAAATTCGCACGCAGCGGATTTTTTTGCTTGGTGATACAATATTGCGGCGTGCGGCATTCACTTACCGTCATTCAGCATTTGCCGAGTTGTTTTTCTCGATATTTTGCGAGTGCTGCGCCATTTTGGATCTTGCTGCGGGATCCCGCTGGAGTTTGGCGACGCATCGCGAGAGTTTGCAATTGCGAACATGTAGATGGGGTGGGCAGCAACAATCTCGCACTCGCGAAATTACAAAATTTGCAATTCTGCACAAGAAATGCACCAGCAAGCAGCATAAACCTTCTGAAAATGATGATTTTTATCAGAATAACTTCTCAGGGTGACATTTGCCTGCACTTTTCTTTGCAAAGAGTCCATTGGGGGGGGGGGGAATTGCCCCACAGAAAAACAAGTTTTGCAAAACTGAAAGCACTCAGCAGGTGCAAAAGTTCAAACTCATCATTAGTAACCATTCCCTGTAGTGCTTCCTGAGGGGCCCCTCCAGAGTTCAGTTGCCTACTTGCAACTATTCATGGGGGGGGGGGAGGAAGTGCCCCACAGAAAAACAAGTTTTGCAAAACTGAAAGCACTCAGCAGGTGCAAAAGTTTAAACTCATCATTAGTAACCATTCCCTGTAGTGCTTCCTGAGGGGCCCCTCCAGAGTTCAGTTGCCTACTTGCAACTATTCTATGACCCTGCTCTGACCCTCACAGCAGGCTCATAGAATAGCTACAAGTAGGCCACAAAGGTCCTGGGAAATAAAAAAAATTGCACTGCAACAGAAAGCAAATTACAGATAAGGAAGCAGGTGCCAGACAGGAAGTTTAAATTCAGTGACACATTAATCAACCCCAAATTAATTCATGTCAGTTGAAGCAGGGCAGGTGTGCTTGCTTTCCCCCCCCCATAATCTACAGTGATGAACCAGAAATTAATTCATGTCAGTTGAAGCAGGGCAGGTGTGCTTGCTTTTCCCCTCCATAATCTACAGTGTTGAATTAGAGGGTGGCAGTGATGTACCAGAGGGTGGCATGGGTGAACCAGAGGATGGCAGTGGGATACAGAGGGTGCTGTAAACCTGTGATGATGAACCAGATGTAGAAACAGCAAAGTCGCGACCGTTGCGAGCCAACAAGTAAGTTCGCAATTGCGAACTGGTACAAAACCCTCGCAAACTGGCAGAAACCCTTGCGAACACAAAAAAATTCCGTACATTCGCAAGAGTTCGCGGATTGCGAATTCGCAAATACGCAAATTTGCGAATGCCAGCAAAATTCACCCATGCTTAGTATAAGTATTTAGAACAATTTGCAGGATATTACAAGAAATCATGCTCGAAATTTTGTTCAGTTGAGTATCATCTTCTTTATGTTATACTATATTATATTATTACAGGTTACATTATATTTTAGTATATTATTTTATCCTATTTAATATTTATAATGTTTTAACTTTCATGACTTTTATTTACCACTCTTAATAAAATTCATATATTTATTAACCCTGGGCGTAGTTCGCGGAGTCGGACTCCGCGGAGCTACGCGAAGACGCACTTGCACTCCGCGGACTACGCGTAGCTCCGCAGCCATGCGTAGTTGCTTGCTAGACCCGTTCACGCGCCGTTTTTCGTCTTCGGGAGCGCGGTGCGCGTGTTCGGGGCGTTGCCTGCATGCTCGGGATGGCTAGCGCGCTAAGTTACCCAAGAGGTTTGTCCCGCCCGCTTGCGTTCCCTTATTTCCTGTTCCGGTTCACAAGTAACGTGTTCGGGGTGTGCAAGACATGTTCGGGAACTCATCTTCTCGTTCGCACTACAAAAGTGCGTGATCGCGTTAAATATCTCGCGAACCTACCCACGCGGTCGCGATGGGCGCAGCCATCTTGGATCACACACTCTGGCTATGGTTTTGGGCCTACTTTAGCATCTTGCTGATATCTCTTCAATCCTGGTCTTTTTACTTACTTTTTCAAACTTTCTTTAGTTATTTCCTATCTCTCTCTGTGCCTAGGTTTATATTTTTCATTTTATTTCTACTTTTACATCTTTTCTATTGTTTTATTTTACTTCCTTCTTTTACCTTGCTTCTTCTTTCCCCTACCTGTTTTTCTTGAACTTTTCTTCTCCCCTCCACCCAGAACCATGGTCAAGGGCGCCAGCAGCAGCGGCGGCTCAAAGGGCAAGGCGCCTGTGCCCCAAAAAACCTGGCTGCCTTGCGGCAGAATGCGCCCCCTAGGGGTGAGGCCCCGCCAACTTTTTGGGGAGGAGGAGGTGGCTGCCCTGGTCTTTTTTATCCAGCGCCACCTCCCCTTGATGTTGGCAGCAGGCGGCAGGCCCGGCTCCGGCTACCACCAGATTGAAGAGCGTCTCCGGCGGTGGGCGAAGGTGCGCCGGGCAGTCTTCCGCTGCTCCGGTATCCGGCGTACCCACCATCAGCTGACCCACCGCTGGGCAGACATTTTGGACCGGGAGCAGGACCTGTTGGACCTGCTTGGTGTCGAGGTTGTGGGTCTTGGTGAGTGGCTTCCCCCCCAAAAAAAGTGTGTCTATAATATACATCTATAGTAGTATAAGTATTGTTATTGTATCTTTGTAAATCTTGGCTGAATAAGTAACGCGATGACTGGTGCTCCTAGTTACATTTCCGATGTATTCCGTTAGATCTACTGTAATTGTATGACACTGGTCTGTGCTGCGCTTCTTCATTTTCACTGACTCTTGCGTGTTCAATTTGGCGCTAGCTTTTGCTGTTTATTGATGTGAGATTTTCTTTATTGTAGAGAACTGAAGTTAGTTAATGCTATTAATAGAGTCTTGTGACTCTTGTCCTTCCTTTGTCCGTCAGTGAAATAGCGGATTGATGGATAATTGTACGTGTTTGCATATTGTATCATTTTTTTTCACGGACTTCTCTTCTGCATGAATCCTCCTCTGGCAATGAATGCTAAAGTTACTTTGTTCTTCTTACCTCAGCCAGGGCCGGCTTTAGGCATGTGCAAGCTGTGCAACTGCACAGGGCCACCAAACGCCAGGGGCCACCACACCAATATATATCCTTAATTTCATAATCCTCATAGGATGGCTACATATTTGCGTGGCGGCCCCTGGCAGGGATTTGGTGCCTCCGGCTCTGTTCCACTTCCAAACACCCTGACTTCACTGGCCTCCATGCTCCGCCCGACCTCCTCTTCCGGGCCCCCCTACCTACGCTCCCTGGCCAGGACCACCATGAGCCTAGAGCCGCCCCTGCCTCAGCCCTCCATAGAACTGATGTAGTTTGTTTACTGAGTGGGTAGGGCAGCAGTAGCATTCAGTGAGTAGAAGGACAAAATATGATGCAATGAACGTACAATTTCGTGTTAGTATGCACAAAGTTAAGCATGTCTCCTCCTTGTGATCTATGCATTTTGCTGGCAAAAATAAAAAAGAAATGCCTACTTACAGATAATTGATGACCCCATTCTTGAATCGGTGGTGTTGTTCAGGTGTTACTGCCTCTGTGTTACTTAGTAATCTGCAATCAGAATGTTTATGGAACATTTGATTTGTTTTCTCCAAGTATAGAGCCAGTGAATCATGCAAGGCAGTAGTCATTTGGTAGATCAATGTTTCTTTCTTTGAATGTTGTAGCAGTCATTTTTGAAATGCTGTGCTGTCTATGTTTCACAGCACTCAATGCTTTTCTCTTTCTTTATTATTTCTTACATGAACCACAGAACCCAGGGGCAAGCAGAAGGCTGGGACCGAGTCGGCGGGTGAACCTGAACCACAGGCACAGAGCTCCTCTACTGAGGATCCTACTGCTGTCCCCAGTAAGTCCAAAAGTGCTTTCTTTTGGAACAATGATATTTCCCTAACTTTCTAACGGAGCTTTTTTTTCCAACCGATTAATGACATTTCATTCCTAACTAAATTTTGACAAATGCTTTTTTGATTTTGATTATGTTTTCAAAATTTTGGGTATCTGTCCCTGCCTTTCTGTTCCTTCAAAGAGCCTCTGTTAAGACTCTCTGTGCTACTACTAGACCGTCTGTAGGTAAGCTTGCCCTGTTGCCCACTCTTTAGTTAAGGTATTAATCTTTTCAAAAAATCTGTGCTAGAATTGCTGCAGGCACAGGGTCCACTCCTGTCTTATGCTTTTTCCTCGGTAATGTCTCTTCTTTGCCAATTGACACCAACGAAGTATGCATCCAGATGTTGGTCTAGTATTTTGTAAACGTTAGTATACCACTACTACTCTTGTGGGTATTCTATTCTTCTATGCAGTCACATACATAACTATGTAACTATGCACCACAAAATTGGATGTTGGTGATAGGCAGGTTGGACCTTACTTACAGTCTTACACCTCAGTCACAGAACTCTGAGGAACCCACAATTCACTGAACGACAACCTATATGGGCTCAGTCATTGTTCAATTATTCAATTATCCCACTCCTGAACCCCAATACCAAGATGCCCAATGCTTTTATTACACAATCCATAACCTAAGTAACCCCCTTTTGCTCACTCTCTCGTGTAAGTCTACAAGACAACAGACACTGAAAATATACTTCCGAGTCAATGTGGTACTTCAAAAGCTTTATTTTGTTACAAGTAACTAAGTAAGTAACATCAAAGTTTTTTTAAGTTGTTCCGTGAAATACGTCAAGGGCAGGCCCACCATAAAAAATCCAGAGTTAAAAAAGGCTGAATAAAGTAATCTACATTTGTACAGCTACCAGTTCACGATAGGGAAATGTGGGAAATGTCGGAGACCCCTCACCATTGAACGTATACTGGTTACATATGCCTCTTTTTGGTAAGCTCTGGAAATCTCTGCTTCGTAGAAGGAAATCTTCTCATCTGCCGAAAAATAATGACAATAGTGGTATATGTTAGACAGTATGAAAAAATTAAATACATTTATGCAAGTTTTACTTTTAGCAGTCATGCTAAAAAAAAGGTGTAACCTGAGGCTGTAAGCAAACTCGATTCCACAATCCACATTGAAAAAGTAAATACGGGCCTTTTTATTTTCCAAACTCTTCAGGTGTATGCTTTGAACAATCATGTGGCCTCAAAGGCGTCTTCTCGTACTGCGCAACAAGCTGCGAGGTAGCATGCGCAAAACTGTAGACATTGATGTACAAACTGGTTAGGTTACATGGTTCAGTCTAACTTTCCAAGGACTAGAGTAGCAGTAGAGATGAGATGAGCTTGGGTACCATACCATAACAAATGAATGCTAAATGTGTAGTAGTGAGTTACTTACTCTGCTGTACTAGGCAATGTGGACTTCTACTGATTACGTTGTACTTAACTGTTTTGCAGAACTCCATTCTTGGTGAACAAGTACAATGGGGGCTGTGCATCCATCTAAAAAGGTGTACTTATTTCTATAGGTGCAGAACCATCCACCAGTGCCGACGGGGACAGCGGCGCAGTGTCAGCAAAGGGGATCCCGGAGGGGACAGGAGGACCAGAGGCACCTACACCAGCACCAGTGGGGGAGGAGCCAACAACATTGGGCGATGGTAAGTTACATTCAATAGTGATCCGCATTACTTGGTGGGTGGGGAAAACTTCCTCACTGTACTCTGGTATATATAATGAACTTGAAGTTCTACTGGACAATAACAATATATGACGCCACCTTTATTTGTCATTACCAAGCTTAGCATTACCACCGGCGACAATTGATAAAATAACAGGCCTCTTCTATCTGACTACAACTCAGCTGTGAAAGGTTGGTGGCAGACTAAAAAAGTCTTATCCACAACATTACATGAACGCGATGGTTTAACACTAAGGAGATTGATTTTAAGTATGATGAAAGGAGCAAGGAAAAAGCACCAATCATCTAATATAGAAGGATACTTTGGAATCAGCAATGCAGGTGGCTGATAGCAGTCGGATGCATGGGTTGTTGTGGAAGCATAGAAAGGGGAAAACACAGCTGCCTGCGTGGGTGGGAGACACATCCAATATCGGTGGGTAGTGGTGGATAGTGTCAGCAGCGGTGTTTTGGTCAAACCCAAAGGCAAGGGAAGGAGGGGACGACTGGATGCATTCCGGGTCGTTGCTGGCGAAACACAAACCACCTAAGGTTTGTTGCGCGATATAAAGAATGATAGTCTCTACTAGACATTTACTAGTACTAGCTGGCCCCTGTTAATTAATGTTAGTTTGAGACTTTCACTGTTCCCGGAAGCACAGAGTATATGATTTAAAAAAACGAGATATGAAAAAGACAGGTGTTCGTATGTTTGTGACCGTTGAAGTACACCCATGCTATGCTACTAGGGCAGGCATAATGCCGTGCCAAAAAGTCAAACAAATTAAGTATATAAGCCGTAGAATGTTCAAGATAGATAAAACACAATTTTTTGTACTCAGCTTGCTTGCTAGTGCTACTGTACTGTGCCACTATGTGTTGAATAAATTTTGTGTTCTTGATTTGCTGGGATTTAGGATTACAACAATTCTGTCTCTTTCTTTATAGTTACTCCTTCAAAACCAACGAGAAAGGAGTTGGCAGTCCGGGCCCGGCAGCGGAAACTGCAGGCCATCGTTGAGGCCTACCGCCGGCTGGTGGCTCAGGCCGAGGAGGAGGAGGAGGCGGCGGCAGCAGCTGCTGCCTCTTCCGATGCCCCGGCCCCCAAGCCTGCAGGACTACGTCGCCGTGGTCAGGCAGCTGCCCGCCGCCAGATTTTTACAGCATCGCCCACCCCCCCACAACAACATGCATGCCAATGTAGGTGCCGTCAGTTCCAAAGAAAGATTCTCCTCCGGGTAGCCAGGCTGGAGGGTGAAATAGAGGAGCGTGTGAAGGTCATTGTTGATAAACACTTAAAAGCCCGCCGGCTTTGAGATGGACCCTGTTTGTTTGCCCCTTTTTCAATCCTTTTGTTGGTGGGTGGGAATTGGGTGTTGGGGTTGCATTGAACGTGGAAATTTGGTTGGGGTTAGGGGAGGCGGGTAGGGACAGCTGTGGGGTAAGATTTAATATATATTTTATTTTTGTATCATCTTTATTTATATTATTTTCAAATAAACGATAAACGAGACACAAAGTTATGTTCAAAAGAAAACATTTGAAGTTCATTTGTGTTTCTTGGGGGGGGTGGAGGGGGGATTGTTTCACCAAATAATGTACGTTGTGCAACATCGCAAGGTTTAATTGGCCATGCAGGTCGGCGGACAGTGCTTTCTAATAAAAAAATATATTGCCCACATCTTTAACATGCAGACAGATAGATGCGGTAAACCCTCACCGAGTTATATTTGTAGTATTAGAAGAACTACCAGTCTGTCTTGCGTTATACCTCACAGCAAACTTATCTTACCTGTGATTGCTGATGATGATTTATGATGAAGTGTGGCACTGCAAGGGCTGCATTTGTTTCCCAAGACAATGGAGAAGAATCTGTGGTTCTGAACTTCTGTGATAGTACTAGTAGTAGACAGACCCTGCCAGTAGCATTTTGAGACAAAAAGAAAGAGGCAGTCATTTGCGTGACAGACAATGTGGGGGTAGTATAAGTAAGTACAGTACATTACACAACTGACCCAATATTGCAACTGCTAAACTGAAACAAAACAATGGTTTTGGGGACTGGAAAGTAAGTGCAAGAGAAGATAAGAAGTTCAACTGTAGTTGTAGTTTTCACGGCAACGTCAAACTTTTCTAAATCATAATGCTTTAAACTTAAACCCAAACAATTACGCCAATTCATTAGATGTATTTGTTGTTTGATGGTAATGGTAAATTAATTGCCATTATACACAGAGCTTGATTTGGGAAGCCGAAGAAGATCCTGGCCATGCCTTGTTGACATTTCACTATTGTTGCTTTCACCACATCTGCCCCAGCAAGCGCGTGATCAAATTGTTGGTGTATATTTAATGTAAGAAACATCACACCTCAATGAAACCACGCAGCCCGGGGGAAGAGGGTTAGGGTTTGTTGAATGGATGGGTACAGGGGTTTTGGGAAAGGTTTGAGAAAGAAAAACAGTATGCATGGAGACAACAAAAGCAAAACAATGAAGACGATGATTTATGATGTTGATCCACTACCCAGTGAATGTAAGGAATAAACGTAAGAAAAGGACACGCTGAATATCATTCTTGGTTTCCCGCCATGCAATTGCTTGATGATGAGGATTAGTGGTAAGGGTGAGTTGATGCTCATAGTATAATAGCAGTGGGTGAAAAACGTCCAGCCTGAAAAAGAAAAGGCAAATACAAAAGAATGTGAATGACCTAAAAAAATTGTAATGTAATACAGTAAAGATCAAAAATACTACAAGAGGAGTAGTCATATGAGAGGACTTTCAGACTGAGGCGGCTTGGATACAATATGTATAAGTCTACTAGTTGCACATCATTATTAATCTAGAAGTACAAGAAAAGGCAGGAGCCAGCACAGAACAGGCCCACGACGACGACACAGGGTCACCCGTAATACAAACTGCGTTTCCCTAAAAATTTCACAGAGCCACAGAAAGGCGAATAAAAAAGCAACCTACCATTTACAAAATTAATCAACAAAATCAATGCGTCATTCAAAGTCATCAATCATACCACTATTGTACTCTACCACTGCACAGTGCACACACATGTAGTAGCCTGGGTCTACTGTGCTGTGCCTCTTATTTGTATTTATTACCTTGTATTCCACTCCAAGAAACATCATACATCAATCAGCTCAGATCCAACTGCCTGACAGCAAAGATATGGTGGTCACCATCATTATCAGGTGTGGCACGTCAAGTCCAACAGCAACAGCAACTCAGTCTGTAGTGAGTGATTACGATAAATTAAGTCCTGACTGCATCTGTGTAGTAGCAGGAACACAAGTGCGTAAATAATTTATATTATTAAATTAAATGGAAAAATTGGCTATCACGTGAGTCTGAAGTTACTAGTATACTTCAACTCCATGCACATTTGCTCAGAGTCAGCAAAACAATACATCCAATGCAATGCATGGCATCATTCATTTAATATACCTGTCTTGCTCTTCTCTTTCACTGTCAGATGATTGATCACAGATGCTGCCGAGCCTTTTAAAAGTAATGCGAGTCACAACAAGTTGACTTCAGTTGTGGATGCCTGCTCAAGTTTCTTTTGACACTGAAGAGTCGTCTATGAATGCCTGCTCAAGTTTCTTTTGACACTGAAGAGTCGTCTATGAATGCCTGCAGACAGAAGTGGTAGCCTTAAGACTCATTAAGGCAGTGATGAGTTGCAGATTCCAAATGAAATAGAGGATGGCTGTAGTCATGTACGGTACACTTGTTATGGAGGGACTGTTAGAGGCTACATTATTGCTATTGTACTATACTCCATCTACAACATCCAATGTATGGCTGGCAAGATGGAATTGTATTGACTTGAGTGGGAGTCAAGAAGATGGAGCAAGACTCTGAGGAGTGCAGTCAACATGGAACATAAATGCACAGGCGTGCAACTCCAGGAGGTAAATAAAAAGATACAGTGAAAATAAATGCACAGGCGTGCAACTCCAGTAGGTACATAAAAAGAATCAGCGGTGGGGATGGATTTGGTTGTGGTTTTTATTAGCAGTTTTGCACCAGAAAGCCATTGTTAATAAGAAAATAAATAACACAAATAAAGGAAGGGAGAAAGTAACAATTTAAATGCCTATTTGTCAGGGAAGAGGAACTCGTCCTCAAACTCAGGGGGTTCAGACAGAAGTAGGTCATGTAACACAGTAGTGATGATGTCTTCGGACTCGCTTTCTTCATCCAGCTCTGATTCACGTACAGTATAGTCTGGTGGTATGAAGTGTTGATTCATTTTTATCATTGTCAGCCTCTCCACGCTTTTGGGGGAGAGACTGGTCCTTTTCGATGTCACAATGGCACCAGCAGCACTGAAAACCCGCTCAGAAGGGACACTGGCTACAGGACAAGCCAGATACTTTATCGCCAGCCTGCTCAGCACTGGCCACTGTCTCCTTCTTTCATACCAATAGACCAATGGGCTTTGCTCCATGAACACCTCTGTTGTGTCATCCAGATAGGCCTGAACCATCCGCTCAGTTATCATTGGTGCTCGGCTTTGCTGGTCCTCTTTCCCCTCTGCAACAGCAACGGACTTACCCATCCCTTTTTGTAGAAAAAAAGCAGTTATGCTTTTGGTTGTGTCTGCTGAATCAGATCGTGTAGGTGCTGCTTTTGGTACTGTTGGTGCCTGCTGGGAAGCAGACGCACTGCTCTCACGCTCTGATGAACTTGCCTCAGGAGGATGGCCTGGAGTACTTTGACTGTCCTGGGCTGGCACTGACAGGCCTTTAAGTAACAGCCGTTCGGTTTCTAAATCATTAGCTTCCACAGCTATGGAAGTTTTGTAATTGGCAACATCCCTATCTGAAAAAGGAATTACTGCGCTACTGCTGACAAACAATTTGGACCGTGGATCCAACATTGTTGCAGTTATGTAATGTTGATCTGACACAATCCCTTGAAGCCTTGCATTTACAGATAAGCGGTTGGCTAAGGCCTTGGCCAAGGTACATGCATCAACTTTTTCTTCGTCACCTTCGTATCTTTCACAGACCTCCTTCAGCTGTTGCTCGAGCATGTACAACAATGGGATGGCTTGGCCCATAGTACAGTCCTCCCTGCTAACTGCACGTGTGAAGACCTCAAAAGGTTGTAGCATCTCTGTCAAGCATTTAATGATGTCCCACTGCCACATCTCAACGGTCAGGGTTTTAAGATTAACAGTAGGATCCCCTAATCTTCTTGACATGACATAAGCATTCAGTGGTATGTACTGCTCAAAGAGACGCTCAAGCATGAAATAAGTAGAGTTCCAACGTGTTGGGACCTCCTGGATCAGTGCTTTGACTGGCAATCTATGCTCACGCTGAATGACGCGTACCAGCTTCCGTGCTTTAAAAGAATGGTTAAAATGCGTGCATATTCTTCTGCAGATGGTCAGTATGTTGCTGACTTTGGCTTCAGTTTTCAGAAAGTCTTGCACGACTAAGTTAATGCAGTGTGCCAAACAAGGTACCCTGAAATAATGTCCTTCTCTCATTGCCTTCACTACATTACTGCCATTGTCGGTGGCAACAAAACCAATCTTAAGGCCTCTTGGTTGCAGCCATTCAAAGACCTTGCTGTTAAACTCTGACAAAATGTTTTCAGCAGTATGATTTTTCTCCATACCAAACATGGCTACAGTTGCATGTCTGCGAGTATCATTAAAAATCCCAGCAACGTCAAGGCCTGAAGTTAACTTGTCTTTAACACCTGCAAAAGAGATCCAGTGTGCGGTGATGCACATATAATCTGCTGTGGCTTTGCGACTGCTCCACATGTCTGTTGTCAGGTGGATACAATGGACAACACTCTGTTGTAAGGCTTTCCCAATCAATTCCAGCACGTCGTGGTGTAGTGCTGGAATAGCAACTCTTGCAAAATAGTAGCGACTGGGAACATCCCATTTTGGGGAGAGTGTTGCCACTAATTCCCGAAATCCCACTGCCTCAACAAATGAAAATGGGAGAAGGTCGAGTGCCAACATTTTTGTAAGTTTCGCATTATACAAACATGCAATTGAGTGGTTCGGCTCGTACTTTCCCTCCTGCCTAAACATGCTAGTAATGGTAAGCTGCTTGGTATTTCTTTCTGTTATGCTAGACGGACCACCTTTTAACGCAGACTTTGCACTCCTTGGTGTCTCCGGCTGACTCTGGTGCCACTGAGAAGTTGCTGATGCAGAGGATGTGGACTGCACCACTCCAGTGCTGGCGACAGGGCTCATTTGTATACCACTCCCAGATAGAAGGTCATCGTCTGCCTCTTCTTCCTCCTGGTCAACTATGAGTGGACCTTGTAGTACTGTATCCCCACCAACACCAGTGCTGACATTTTTTAAGCTTGCAAGGTGGTTCTCCCACTGAATTACGTGTGTTTTTTTCAAATGGGTCGTTTGGCCTCCAGTACCATAGTTTGTACCAATCTTACCACGATTAACATTGGTATGACAAATGGTACATATAGCAATGTTCTCCTGATGGGGGTGAACCGTAAAAAAATCCCACACTGGGGAGGTAAACTTTTGTCTCCTGCCATAGGAAAGGACCCACTTCCAATGCCGGATGAACTGGAGGATTTTTGTTGAATTTCCCTATGTGACAGCTCAGTACTAGTACTGCCACTACCTCCTTCTGTTGAGGTGGCGCTTGTGCTGGATGTCGGACGCTGCCGGGCCTTCACTGATGAAAAAATGGGAGCTGGTGTTACTTTGGGTGCTGAGTGTGTAGGAGTTATACGTGCTACCTGCTCATTACTAATCGCAGCCCTTCTGGATAGGGTGAAAATGTTGGTCTCTACATCCTCTGCACCAGGAATAACGCTCGTGATGATAACAGTGTCAGACCTGTCTTTATCACCAGCAGTATCCTGCTCACCTACATCGACCTCCATTTCAAGCCTTGGTGGATCCTTCCTTTTTCCTAGCCTGGTCTTGGGATGTCTCTCCTTTGAATGCTCAGATACTTTTGGATGCCACTCCTCATCAAGGTCATCTGAAGGGATGCTTGTCGAAGAAGTCGATGCACTGCCACCACTAACCCTCCTTTTCCTTGGTAAATTGAAAGACAATAGATCACCTCCAGAAGTGGCTTCCTCTTCTTCTTCCTCGGAATGAAGCTCTACTTCCTGAACTGCCCCGACTTCAGGAGGAACAACTACTACTATTGCGTGCGGAGATGGTGGTTGTTGTTCTTGAGGAAGTACTATAGCGGGCTGTGGTTCTTCAACAACTACTATTGTGGGATTTGGTTGTTGTTGTTGAACAACTATTGCGGGCGGTGCTTGTGGTTGTTCAACAACTATTGCGGGAAGTGGTTGTTGAACATCTAGTGCTGGCGGTGGTTGTTGAGCACTTTCATCTTGCAAGGATTGTGTACTACTTTGAGACAGCGATAAGTTTAGTTCAGGCTCAGTATCACTGCTTTGTAACACTAGGCTGGCTACTTCTTCGACCCTCTTGTGCTTGGCCCTGGGTTGGTGGCTTGGCCCCGTTAATGCGGATGTGCTGGCCCCAGCTTGCACCCCGGACACCGCTGCTGCAGGCGTACCTTTTGGGGGCCCAAAAAAGGTTTTGGGGTCCATACCACACTTAAGTGACACTTCCTTCTTCTGTACCTTCTTCTCAGCAACTTTCTTGGTGGTGGAGGACCTGGTACCTGCTTTCTTAGGGCCCATCTTCTTCTGATGTCAGCACACAGCAGCACTCAGTAGCACAAATTGCAGAGATGTGTGGTGGTCAGATGAGTCACACACCACACGTGGCGTACAACTGAAGGACGTCCGTCTGGCAGTAAAACGGGCGATGGATGAAAACAAACAGCACCTCCTCAGTCTTTCTTTGTGCACCTACAAGCAAAGAAGACAGAACAACATCAGTCAAACAAGCAGTAAGCCAACATGAATAATTGAAAGACACACAGGCCAATGTATAGAACACAAAACAGAAGACTAATACTACCAGCACCACAGCTCCCAGCCACATGAAGTCCAGAAAGAACTAATAAAGTCAAGTGGGCCTATATACCAATATGGACAGAAAAAGGAGGATGCATGCTACACATGACAGGTTAATGCAAGGAATAAAAAAAAAAAAGGCATGGCTAAGAGGTTGGAAACCTACACCGCAAAAACACATACAAGGCGCAAAAAAACATACAAGGCATAACATTATTACACACACAAAAAAAGTTACCTACACCCCTGCCCAGACAACACATTTAGGAATGCAATGCCATACACACATGCACTAATGATGTTAATTGAATAGACCAAATAGAAACAGCTACATAGAGCAGCCCCGCTAACTACTACCTCTGGGACTCTGGCCTACTGTCAGATCAGACCAAAAGCAGGGAGGCCAATGACAAATTCACAAAGGAAGTACCTACAAAATGGCCGCCACCACATGGCCTGGCCACCAACAATAACATGGCAGAATCATCACAAAGGAAGTACACACAAAATGGCCCCCACCACATGGCCTGGCCACCCACAACAACATGAAAAGAAATAGAAGACAGACAATAAAAGCCTATGGCAAAGGGGCAATGCTTAGCTTCACAAAATGGACACACCACTGCCCAAATTGGTCACCCCACCCATAAACAAGAAATCATTACATAGAGGACAGAAAGAAAGTGGAAGAGGTCCATGCTCCAATAAGACAACACTACAACCAAATGACACATAAATGAGGACTTTTTGTAGCACAAGAAACAGATTAAACATTTTCGAGGAACTTTTATGCAACTCGGGACATATTGTTCGCGAGAATGCAAAATCGGCGTGTTCGGCAGCGCGAATTGAATGAAACGTCGTTATCGCGTTCCCGAGCCAGTACATTGAGCGCGCGAACAAGACAAAAAATGTAAGGTCGCGTGTCCACACTGTGCGACGTTACCAAAAGTACGCGAGCTGTATTCCTAAGGTTACCTACTGGCAGGGAGTGCCCTATTAGTTACACACAAGCAACCAAAAGCTGAAAGTACCAACATAAAAAAAATGTGAAGCAATCCAAACCCATACACGATGTAATTAAAGATACAGCACAAAAAGAGTTGATTAACTTTAATGCACCTTTGGCTGTGAGTAGTAGTACCACTGCCCTACTGCCAGAATAGTCAAAATCTTTGGATGCCTATGGCAAAAGCACAAAGGAAGGACACACAAAATGGCCGCCACCATAGGGCCTGGCCACCAACAACAACATGGAAAAATCACAAAGCATGTATACCCAAAATGGCCTCCACCACATGGCCTGGCCACCAACAACAACAAGGCAGAATCATCACACAGGAAGTACCTACAAAATGGCCGCCACCACATGGCCTGGCACCCAACAACAACATGGCAGAATCATCACAAAGGAAGTACACACAAAATGGCCCCCACCACATGGCCTGGCCACCCACAACAACATGAAAAGAAAGAGAAGACAGACAATAAAAGCCTATGGCAAAGGGACAATGCTTAGCTTCACAAAATGGACACACCACTGCCCAAATTGGTCACCCCACCCATAAACAAGAAATCATTACATAGAGGACAGAAAGAAACTGGAAGAGGTACATGCTCCAATAAGACAAAACTACAACCAAATGATACATAAATGAGGACTTTTTGTAGCACAAGAAACACATTAAAGATTTTCGAGGAACTTTTTTGCAACTCGGGACATATTGTTCGCGAGAATGCAAAATCGGCGTGTTCGGCAGCGCGAATTGAATGAAACCTCGTTATCGCGTTCCCGAGCCAGTACATTGAACGCGCGAACAAGACAAAAAATGTAAGGTCGCGTGTCCACACTGTGCGACGTTACCAAAAGTACGCAAGCTGTATTCCTAAGGTTACCTACTGGCAGGGAGTGCCATATTAGTTACACACAAGCAACCAAAAGCTGGAAGTACCAACATAAAAAAAATGTGAAGCAATCCAAAGCCATACACGATGTAATTAAAGATACAGCACAAAAAGAGTTGATTAACTTTAATGCACCTATGGCTGTGAGTAGTAGTACCACTGCCCTACTGCCAGAATAGTCAAAATCTTTGGATGCCTATGGCAAAAGCACAAAGGAAGGACACACAAAATGGCCACCACCATAGGGCCTGGCCACCAACAACAACATGGAAAAATCACAAAGCATGTATACCCAAAATGGCCTCCACCACATGGCCTGGCCACCAACAACAACAAGGCAGAATCATCACAAAGGAAGTACCTAAAAATGGCCACCACCACATGGCCTGGCCACCAACAACAACATGGCAGAATCATCACAAAGGAAGTACACACAAAATGGCCCCCACCCATTGGCCTGGCCACCCACAACAACATGAAAAGAAAGAGAAGACAGACAATAAAAGCCTATGGCAAAGGGACAATGCTTAGCTTCACAAAATGGACACACCACTGCCCAAATTGGTCACCCCACCCATAAACAAGAAATCATTACATAGAGGACAGAAAGAAACTGGAGAGGTACATGCTCCAATAAGACAAAACTACAACCAAATGACACATAAATGAGGACTTTTTGTAGCACAAGAAACACATTAAACATTTTCGAGGAACTTTTATGCAACTCGGGACATATTGTTCGCGAGAATGCAAAATCGGCGTGTTCGGCAGCGCGAATTGAATGAAACGTTGTTATCGCGTTCCCGAGCCAGTTCATTGAGCGCGCGAACAAGACAAAAAATGTAAGGTCACGTTCTCACACTGTGCGAAGTTACCAAAACTACACAAGCTGTATTCCTAGGGTTACCTAATGGCAGAAATTGACAGATTCGTTAAACACACCCAAAACCTGACATACCCCACACATAAAAATAAGATTTTCTAAATCAAACCAAGCCATCCATGATTTTCTAATTAAGGGTACACCACAAAAACAGTTGATTAACTTTCATGACCCTATGACTAGTACCTCTGGCCTACTGACAGAGTAGGCCACAAGGTTGGAGGCCTATGGCAAGAGCAAAGTGGCTGGGAATCATAAAATGGCCGCCAACACATGGCCAGGCCAACCACACAAAGTTAATACAATGAACTCAAGCATGCCTACACACTAACTACATGGAGTACTAGGGTCAGCTATTGGCTTAAAAAAAATAAAAACCATTTAAATTACACAAACAGAAATTCCACAACAGACATTGGTATTGCATAATGACCATAATCCAATGCCAGCCATGATGTTTGTTTACAAACTTGAATAAAAATTTAAACACAGACCACAGAATTATGATTTTACCCATGGGTACCTCTCTATGTAGCCTGGATGAAATTTAAAAAGAAATACAAGTTGGGACCTCATAAAAGTACAGGCCCCCATCAATAATTTAAATCCAGGAATGAATGAATACTGTAGTTAAAAAAATCTCAAATCAAACAACACAAGTCTACAACATCATACTCACTCATACATTACTGAAACTTACTTGAAAAAGAGAATTCAAAATCCTAAAGTCCTCAATAAAATCCAAGAAAAAGCAGTAATGCAGCCAACACACACAGAAAGTGATCCTTCCAGCTCAAAATCCAAATGAAAGTGAGCACCTCATGGACAAAGCACTGGGAGGAGCCTGGTGGACAGGAACAGGAAGTTGTAAACTCAAGAGCCCTTCCTCCTTAATCTTCAAAAATAGAGTAGAAACAAAAAGAGGACTCCTTCACCCCAAAAAATACAGCCAAAGGTACAACTTTAAGGGGTTTCTCACTTTTTGGCTAACCAAAATGGTAATTTATTATTATGGTTTAACTTTTAACATGCTCTCGAGTTATTCTGTGCAAGATTGCAGGTTCTGCGTGTTCGGCAACTCGATCTTACGAACAAGCATCCTCGCGCGTCCTTATGACGCTATCGCGCATCCAAATGACGTTATCGCGTTCGCACAGTCGCACGGAATGGTGCGGGAGGGTTTACAAACATGGTGGCACACGCGACCGGGAAAAAGCGAACGCAGAACCAAGGTAAGACATTGCCGCGCACGCGATAATGTTATTCAGCGTGCGAGAACTACGCTACGCACCGGATCGCGGAGTAATCAACAGCTACGCGTACTCCGCGGAACATGGAGTTGCCGAAACTCCGCAAACTCCGCGAACGGAGCGTAGTTCTTCGCCCAGGGTTAATATTTATACGGATCTATTTATGCATATAATATATATTGCTTAAGCTCAGTCTATAAAAGTATTAATGTTATTTCATTGCTGCAATATATATAATGTATTTAGTATTTTTATCATTACCTTTGTATTCTCTATAATCTATGTAATGTCTTATTTTGTACTTCTTAATATGATTAATGTGTTATCATATGATATCATCCTAATACATTCCACGTCATATTATGTTCTATCTAGTCATCAGCATATACATCTGATATCACTTTCTGGGACACATCTATTTAATACTATTCCTATGTTCACCCTACTCATTATTTCATTATTTCTAATGGGGTCCTACCTTGCGGCGGTGCTCTAGTGAACCCAGACCCACGGCCAACAGTTTAGGACTTCTAGTATTCCTACATAAACAATCTACACTCTTCATTTTGATTCCCTTTTATATCCCCCTCTCCCTCTCCCTCCTATCGTATTTCTTTTCTTAGAAACAATATACACATTGCTTTCAGTATATTATTCACCTAGATCTTCTATTATAATATTTTCGACAGTGGTTACTTAACCGGACTTTGATGTTTTTGTAGTGAGCCAGGGTACCTTTCTCTTCTTATTTCTCTTCTTATCTTTCTATGTCTTTCCCATTTTTCTATTCTTTTAATCTTGAATAAGGCATTGGGCTTTGTTTTATTTTAATCCTTGATATTTTTTTCAGCATGACGAACACTCACCCTCTATGTGCATTGACATGGAATGTCCACAGTCTCATATATTACATTAAAAGGAATAAGGTATTCTCCTATCTCCAATCAATACATGTTGATGTGGCATTACTAGAGGAAACTCATTTAGATACACTAGAATACGATATACTATGTAGAGAATGGGTGGGAAAGGTGATTCATAGCAGTGTTCATAAGGATGAATCCACAGATGCAGGTCCTATTTGCAAATGTGGGGTAGCAATTATTATCCGCAAATCCCTCCCAGTCACAGTGTCCGAAACATGGACGGATCCAGATGGACGTTATGTGTTTGCTAAATTACACATAGGAGAGACTCACATTTGTGTGGATCAGTCTATGCTTCGACATGATCAAAAAAATCATTCCTTCTTCAGCTGAACCATTTACTAACAGAAATAGATGCCTTACAGTACATCATTTCTGGTGGATGGAATCTAGCAAGAGATCCGAATTTGGATAAAACCAGTACATTAGACAAGGGAAACGCTGCAGATAGAGTTCTAATGGTTGACATATTAATGGATTATGGGTTAGTTGATCACTGGCGTCTTAGTCATCTAACAGAAGCAGAATATACATTCTTTTCTTCCACTGATGGCACTTTTTATCGCTTGGATTAATTTTTAACATCACAGAAAGTGGTTCAATTAGTTACAGAATCTCGCATTTGGAGCTTGCACTATCCGATCACTCTCCGGTCCTTTTATTCCTGGAACTAGGACTTTCTAGACCAGGACGCAAGCCTTGTCACATGAACATTCAACAACATAAGACTCCCAAGGGTAAATCCCAGTTACAATCACACTTTCAAGACCTCCATTCCTCTAATCGGAGATCTGTGACCCCCGGCAGGATTGTCTGGGCTGCAGCTAAAGCCACTATCAGGGGCCAGTTAATGCAGGCTGCAGCATTTGTTAATAAACAGAATTCTGCATGACAAAAAGAACTAGAGCATGACATCCAATCTTATACCAGTCTATATACAACAAAACCAACTTTGCAGAATCGTTACTTACTTCAGCAAAGCCGCAAGGCATTAAATAGCCTTTTCACATCTAAAGCCAAAAACGCTTTGCAGAAAATGAAAAAAAGGTATTATGAACAAGGGGAAAAGGCAGTGTTAGAAAGTGCCATCTTTCTTGCATGTATGCCCCCACTTTTTGCTGAATTGCTGATGTGATTTGACTGATGTGCCCTGGGCTGCAGCCAATCAGGTGCCCATTGCCTGTGTCTCTTCCCTAAAACTGTATTGAAGCTAAAACCCAATTGGCAACTCTGGCCACATGTCAGCTCCTGGTAAATGGAACCCTAGGTACCCAGGGCATTGTGACCAGAGATGACCCCTAAAGGCTGCAGCACTTATTGTGCCACCCTTAGGGGCCCTGACACCCACACTCTGCCTTTACAGACTGAGTTTCCTGGTGCAGAAATAAACAAAGAGTCGACATGGCACACATTCCTGTGTTATTTATTACAAAAAACAGTGGTCCCTATATGTGAATGGTATACAAAAAACAATGATCATACACTTAATAAGTAGTATGTCTTCTGTCCGTCCGGACAGGGTTTTTATTTTCCATTACATACAATTAAAGTGTTTCTTAGAAAATGTCAAGCGGGCACAGCCGTGACCCTAACCATACAAGACACAACAACAAAAAAAGTATAAAAAAGGCAAGAAATCCAACTGTGCACTTGTACTTCAGTAAAACAGACTTAAAGTGTTAAAATAACCACACCATTGCATTATTAAATGTTACATAAATAGTTTGCATATGGGGTTAAAAGTCGACGACGTTTCGATGCCTTTTAAAATAGCGGCATCATCATCAGGACAAGAGTTGACATTATTGTTGTCTTGGACACGAGTAATACATTTTGAGCCTTTTCGTTACATTTACTTTACATACATATTTACATTGGGAAGAAAAGGGGGGAAAAAAACGAAAATATAACATGAGTAACAGGCATGTGTCAGAGATCCTTTTGTGGCTACGCGTGGAGTGATTACCAGTGACACATTAAGTATTTGGTCCGTGGAAAGTGAAAGGAGTTTAAAAACAATTGTGGATGAGAACAATGTTGGCGCAGTGACTGTGAGAAATATGAATCGACGGATACATGCATGACAACACTCTCAACGAATCATGGGAGTGCATGAGGTTATTTGCAACGGCTGAGTTGGGTCTATTCAGGGTTGGCATCAAGTTAGAACAATATCGGCGCAGTGACTGTGACAATATGAAACGGCGGCTACATGCATAACAGCACTCTAAGAGGATCATGGGTGTGCATGAGGTTATTTACAACGGCAGAGATAGGTCTAGTCAAAAATAGAATTGAAGCCGGAGTGCACGGTCTAGTTGAATTGTGCACGGAGATGGTTGAACGTGCATGCTACTGATAGCGGCGGCTGGAGTGATGGCTACATGTGGGGGGTGAAAAAGGAATTAGTGAATGACACGTACGTCGTAACTGTATGGCCATCCGTAGAAAGTTCTACGTGGTTGAGACCGCTATATTAAGCTATCTGTGAAGTAAAAAGAGGGGGGAGTTAGAGCCTTAGTGATGCGCGGTGTACGCATCTAATCAGGTTAGTAGGGTAGCACGTTACCTGGTAAGTCGGGTGTGAGCCTCGACTTTAAATTCTCCGGTATCTTTAAATGTCCGGGAAGATAATCACGACTCGGTCGTGTAGAAGCCGCAAGGAGCACAATGGCTACCTGAGTGGGGGCGAAAAGAATGCCAGGTTACACGAGTGTAAACCAACACGCTTGCATAATTGCGGTCTTCGCGTGTAGCAGGGGCTTACTTACTGAATAAGTGCAACGGCACTGCGGCGGGTATGACGATCCGGTGCTTGGTGAACCTGGTTTCCCGGGTTAAATCTCAAAGGGGTTAAACAGTGTGAAGGGACTGTGTTGCGTGAGTATAGTGAAAGGGAGTGTTTGTGGCGGCCATCTTAAAGTGGTGACTTATATTACAGTGAGCATGCAGATTTTAGGAGCAAAGGAGGAATACAATATCTGCATATTCAGAAATACATCGACATGTAAGAAAATTCTTAGAAATTTACAGCAAGGACGTCCAGTCCTCAAGCCGATTTAACCCATTCCGAATGCTGTTGGTTCGCAGGATCCAGTGTAGTTCTTCTTTATTCAGCAATTGGGACATGTCTGCTCCCCTGGGGGGCGATTTGATAATTGTGATCACTGTCCAGAGAAGGTCTTTTTTGCTGTGCCCATTGGCAGAAAAATGTTCCACAAGAGGTGCATTCTCTGTTTTGCATCTCATCCTGCTTCGATGCTGGCCAATTCGGAGTTTTATTTTTTGGCTGGTTTGCCCTATGTAAATGAGCATACATGGACAAAAAATGGCATACACTAAATTCGCAGAGTTACAGTTAGAGAAGTATTTCCGTTCAAATTTGATGTTACCATATCCAAACGTTTTTCCTTCGATTGTAGTATCACAGCAAATACAACCTCCACATTTAGTATGGCCTGTGAGTGGTGGAAGACTCCAGGCATCATTTATAGTTGTTTTCAGTGTTTGTGGTGGGAGAGCTGCCCTAACTAGGTGATCTTTGATATTCTTTGCACGCTTAAAGGCAAACATGGGCTTGTCTAGTGTCAATTGCCCCGCATTGAGGACTGGCCAGTGCTTCAGTACACTTTTTCTGATGGCATTGGATGCCGGTGAAAATGTTGTGACACAGATGAGTCTGTCCTGTTCACTCTTTTGCTTAGGCTCTAGAAGGGTTTCTCTTGGGCAATACCAAGCCCTTTTAAGAGTTTACGCACCAATTTGCGTGGGTAACCTCTGCTTCTAAGTTTCTTGCTAAGGATCTTTGCCTCAGCAAAATAGTCATCCCTAAAATAACAGTTACGCCTAATGCGGAGGAACTGAGAGAAGGGTAAGGAATAGCGTAGTGCCCGGGGGTGATGGCTGGTATATTCGAGCAAGGTGTTGCGCTCTGTGGGCTTGCGATGCAGTGTGGTAGTTAAACGGCCTTCAGTGTGTCTTATTTGTAAGTCAAGGAAAGGGATGGAATCTTTACTGGTTGACAGAGTGTAGCAGAGACCACAACTGTTGTTGTTTAGCCAGTGTTGGAAGGCTATAAGGTTTTCAGGGGACTCATTCCATAATAAGAAAATATCGTCAATATATCTTTTCCACAAGGAAATGCCATTGTGGAAAGGATTAGACGTTTGAAGAATGCTATTAGTCTCCAGATGGTCCATGTAAAGAATCGCTAGGTTGGGAGCAAAAATTGCTCCCATGGAAGTTCCTTTGACTTGGCCGTAAAATTGCCCCTCAAAAAGAAAAAAGTTTTTGGTCAAACAGATTTCGAGTAGCTCAAGGATGAATAAAGAGGGTACGTTATGTGGACGTGCTCTTGATTCAAGAACCTTCTCAATTACACGGAGGGATTCAAATTTGTGCGATATTGGTGTACAGTGATTCCACATCCAGCGTACACATAGTGCTGGATGTGGGATCAAAGGGGTAATCCTCAATGAAGTTTATCATAGCCATACTGTCCCTGATATAACAGATGGTTTCAGGGACGAATGGCTTGATAAAATAATCTATGTAATGCCCTAATGGTTCGAGGATCGATCCACAGCCCGAAACTATGGGGCGGCCTGGTGGTGATTGTGGGTTTTTATGGATCTTGGGCAGGCAGTAGATCACAGGAGTCCGTGGAGATTTGGTATTAAGGAAATCATACTCTTTCTTGGACAGGAAACCTGAGTCAAGTGCCCTTGCAGTGACAGTTATAATTAGGTCTTGAATTTCACTGGTAGGGTTGCGGGGGAGTTTGCAATAGTGCTTGTTGTTGTTAAGTTGGCGAAGTACTTCATTTTTGTAGGATTCAATATCCTGGATAACTATCCCTCCCCCTTTATCTGCAGGTTTTATTATCAGGGATTGGTTGTTTTTGAGGGAGGAAATATCATTTTTCTCTTCAAGAGTGATGTTATATGGGATAAAGGACCTTTTGTCTTCTAGGTCTAATAGGTCCTTAAGAACTAGTTTCTCGAATGTGGGGATCTCAGCTGGAATCATACCAGCTGTGGGAGAAAATTTTGAGGGAGGTCTAAACGGGGTATTGTGATGTTTGGGAATGGATGGGTTGAGAATGAAGAAACTATGTAAACAAACTTTCCTAAAGAATCTTATGAGTTCTGTTTGGGCTTCCTGAAAGTTAGGGCGTACTGTGGGCACGAAGGACAAACCTCTACTAAGGAGTGATACTTCGTTGCTGGATAGCATGTGATCTGTGAGGTTAAAGATAGGAAGGAGACCAGCTTCTAGGACATTAGTAGTGGAATCGCTGGTAGTTTGATTGGGTATAGCTACCACCGGTAATGTTGGCGGCGTGTGAATCGTTCCCCGGGTGGGTTCGGTGGTTTGGACCATGTTTTTCCTCTGCCCCTGGGTTGGCCCCTGGTACGTTGCGTACATGTAGGCCAAGTGGGATAATATTGGATTTCAAATAGTCAGTCAGAAGTCTAATCATTAGAAGTAGGCAAACCTCTTTTTTCTTTAACTTCTCTAGATCATCTGTTTGAGAAGTGCTGGATGCAGATGGGCTTTCGGTTGGGTCGGAAAGGAGAGATGGACCCCCTAGAATTTTGTTAATGTATTCCAAATTGTACATAGGAGGGGGAGGATCAGATATGCCTGATAGAGACAGTGTTTGGGTGAGAAGGGAAATGTTGACAAGGAGTATGACACAGGACAGGGTGAGCCCACTTGAGAGAAGAAAGGGGCTGGGATTACCTGAATCCCTTGCATTCCAGCAATTGCGCTAATTACGTTTCAACAGAACAAGGGAACTCTTAAGGTATAGCATAGGGACCTTGGGCATTACATATTACAAAAAACAGTGGTCCCAGTATGTGAATGGTATACAAAAAACAATGATCATACACTTAATAAGTAGTATGTCTTCTGTCCGTCCGGACAGGGTTTTTTATTTTCCATTACATACAATTAAAGTGTTTCTTAGAAAATGTCAAGCGGGCACAGCCGTGACCCTCAACATACAAGACACAACAACGAAAAAAGTAAAAAAAAAGGCAAGAAATCCGTCTGTGCACTTGTACTTCAGTAAAACAGACTTAAAGTGTTAAAAAAACCACACCATTGCATTATTAAATGTTACATAAATAGTTTGCATATGGGGTTAAAAGTCGACGACGTTTCGATGCCTTTTAAAATAGAGGCATCATCATCAGGACAAGAGTTGACATTATTGTTGTCTTGGTCACGAGTAATAAATTTTGAGCCTTTTCGTTACATTTACTTTACATACATATTTACATTGGGAAGAAAAGGGGGGGAAAAAACAGAAAATATAACATGAGTAACAGGCATGTGTCAGAAATCCTTTTGTGGCTACGCGTGGAGTGATTACCAGTGACACATTCAGTATTTGGTCCGTGGAAAGTGAAAGGAGTTTAAAAACAATTGTTGATGAGAACAATGTCGGCGCAGTGACTGTGAGAAATATGAATCGACGGATACATGCATGACAACACTCTCAACGAATCATGGGAGTGCATGAGGTTATTTGCAACGGCTGAGTTGGGTCTATTCAGGGTTGGCATCGAGTGAGAACAATATCGGCGCAGTGACTGTGAAAATATAAAACGGCGGCTACATGCATAACAGCACTCTAAGAGGATCATGGGTGTGCATGAGGTTATTTACAACGGCAGAGATAGGTCTAGTCAAAAATAGAATTGAAGCCGGAGTGCACGGTCTAGTTGAATTGTGCACGGAGATGGTTGAACGTGCATGCTACTGATAGCGGCGGCTGGCGTGAGGGCTTCATGTGGGGGGTGAAAAAGGAATTAGTGAATGACACGTACGTCGTAACTGTATGGCCATCCGTAGAAAGTTCTACGTGGTCGAGACCGCTATATTAAGCTATCTGTGAAGTAAAAAGAGGGGGGAGTTAGAGCCGTAGCGATGCGCGGCGTACGCATCTAATCAGGTTAGTAGGGTAGCATGTTACCTGGTAAGTCGGGTGTGAGCCTCGACTTTAAATTCTCGGGTATCTTTAAATGTCCGGGAAGATAATCACGACTCGGTCGTGTAGAAGCCGCAAGGAGCACAATGGCTACCTGAGTGGGGGCGAAAAGAATGCCAGGTTACACAAGTGTAAACCAACACGCTTGCATAATTGCGGTCTTCGCGTGTAGCAGGGGCTTACTTACTGAATAAGTGCAACGGCACTGCCGCGGGTATGACGATCCGGTGCTTGGTGAACCTGGTTTCCCGGGTTAAATCTCAAAGGGGGTAAACAGCGTGAAGGGACTGGGTTGCGTGAGTATAGTGAAAGGGAGTGTTTGTGGCGGCCATCTTAAAGTGGTGACTTATATTACAGTGAGCATGCAGGTTTTAGGAGCAAAGGAGGAATACAATATCTGCATATTCAGAAATACATCGACATGTAAGAAAATTCTTAGAAATTTACAGCAAGGACGTCCAGTCCTCAAGCCGATTTAACCCATTTCGAATGCTGTTGGTTCGCAGGATCCAGTGTAGTTCTTCTTTATTCAGCAATTGGGACATGTCTGCTCCCCTGGGGGGCGGTTTGATAATTGTGATTACTGTCCAGAGAAGGTCTTTTTCGCTGTGTCCATTGGCAGAAAAATGTTCCACAGGAGGTGCATTCGCTGTTTTGCATCTGATCCTGCTTCGATGCTGGCCAATTCGGAGTTTTATTTTTTGGCTGGTTTGCCCTATGTAAATGAGCATACATGGACAAAAAATGGCATGCACTAGATTCGCAGAGTTACAATTAGAGAAGTATTTCCGTTCAAATTTGATGTTACCATATTCAAACGTTTTTCCTTCGATTGTAGTATCACAGCAAATACAACCTCCACATTTAGTATGGCCTGTGAGTGGTGGAAGACCCCAGGTATCATTTATAGTTGTTTTCAGTGTTTGTGGTGGGAGAGCTGCCCTACCTAGGTGATCTTTGATATTCTTTGCACGCTTAAAGGCAAACATGGGCTTGTCTAGTGTCAATTGCCCCGCATTGAGGACTGGCCAGTGCTTCAGTACACTTTTTCTGATGGCATTGGATGCCGGTGAAAATGTTGTGACACAGATGAGTCTGTCCTGTTCACTCTTTTGCTTAGGCTCTAGAAGGGTTTCTTTGGGCAATACCAAGCCCTTTTAAGAGATTTACGCACCAATTTGCGTGGGTAACCTCTGCTTCTAAGTTTCTTGCTAAGGATCTTTGCCTCAGCAAAATAGTCATCCCTAAAATAACAGTTACGCCTAATGTGGAGGAACTGAGAGAAGGGTAAGGAATCGCGTAGTGCCCTGGGGTGATGGCTGGTATATTCGAGCAAGGTGTTGCGCTCTGTGGGCTTGCGATGCAGTGTGGTAGTTAAACGGCCTTCAGTGTGTCTTATTTGTAAGTCAAGGAAAGGGATAGAATCTTTAATGGTGGACAGAGTGTAGCAGAGACCACCTCTGTTGTTGTTTAGCCAGTGTTGGAAGGCTATAAGGTTTTCAGGGGACTCATTCCATAATAAGAAAATATCGTCAATATATCTTTTCCACAAGGACATGCCATTGTGGAAAGGATTCCCACAGCTGGTATGATTCCAGCCGAGATCCCCACATTCGAGAAACTGGTTCTTAAGAACCTATTAGATCTAGAAGACATAAGATCCTTTATCCCATATAACATCACTCTTGATGAGAAAAATGCTATTTCCTCCCTCAAAAACAACCAATCCCTGATAATAAAACCTGCAGATAAAGGGGGAGGGATAGTTATCCAGGATATTGAATCCTACAAAAATGAAGTGCTTCGCCAACATAACAACAACGAGCACTATTGCAAACTCCCCCGCAACCCTACCAGTGAAATTCAAGACCTGATTGTAACTGTCACTGCAAGGGCACTTGACTCAGGTTTCCTGTCCAAGAAAGAGTATGATTTCCTTAATACCAAATCTCCACGGACTCCTGTGATCTACTGCCTGCCCAAGATCCATAAAAACCCACAATCACTACCAGGCCGCCCCATAGTTTCGGGCTGTGGATTGATCCTCGAACCATTAGGGCATTACATAGATTATTTTATCAAGCCATTCGTCCCTGAAACCATCTGTTATATCAGTGACAGTATGGCTATGATAAACTTCATTGAGGATTACCCCTTTGATCCCACATCCAGCACTATGTGTACGCTGGATGTGGAATCACTTTACACCAATATCCCACAATTTGAATCCCTCCGTGTAATTGAGAAGGTTCTTGAATCAAGAGCACGTCCACATAACGTACCCTCTTTATTCATTCTTGAGCTGCTCGAAATCTGTATGACCAAAAACTTTTTTCTTTTTGAGGGGCAATTTTATGGCCAAGTCAGAGGAACTTCCATGGGAGCAATTTTTGCTCCCAACCTAGCGATTCTTTACATGGACCATCTGGAGACTAATAGCATTCTTCACACGTCTAATCCTTTCCACAATGGCATTTCCTTGTGGAAAAGATATATTGACGATATTTTCTTATTATGGAATGAGTCCCCTGAAAACCTTATAGCCTTCCAACACTGGCTAAACAACAACAGTGGTGGTCTCTTCTACACTCTGTCCACCAGTAAAGATTCCATCCCTTTCCTTGACTTACAAATAAGACACACTGAAGGCCGTTTAACTACCACACTGCATCGCAAGCCCACAGAGCGCAACACCTTGCTCGAATATACCAGCCATCACCCCCGGGCACTACGCGATTCCTTACCCTTCTCTCAGTTCCTCCGCATTAGGCGTAACTGTTATTTTAGGGATGACTATTTTGCTGAGGCAAAGATCCTTAGCAAGAAACTTAGAAGCAGTGGTTACCCACGCAAATTGGTGCGTAAATCTCTTAAAAGGGCTTGGTATTGCCCAAGAGAAACCCTTCTAGAGCCTAAGCAAAAGAGTGAACAGGACAGACTCATCTGTGTCACAACATTTTCACCGGCATCCAATGCCATCAGAAAAAGTGTACTGAATCACTGGCCAGTCCTCAATGCGGGGCAATTGACACTAGACAAGCCCATGTTTGCCTTTAAGCGTGCAAAGAATATCAAAGATCACCTAGTTAGGGCAGCTCTCCCACCACAAACACTGAAAACAACTATAAATGATGCCTGGGGTCTTCCACCACTCACAGGCCATACTAAATGTGGAGGTTGTATTTGCTGTGATACTACAATCGAAGGAAAAATGTTTGAATATGGTAACATCAAATTTGAACGGAAATACTTCTCTAATTGTAACTCTGCGAATCTAGTGTATGCCATTTTTTGTCCATGTATGCTCATTTACATAGGGCAAACCAGCCAAAAAATAAAACTCCGAATTGGCCAGCATCGAAGCAGGATCAGATGCAAAACAGCTAATGCACCTCTTGTGGAACATTTTTCTGCCAATGGACACAGCGAAAAAGACCTTCTCTGGACAGTGATCACAATTATCAAACCGCCCCCCAGGGGAGAAGACATGTCCCAATTGCTGAATAAAGAAGAACTACACAGGATCCTGCGAACCAACAGCATTCGGAATGGGTTAAATCGGCTTGAGGACTGGACGTCCTTGCTGTACATTTCTAAGAATTTTCTTACATGTCGATGTATTTCTGAATATGCAGATATTGTATTCCTGCTTTGCTCCTAAAATCTGCATGCTCACTGTAATATAAGTCACCACTTTAAGATGGCCGCCACAAACACTCCCTTTCACTATACTCACGCAACCCAGTCCCTTCACACTGTTTACCCCCTTTGAGATTTAACCCGGAAAACCAGGTTCACCAAGCACCGGATCGTCATACCCGCGGCAGTGCCGTTGCACTTATTCAGTAAGTAAGCCCCTGCTACACGCGAAGACCGCAATTATGCAAGCGTGTTGGTTTACACTCGTGTAACCTGCCATTCTTTTCGCCCCCACTCAGGTAGCCATTGTGCTCCTTGCGGCTTCTACACGACCGAGTCGTGATTTTCTTCCTGGACATTTAAAGATACCGGAGAATTTAAAGTCGAGGCTCACACCCGACTTACCAGGCAACATGCTACCCTACTAACCTGATTAGATGCGTACGCCGCGCATCGCTAAGGCTCTAACTCCCCCCTCTTTTTACTTCACAGATAGCTTAATATAGCGGTCTCAACCACGTAGAACTTTCTACGGATGGCCATACAGTTACGACGTACGTGTCATTCACTAATTCCTTTTTCACCCCCCACATGAAGCCATCACGCCAGCCGCCGCTATCAGTAGCATGCACGTTCAACCATCTCCGTGCACAATTCAACTAGACCGTGCACTCCGGCTTCAATTCTATTTTTGACTAGACCTATCTCTGCCGTTGTAAATAACCTCATGCACACCCATGATCCTCTTAGAGTGCTGTTATGCATGTAGCCGCCGTTTTATATTTTCACATTCACTGCGCCGATATTGTTCTCACTCCATGCCAACCCTGAATAGACCCAACTCAGCCATTGCAAATAACCTCATGCACTCCCATGATTCGTTGAGAGTGCTGTCATGCATGTATCCGTCGATTCATATTTCTCACAGTCACTGCGCCGACATTGTTCTCATCCACAATTGTTTTTAAACTCCTTTCACTTTCCACGGACCAATACTGAATGTGTCACTGGTAATCACTCCACGCGTAGCCACAAAAGGATCTCTGACACATGCCTGTTACTCATGTTATATTTTCTGTTTTTTCCCCCTTTTCTTCCCAATGTAAATATGTATGTAAAGTAAATGTAACGAAAAGGCTCAAAATGTATTACTTGTGTCCAAGACAACAATAATGTCAGCTTTTGTCCTGATGATGATGCCTCTATTTTAAAAGGCATCGAAACGTCGTTGACTTTTAACCCCATATGCAAACTATTTATGTAACATTTAATAATGCAATGGTATGGTTTTTTGAACACTTTAAGTCTGTTTTACTGAAGTACAAGTGCACAGACGGATTTCTTGCCTTTTTTATACTTTTTTCGTTGTTGTGTCTTGTATGTTGAGGGTCACGGCTGTGCCCGCTTGACATTTTCTAAGAAACACTTTAATTGTATGTAATGGAAAATAAAAACCCTGTCCGGACAGACAGAAGACATACTACTTATTAAGTGTATGATCATTGTTTTTTGTATACAATTCACATATAGGGACCACTGTTTTTTGTAATATGTAATGCCCAAGGTCCCAATGCGTACCTTAAGGGTTCCCTTGTTCTGTTGAAACACATTCCTGTGTGCCATGCCCACAAACCCACTGCCCTGGCATACATCAGTCACCCCTCTAGCTGGGTGCCCTATGCCAGTGGTTGGGCACAGCGCTGACGAATTAGCACCCTTGAAAAACCACCAGATCAAACAAGGCAGCAAAAAGGCCCCCTGGGTTAACGATGAACTTAAGAAATCCAAGAAGTTATGTCGTACACTCGAGAAAACCTGGAGAAAAAACCCAACAACTAACAACCTGACCACCTTCACGGACGCCACCCGCAAACACCACCAATTGATCCGATCCACCAAGAAATCAGCATTCAAGGATCGACTCAACAACAACGCCCAAAACAGCAAGGAACTATTCAACATCGTCAAAGAATTTACCAACCCCACCGCCGGCACCAACGACATCACTCCCTCCCAAGACCTCTGCGACTCTCTATCCTCTTTCTTCCACAACAAAACTGCTGACATTCATAACAGCTTTGAAAACCTGTCCGAAGAACAACCCACTCCACCCACCTCCGAACCAAAACAGCACTCTCATAACCTTTGCGCCTGGAACCCAATCACTACTGAAGACACCATCCGTATGATGAACTCCATCCACTCAGGTTCACCAACGGACCCATGCCCCCACCACATCTTCAACAAAGCAGACTCCATCATCGCACCCCATCTCCGCGATGTCATCAACTGCTCCCGCAACTCCGCTACCTTCCCAGAAAGCTGGAAACATGCCAAACTCAGCGCCCTTCTGAAGAAACCCACAGCGGACCCCTCTGAACTTAAGAGCTACCGCCCCATCTCACTCCTCCCCTTCCCGGCCAAAGTCATCGAGAAAGCCGTCAATAGCCAGCTCGCTGCCTTCCTTGAATCCAACAATTCCCTCGACCCCTCACAGTCCGGCTTTCGAGCCAAACACAGCACCGAAATCGCCCTCATCGCTGCTACAGATGGCATCCGAACGCTACTGGACAACGGAGAATCAGTTGCCCTCATTCTACTTGACCTCTCCGCCGCCTTCGACACAGTCTGTCATAACACCCTCATACATCGCCTCAGCAACGTCGGAATTCAAGGAAAAGCGTTGGACTGGATCATCTCGTTCCTCGCCGGAAGAACACAGAGAGTCCGCCTCCCCCCATTCAAATTAGAGGCCACCGAAGTCATCTGCGGCGTACCATAAGGATCATCATTCAGTCCCACCCTCTTCAACGTGTGCATTAGTCCCCTCGCAACCATCGCGCGACAACACGACCTCAACATCATCTCCTACGCTGACGACACCCAGCTAATCCTCTCCCTCACCAAAGACCCCAACACCGCCAAAACCAATCTACACGAAGGGATGAAAGAAGTAGCCGAATGGATGAAGAACAGTCATTTAAAACTAATCTCGGACAAAACGGAAGTCCTCATCTTAGGTTCGTCCCCCTCTGCATGGGACGACTCATGGTGGCCACCGGCTATGGGCACAGCACCCATACCTACAGATCACGCACGGAACCTGAGCTTCATCCTAGACTCCTCCCTCTCGATGACCAGTCAACGCCGTTTCATCATCATGCTTCAACATCCTACGCATGCTCAAAAAAATCTTCCGCTGGATCCCCACCGAAACAAGAAAAACAGTCACCCACGCACTAGTCGCTAGCCGACTAGATTATGGAAACACCCTTTACGCCGGAACCACAGCCAAACTACAGAAAAAACTCCAACGCACCCAAAACGCCTCAGCCAGACTCATACTGGACATCCCCCGTCAAGCCCACATTTCCGGTCACCTGAAAGATCTCCACTGGCTTCCCGTCAACAAGAGAGTAACGTTCCGTCTCCTCACCCACGCACACAAGGCCCTCTACGACCTAGGACCCGAATGCCTCAACAAACGACTGTCCTTCTACACACCCACCCGCCAACTTCGTTCATCCAATCAAGCCCTCGCTGCAATTCCGCGCATCAATAGATCCACCATGGGAGGATGATATTTCTCCTACTTAGCGGCCAAAACCTGGAATTCTCTCCCCACTCACCTCCACCTTACACAGAACCACCTCTCCTCTAGAAAGCAGCTAAAAACCTGGCTATTCGATAAGTGATGCACCCACCCTCCCCCAAGCGCCTTGAGACCCTCTGGGTGAGTAGTGCGCTATACAAATTACTGAACTTGAACTTGAACTGTGCCCCTACAGTACCCAGGGCCATTCCTGGGCAATGTAAGTGCAGTGATCCCATTAAGAGTATATTGTGCTGGGAGGTTGTCATTACGAACTCCACAGCACCATAATGGCTACACTGAAGACTGACAAGTTTGATATCAAACTTCTCAGCACATTAAACCCATACTTATGCCAGTGTGGGATTTAATGTAAAATGCACTACAGATGGCATCTTAGAGATGCCCCCTGAAACCTGACCTTCAATCCTCGTCTTGTCTGAGAGGCTACCTAGGCTGCCAGACAGCAGACATGTTGCTGGACCCCTGGGTAGAGAGACCCCGCTCTCCTGGGCCTGCAACAATGCACATCCTGGGTGAGGTGCTAGGTCTCCTCCCCCAGGATGGGCAGGGGGAAGCTTCAAAGGCATACCGCCTTTGTGAGCTTCTCCAGACCACTTGCTGTACTCAGCAACTGGCTCCCACCAGTTCTGACCCCCACCCTGGCAGGAAGACTGGCGGGAAACCCTACGTGAGGAAAGGGGGTGTGCCAGTCTGTGCCAACTCCACCCCTCAGGTGGGAGAGGCGAGGTGAAGCACAACTCCGGGCTCTGGCCATCTTGAGGATGGGGAACCCTGCCCAATGAGAGATATGCTCCTGCCCCCTACCACAGGAAAGAAGCAGGATAGGGGGTGTACTTACCCCAGGACAGGGACCTATTGGTCTCCGCCCTTCCCCTACCTGTAACGCCCCTAAATGTAGTATTTAGGAGCACCCTTAACCTTCCTTCCTCAGATCCCAATTTCGAAACAAGAAAGAAGACCAAGAAGAAGAAGACCTGCTGTGCAGCTGCTAACAAGAGGACCACACCAACTGACTTGAGCCCAGGCCTACAGGCCTGTTGATCCTTGAACCTGCTCCTGCTAAATCCCGGTGTCTCCTGCAGCCAGCAACCTCAAAACCCCCAGAGGACCTGCCTGCCTTGACGCTCTTAGAGACTGGGACTCCCACGAGCAGTGGATCTGCTCAAACAGCAATACCCCTGGTGCCAGCCAGAAACCGCGAATCCAGCCCACTCTGCACCCGCCGAGCTGTGCCCGAGTGGAGAAAGACCCTGAGGACGTCCCCCCATGTGATCCTGACCTGGAATCCAGTGCCCAAGGACCCTCCTCGACGACCCAGACATCCAAAGACACCCCTGCACCCGGCACCCCCGGGCCTCCTGTGCCCAACTCCGGGGTGCCTACCTACCCTCCAAGATCCCAACTTACCCCTCGAAGTGTTGGCTGCTCCAGAAGATCCACAGTCCCCGAGCCTGCAGCCTTTGTTCCCTTTTCAAGATCTTAATTGAATAACATTGAGCACCCAACGGATCAAAAGCACCCTGCACCCAGCCGCTGGAGTGCCCCAGGCAGTGCAACCTTTGTCCTATCCTACTTTCCCATTTCCCCTGAGAAAGTGACTAGGAGCCCAGCTCCCACAGCCGCCTGGCCTGCTAGCCAGCAGCCACCAACTGAAGGGCCCCTGCTTTTCATTGGATAACATTGGGCCTAACTACCTCTGCACCCGGCTGCTCCTGTGCCGCTGAGGGTGTACCAACTGTCCCTACCTTGACCCTGGGAGACCCCTGATTCTATGCCCCGAACCTTAACTCTGCCAGTCGAGTTCTTACCTAAAAGCAGATAACTCACTTTTCTTCCATAGGCTAACATTGACTGGTTTCACTTAAAAATTCTTCTGAGCATGAGCATGGAGTTTTGGAACTTTAAAATATTCATCTAAAATCAGCCGATCTGCGAATCCCGATTTACTCACTTGTTATCAGGAGAGACCTCAGTGCTGCATCTTTGAGCCCAGTAGTGACCCTGAAAAGTAATTCTAACTGTACTTACCAGTAACTTGAATATTCTTCCGTAAGATATCATTGCCTGGTTTTTGCAGAAAAAGTTTCTAAGTGTCCATTTTTTAAACTTACAAATATTCTCTAAAAATCATGGCAACGATAAAAACTTAATTACTTGCTTGTTTTAGATAGAGGTCCCAGTGCTGAACCTAGGAGTCCAGCACTGGATTACAAAAGTAACTTGAACATACTTTACCTGCAAATTTAATTTCCTTCCGTAGGATAACATTGGTAATTTAAACTGAAAAAGATTCTGTCAACTTTTAAAATACAATAATATTCCTAAAACATTACTACTGTAACCAAAACGCTTTTACTTAATTGTTTACAGCTCATGTCCTGGGACTGAATCTAGGATCAAGTCCTGTGATTGGCAAAGTAATCTACAAAGTAACTAATTGCATTTAACTAAAAATTCCCATTGTGCTTAATGTTGTATTGTGTTTGAAATTGTGTTGCCTATTGCAACAAACTGTAACTATTTCAATTCACAAAATCTATTGCCTATTTGTAAAGTATTTAACTAAAGTAACTCATCCCGAGAAATTATATTTTGATACCTTGTTGGTTCTAAAATAAAACAACTATATATTTGACACAAAACAATTGGCCTAGAGCTCAGTTCTTGAGTGTGTGAGACCATCCATTTTCTGACTAGGTGTATACAACAAGTGCTTTACACTGTCCTCTGACACTGCCTTGCTGCTCGACCAAGCTACCACTTTATGGAGTAAGGTTATATCTAACTTTGGCCTCTGCCAAACCTCTGGGGACTGGGGACTCTATACACACTCTGCCTTGCTTTGGTCCAGTATATATAGAGCCACTTCCCTACAGGCAGGGAGATTGCTAGCTGCACAATTACGCCAAAGGGAAGCAGCTATGACCATTCTAGACATTAGAACAGCACAAGGTAATATGTTCACGTGAACCCAAGACATAGTAAATGCATTTGCCTCTTTTTACCAATCTCTGTACACTTCAGTTGCCCAAGTAGAATTGAATAAGATGTTCACTTTTCTTACAAAATTGAATCTTCCTTGTCTTTCTGATGAAGGTAGAGCTCTCATTGAAGGTAAAATCATTAAAGAAGAGAAATCACGTGCAATAGCTAACCTACCTTACCATAACTCTCCTGAGGAAGATGGATATATAAAACTAAAATTTCTTTTTTTTTAAAATGGGCAGGGCTAAATATTATTGACACATTGTATACCGCATTCCAAGAAGTGGATAATGTATCTTCATTAGGACCTCTTTCTAACAAAGCACTCATTGCTGTACTGCCTAAACCTGGTAAAGATCCCTTGGTATGTAGGAGTTATTGCCCCATTTCGTTGTTAAATTGCGATATTAAATTATTGGCCAGTATTTTAGCGGCCTGTTTTTGTAAAGTTCTACCTTCCTTGATACACCAAACTCAAGTAGGATTTGTTTCAGGACGATCTTCTCTGAATCATCTTCGTACATTAGCCCATACTCTGTGGTCTCCAAAGTCTCTTCCAAACGATGCATTGGCACTTTCACTCGAAGCAAAAAAATCATTTGATCACATTGAATGGGAATACCTTTTTAAAGTAATGGACCGATTTGGATTAGGAAATCAATTCATAGTTAAAGTACGTTTATTATATGATAATCCATCAATGGCATCAAATCAAACTCACTAATTGCAATACTCGCAAATGCATCTACCTCATCATCTGCCCCTGTCAACTGCAGTACATAGGTATGACCACACACTCTATAAAAACCAGAATGATAGAGCACAGCAGCATCCTCAGGTGCAACAAAACTAACACAAAGATGTGCACCTACTTCTTGGAACACAATCACACCCATAACGACTTCCATTAGACTATCTGGAAGCCTTTCCAACCATCTCTAAAGATGCCCTCTTCAGAAAGGAACAGAACTGGTTCTTCAAGCTCTCATCTCACACACGGGCTTAAATGAAGATATTCCCTGGGCCAAACTCAACTTCCCATAAACATCGCCTCATCTGTTATGTGGGCACCACCATATCCAGTGTAGGAAAGCCCTTATTCCAGCCAGGGACATACATCCCGGGCACTTCTACTACCACTTGACCTAGACAGACTGCATACCCTTACTCCTTGTCTCCATCATTGCGTGCCCCCCTTGGGGCAGCCTTGCGCCCCCTTAGAATTCTATCCCACTTTGGTTCTTTACTACTTTGACACAGGATTCCCCCAGCTATTTTTAGGCTCCTTTGATCTACTCTATTTGTTTAACTAGGGCTCAACAGAGCCACTAGTTCGCATCACACCAGTACCATTCTGCCTTATCAACAGGGCTGTGTGGCCAATTATTCACCCTTGTCACCTCCATCATTTTAATTGTTTCTAGTTTTCCTTAACGAAGTACCACCGCAACTCTATGCACCACGAGTATTGGACCACAACTTATGCGGCTATTCTGACAAACTAGTTCTCGACACTGTCAGCCTCGTAACCAATAAAATTCACTACCAAGATGGCCTCCCCAGTCAGCACTCTAGAGGTTGACACTGTAAAGTGCCACGAGAAAGTTACTTAGTCCCCAGACTTGGAAGCATTCAGCACGGGCCCGGAATAAGTGCAGGATCAGAGCCAACACCTCTGTAGACCTACCGTTAGTATGGATCTATGCTGCACCACTGCTATATCCCAGAGTGACCTCTTCTACATTCCGGTAAGATTAACGCAGCATAATTAATGATGGGCAATTTTACGTTGCAGATCAGAGCTTTGCTCTGCCATCCCGTCGACCTTTAACCCGTTCGGTGCGTCGGACAACCGGGGGCCTTCTGAAACATGCCCACTCATTAAATCACACACACATAATCGGTTGGGGTGAGCTCGCCTTATTCATGATGGTGCTTTTAACATCATCTGCGCTCGCCCGCACTGGTGTTAATACTGTTATACTTCACGCCATTATACTTTTAGACACTTCCCTCTATTATAGATGACATAGTACCAATTTTTACGTAATTAGGCGGCTTGCACTGTTATCACTACTTCCGTGATGCACTAATGTCAGTTAAGTATGGGCGAAATTTGCGAATTCGCGATACGCGAATTCGTGCGAAATGGCAAAAAAAAAAATCCGCAAGTTCGCGGATTTTCCCGCGAACTCGCAGATTTTTGTGCCATTTGCACAAATATGTGACCACTTGTGCCTGTAACTTTGCCAGCGCGCCAAAAGGCGCCGAGGTCCTTTGAGTGAGCTGGCCATTATAGTGGGGACGGGCGGGAAGACGTTTCATACTGCTAGTGTGTGGTGGACGGGGCCAAACGGGCGGGGCTTCTATGCGAGTTCACATGCATCTTGTTTATAAAGGGTCAGAGACTGAGCAGAGCAGCAGATGAGGAGAAAGCAGCCTCCTGGACGCAGGAGCTACACGGGGATGGCGCTCGGGAAACTCAAGGATGCAAAAATACGTTTGGCACAGGACCCCAGAATCCTTCGGATGTCCAAGATAGCTCTGCTGCGCGAGTTGGTACAAAGCCATTCTGATCCTGCTCAGTGGGTTCAGGCGCATGCAGCTGCTGCTGCTGGACAATGTCCCATCTCATACTAAACTGCCCCGTACAGGCATATGCTGGTGCTGGGCAGTAGGGTGCAGTGGCATGCGGGTGCTTCACGCCTGGTACATGCGCATACCGGTGCCAGGGGGGACACGTGTTGGTGCTGTGTAGCAAGTTATGACTTTACATTTTGACTGCACCAGAAGGTGGTACCTCCTACATGGATCAGGAGCATCCAGGCACCACACTTAATGGTGCAAGAGCATAATGGTGCTGTGCGGTACAGGTATATATGTACTGGGGGCAGGGGGGCACTTAGCACAATGTGTGCTCACACCCAGAGGGCTCCCAGGCAATTGAGCACAAATGATTTTCACACTGAGAGGGCTCCGGGGCAGTTCAGCAGCACGGGGGCTCACACCCACTGGGCCCCGGGGCAGTTCAGTAGCGCGTGGGCTCAGAACCCTTGGGCAGCTCAGCAGCGCGGGGTCACACCCACAGGGCTCCTGGGCAGTTTAGCAGCGCCACCCTCTGGTTCATCACTGCCACCCTCTGGTTCATTACTGCCACCCTCTGGTACACCACTGCCACCCTCTGGTTCATCACTGCCACCCTCTGGTTCACCACTGCCACCCTCTGGTTCACCACTGTCACCCTCTGGTACACCACTGTCACCCTCTGGTTCATCACTGCCACCCTCTGGTTCATCACAGCACCCTCTGGTTCACCACTGCCACCCTCTGGTTCATCACTGTCATCCTCTGGTTCATCACTGCCACCCTCTGGTTCATCACAGCGCCCTCTGGTTTGCCACTGCCACCCTCTGGTTCATCACTGCCACCCTCTGGTTCATCACTGTCACCCTCTGGTTCATCACTGCCAACCTCGGGTTCACCACTGCCACCCTCTGGTTCATCACTGCCACCCTCTGGTTCACCACTGCCACCCTCTGGTTGATCACTGCCAAATTCTGGTTCATCACAGCACCCTCTGGTTCACCACTGCCACCCTCTGGTTCATCACTGCCACCCTCTGGTTCATCACAGCTCCATGTGGTTCACCACTGCCACCCTCTGGTTCACCACTGCCACCCTCTGGTTGATCACTGCCAAATTCTGGTTCATCACAGCACCCTCTGGTTCACCACTGCCACCCTCTGGTTCATCACTGCCACCCTCTGGTTCATCACAGCTCCATGTGGTTCACCACTGCCACCCTCTGGTTCATCACTGCCACCCTCTGGTTCATCACAGCACTCTCTGGTTCACAACTGCCACCCTCTGGTTCATCACTGCCACCCTCTGGTTCATCACTGCCACCCTCTGGTTCACCACTGCCACCCTCTTAATCATCACTGTCACCCTCTGGTTCATCAATACTACCCTCTGATTCACCACTGCCACCCTCTGGTTCATCACTGCCACCCTCTGGTTCATCACAGCACCCTCTGGTTCGCCCTTGCCACCCTCTGGTTCATCACTGCCACCCTCTGGTTCACTGCTGCCACCCTCTGGTTCACCACTGCCACACTCTAGTTCATCACAGCACCCTCTGGTTAAACACTGCCACCCTCTGGTTCACCATGGTCACCCTCTGGTTTATCACTGTCACCCTCAGGTTTATCACTGCCACCCTCTGGTTCATCACAGCACCCTCTGGTTGACCACTGCCACCCTCTGGTTCATCACTGTCAACCTCTAGTTCATCACTGCCACCCTCTGGTTCATCACAGCACCCTCTGAATCACCACTCCCACCCTCTGGTTCATCACTGCCATCCTCTGGTTCATCACTGTCACCCTCTGGTTCATCACTGCCACCTTTTGGTTCACCACTGCCACCCTTTGGTTCATCACTGCCACCCTCTGGTTCACCACTGCCACCCTCTGGTTTATCACTGTCACCCTCGGGTTCATCACTGCCACCTTCTGGTTCACCACTGCCACCCTTTGGTTCACCACTGCCACCCTTTGGTTCACCACTGCCACCCTCTGGTTCATCACTGTCACCCTCTAGTTCATCACTGCCACATTCTGGTTCACCACTGCCACCCTTTGGTTCATCACTGCCACCCTCTGGTTCACCACTGCCACCCTCTGGTTCATCACTGCCACCCTCTGGTTCATCACTGCCACCCTCTGGTTCATCACAGCACCCTCTGGTTCACCACTGCCACCCTCTGGTTCATCACTGCCACCCTCTGGTTCATCACTGCCACCCTCTGGTTCACCACTGCCACCCTCTGGTTCATCACTGTCACCCTCGGGTTCATCACTGCCACCTTCTGGTTCACCACTGCCACCCTTTGGTTCACCACTGTCACCCTTTGGTTCATCGCTGACACCCTCTGGTTCATCACTGCCACCCTCTGGTTCATCACTGTCACCCTCTAGTTCATCACTGCCACATTCTGGTTCACCACTGCCACCCTTTGGTTCATCACTGCCACCCTCTGGTTCACCACTGCCACCCTCTGGTTCATCACTGCCACCCTCTGGTTCATCACAGCACCCTCTGGTTCACCACTGCCACCCTCTGGTTCATCACTGCCACCCTCTGGTTCATCACAGCACCCTCTGGTTCACCACTGCCACCCTCAGGTTTATCACTGCCACCCTCTAGTTCATCACTGCCACCCTCTAGTTCATCACTGCCACCCTCTAGTTCATCACTGCCACCCTCTGGTTCACCACTGCCACCCTCTGGATCATCACTGTCACCCTCTGGTTCACCACGGCCACCCTCTGGTTCATCACTGCCACCCTCTGGTTCATCACAGCACCCTCTGGTTCACCCCTGCCACCCTCTGGTTCATCACTGCCACCCTCTGGTTCATCACTGCCACCCTCTGGTTCACCACTGCCACCCTCTGGTTCACCACTGCCACCCTCTGGTTCATCACAGCACCCTCTGTTTCACCCCTGCCACCATCTGGTTCATCACAGCACCCTCTGGTTCACCACTGTCACCCTCTGGTTCACCACTGCCACCCTCTGGTTCACCACTGCCACCCTCTGGTTCATCACTGTCACCCTCTGGTTCCTCACTGCCACCCTCTGGTTCATCACTGCCACCCTCTGGTTCACCAATGCCACCCTCTGGTTCACCACTGCCACCCTCTGGTTCATCACAGCACCCTCTGGTTCACCTTTGCCATGCTCTGGTTCACCCCTGCCACCATCTGGTTCATCACTGCCACCCTCTGGTTCATCACTGCCACCCTCTGGTTCATCACTGCCACCCTCTGGTTCACCACTGCCACCCTCTGGTTCATCACTGTCACCCTCTGGTTCACCACTGCCACACTCTGGTTCATCACTGCCACCCTCTGGTTCATCACTGTCACCCTCTGGTTCATCACTGTCACTCTCTGGTTCATCACTACCACCCTCTGGTTCATCACTGCCACCCTCTGGTTCATCACACCACCCTCCGATTCACCACTGCCACCCTCTGGTTCACCACTGCCACCCTCTGGTTCATCACAGCACCCTCTGGTTCACAACTGCAACTTCTGGTTCATCGCAGCACCCTCTAGTTCACCAGTGCCACCCTCTGGTTCACCACTGCCACCTTCTGGTTCACCACTGCCACCCTCTGGTTCATCACAGCACCCTCTGGTTCACAACTGCACCTTCAGGTTCATCACAGCACCCTCTGGTTCACCACTGTAGATTACGGGGACAAAGCACACCTGCCCAGCCTCAACTGGGGGCTGGTTAATTTGTTACTGAATTTGAGCTTCAAGTCCGGCACCTGCTTCCCTATCTGTAAGTGCTTCCTGTTGTGGTTTAATATTTGTGACAGCCTGGAGCATTGTGCCATATTTGTACCTATTCTAAGACCGTGCTTCGAGGGTCAGAGAAGGGTCAGAGAATAGTTGCAAGTAGGCAACAACTCTGGAGGCACCGCTCAGGAAGCACTTACAGGGTTACAGCAGGTGCCCAAGTTGAAACTAATTTCTTTGTAACCATTTTGTAAATGGTTACAAAGAAATTAGCTTAAACTTGGGCACCTGCTGTAACCCTGTAAGTGCTTCATTTACTTCAGTTTTTGAAAATCCATCCGGCATGCGATTTAGCGGATTTTTCTGCAATTTCGTGAGATTCGCGGACCGCGACATTGCAGAAAATCCGCAAATTCCGCGAACGGGACAGATTTTACGCCCATGCTTAATGTCAGTATGTATGAGTCTTGGTCCGTTTGTATGGAAACGAGCCGTGGCATACCCAGCTCACCACGGGACAGTGAGCTTCACTTTAATGATGCATCTTAGTCTTGATCAAGCACACGAGCCTCAACAATAGCTCAGAGGCACCATGAAGTATGAATCAAAGACTTTCTCTTGTTGCTGCTAATATCCTGCACCTCGGTATTACTGACGAGAAAATGCATTGTGAGGGACGACGCAAATTTGCTGCCATTAGCCTCTTTTTATTGTTGCACCCGAATTACGTTGACCTGCCTAGTTGACGCACTTAGGCACCATGTTTTTTAATAATATTGCCTCCACGTTCACTGATACTGCTCAAGTATGCACAACCTCAGTTACTTCTCCCTCATACTTGTATGTAGTCTCACTGGTCACACTACACCTACTGCTGATTATAGCTGTTTGTAACCACCTTGTCTAATTAGATTATGTTTCTCTTCTTGTTGTTTTTATCCTCCCCCCCTCCCTTTAGGTCATCCATCTCGGGACGCGTTTACCCGGGGCATTATCCACATCTGGTTATTAATTGGCCAAATGGTAAACCAGTAATGCTTTAGTGCTAGAGTACTTTTTCTATTCACTTTGGTCCTGATGAAGTGCCACTTGACCCGATGGGTGCTACTAGGCATGAAACATGTTGACCTTATGCACCACATCAGCTCTATAGGATAAAAATTTCCAGTTAGGACCCATACTTTTAGTTAGACTAGGGTCTTGTGATAATAAACACAATATGTTAGGGTTCTCCTAGGCCTATTTTACTCTTCACTTTCTCTGCACTACCCAGCCCACACAACCACACTCACCCACAGGCTTCATCACCAAATGATCTCCACTAAAGAGCCCCTTTGCAGGTGCCCATTGGGCATTGCAGCGCTGGCCTAACAAGGAGCATGCCCCATAATGAAGCATGACATCCTTCGTGGTGTGTGAGTGCACTATTGGAAAAGACCTCCCCTTCCCCGATCCTAGGAACTGCACGCCTCTGTGATTAATCAAGTTACTCTGGAGCATGGGTGCAGGACCTGTTTAAATATTAGCTCGAGGTCCCCTCAGTTTATTATACACGTTCCTATGACAACACGCTTTATCAAGATTATTAAGATGATCTAATGTATTACTTATTGATTATTATTATATTTATTCAGTCAATAATACATAAAATATGAATTTCTTATTTATATCTCTTTCTTATATGCTAATTCTTATTTCCCTTATATTTCCTCTTCCCTTCCCCTTCTATTTATTTCTCTCTTTTTATCATACTATTTAACCATCTAAATATGTAATTCTCTAGTTATTTATGCAATTGTATCTATATTTAACATATGATTATTTATACCTTCTATATTTATGTTTTTCTTTATTACCAAATGGCATATTTTTAATGCTGTTATATATTTTTACAGAATTATTCATCTTATTATTTAGAACCTTTTGATATTTATTACTGTTCTGTTGGTGTATTTCTTTTCCTCTTCTTGCAAAAATGTAATAAAGAATGTCAACACAAAAAGATGAATTACATCTTGATTAAACTGCAGTGTGGACAGTGAGTTTGACTAAGTGCACCAAGTGACTTTGAATAATTTTGCATTGTCTGCCTAAACTGGGGAGAGAAGTGAAATTTCTAGGATTATGCTATACTAATTAATAAGATTGTGGTAGACAAATACTTTGCTACACATCTTCTACAGAGGGACCTGTATTTTTATGTGGGGACCCAAAAAGGAAAATAGAGGAAATAAGAACATCCCTAAAAGAGGTTCCGACAAGAGAATCCCCATTTGTGGACTGCATTCCAATACATTTAGTAAATTATGGGAACTGACTTCTGCCTTTTTGAGAGACAAGAAATTCCACAAATCTGCTAAACAAAACACAACAGTATTGCAATCCAGCCCAGGCCTAATTATAATCATACCAAAACCTGCAAAGAACTTCAAGAAATGCCCTCGTTACATGCTATTATGCCTTACCATTGAGCAAATGAAACTATCATCTAAAGTCCTAGTTAATAGGTTAAAAGATTATTCAACCATAATGCACATAAATCGCAAATAATTCCAGGCAGGCTGGATGCGACCAACACTTGCTATGTTAAGAAAGAGACTCCCTGATTTTGCCTAATCATTACATAGATGCTTTTGATATGTTTGAATGAAAATTTATTTTTGGAGTAATGCAGCAATTAAGTGTAGGGCCAAAATTCTCCAGGAAGGTGAAATACTTATATTACAAACCTAGGCCAAATATTAGTTGTGGGCGATACATCTCAACCCTATTAAGAAAGGGAGTCGGCTCTGGACAAGGGTGTCTCTTTTCCCAACTATTATTTCTCCTAGCACTCAAATCACTTTCTCTCACTGATCTGATCGATGTAAGAAGACTATTAAGAGCTTCAATTTAGCAGAAATGGAGATGTGCAATTGCAGTTATAATCAAGCTCACTAACGAAATAGATTTCAGTATTCACTTGAAAATAAAGTTAATCAGTTGTCATCCTTCTCTGGGTAAACAGTAAGGGTGGGCGTAAAATCCGCTTTGCGGGCGAATTTGTGGATTTTCCGCGATTTCGCGATCCGCGAATCTCGCAAAATCGCGGTAAAATCCGCGAATCAGCGGGGACGAATTTTCAGCCAAGGAAGGGTTACAGCAGCAGGTGCAAAAGTTGAACCTAATTTCTTTGTAACCTTTTACAAAAGGGTACAAACAAATTAACTTCAACTTGGACACCTGCTGCTAATTGCTTCCTGGCGCCTCGTTGCCTACTTGCAACTATTCTCTGACCCTGCTCTGACCCTTGAAGCAGGGTCAGAGAATAGTTACAAGTAGGCAACGAGGCACCTGTCCAAGGAATTAAACCTCATCAGGAAGCACCTACAGATATAAAAAACAGGAAGAAGGGAGAGGATGGCAAATACACCCATTTTGAGTTGTCAGGAGGGGTTAAACTAAAAGAGACCTTTACAGCACAATTTTCATATGCATTTTGCTAAAAATAAAAAGCTGTATGTTCTGTAGGGGCAACTCAGGAATCTGGCCCTTCAGAGATCCAGCCTCTCTTTCTTTCTCTCGTTCTCTCTCTTTCCCTCTCTTTCAATCTATCTATCTATCTATCTATCTATCTATCTATCTATCTATCTATCTATCTATCTATCTATCTATCTATCTATCTCTCTCTCCCTCTCCCATAAACGACTGCATGGGTAACTTCGCTATGCAAGCGGCTCGCGAAGACGCAAAAATCCCCGCAAACACGCAAAAAACCCCGCGAACACGCAAAAAACCAAAAATCCGCAAATTCGCGCAAATCCGCAAATTCGCGGATAACGCGAATTCGCAAAATTCGCCCATGCTTAGTAAACAGTCAAGTCGGACAAATGTGAAGCTTTCCTTAATATGTCACCAGTTGAAATGGATATACATCTAGTCTACAATATCTAATGCATCACAGATTTTATTTGGGATACTAAACACCCAGATTATAAAAAATCAAAATCCTATCGGTACACAGCATAATGTGGCATATGTCTACCCACTCTCGAGGCCAATGCCTAGTGGCTCAAATTACTCTACTTCTTCAGTGGTTGCCAAGGTTGCAGTAGAACTTTATGGGCCTAAATATAGGCAGCATGCTGGACAAAGTAAAGGCCTTGGTATACTACTCGCACTTCCATGCATCGAGACGTGTTTCTGTTCCTTCCCACTGTTTTGTGATTCTGGCATTTGTTCAACAAAACTGAAATAGTCCCATATTTACATGTAGATGGGCCAATCAGGCATAACAAAAACTAAAAATGGAGAAATGTCATTCACTTTCAGCGATTTGCCATTTATAGATGTGTCCATAATAAAAATATAGTTGAGGAAGGTGATCCACATTCCAGAAATAAATGAAATGCTCTCTATCTGACAGCCCACCCATCTACTGGTGCACCAGAGAGGTGGAAATCATAGCCACCAGAGTGGAGGACGGTCCACCCTATTTAAGCGGTCCCTCTATTGGCAGGAATCTCTGTTGTGAACACTGGCGTAACAAAACTTGAGGGCCCCCTGCAAGGTACATGGAGGAGCCCCATCTGGACTCAATCAGGAGCTCTGTGGCCAAAGTACTGGGCTAAGGGGACCTCCTGGAGATTGGGGGACCCCCCGCTCTGGGGGGGCTTGTGTTACACCCCTGGTTGGGAAGAGAACCACTGCTGCGGTGGCTACCTCCACAACACTGCACATCATTAAAAGTCTTTCTTCCTCTTCCCTGACCTGCATTTTATTTAGGGAACAGGAGGGCAGGTGGCATATTAATGCCAACGTTTCATTTGCCCTCAGATCCCAGGTCTATGTGAATACAGTAATCCAGGTTGAAACAGAAGGACAAGCCATTCTTGTGAATCATGTACGCTCGTTTTTATTGAACATGCAGTGTCCTATTCAGAGTGGTTGTGCCTTACTTGACTTTGGTGCTAATTATGCATTTTGGGGGCGCTAGGTGGCACTGATGTGAGGCTCCCGCTGTTCCAGGCGAACTTATAATCATAAACCCCATCCTTTCTTAGCATCACGATCCTAGACCATCACCGCTGGGTAGCAAAGGGCATCCTGGAGCTGAGTGCCGAGTTTGGTACCGATGGGCCGCTGTGAGACTAAGTAACGAGCCATGGAACCTGGCGGCAGTGCGAGGGGTGAGCGGTCTGGAGCGCCCGGCTGGGTGAACGAATCACGTGAGACCGCGGCGGACTAGGCCACATCACGGTGTCAGGCTCCACGCTGCAGGATCCGGTTGTAGCACATAGAACTCCACCTCCCGACCACACCAACACACTGACGTAAAAAACACAATGTTCGAGGGATAGGGCGAGGGAAAATAAAATAGAACAAGGAGGGGACGGAAGGGGACTGCAGGGAAGGGACAGCTGAAAGACAAGAAAAGGAACACACAGGTTAACGATATTCACAACTCAACCTACTCTCATTTCATTCTCGCTAAACAGGTCAGTAATGTTCACCTTGTGAGTGAAGTGTTCTCCACCTTTCCCTCTTATAACATATCATGGATATCAGTACCTCTGGTCCCTGAAGAACACAAAAAGCAGGTTATACTCTGGTAACAGAAAGAACTCCTCTTGTTATTCTTTAGTATCGTTTAATAACGTACCCCTCCTTGTATTTGGTGATATCCTTATGTTGCATCCATAACACACCACAATCCCAAGTGTAATTCAAAAATAAGTATATAGTCAGAAGTTTCTTTAAAGAACAAACAACAGAAGCTCCAATTTAGACACGGTAAGACGTAGCATCCAACCACTGTCCTCCGCTCTAATAGATTATACTCCACAGTATTCCAATAAGATTCAAACCTCCAAATACGGCAAGGTGTAGGGCCCCACTACCTTCCGCTTTGGCACTTAAAGAACAGGACACTAGTGACCTTCTTCGGAACGGTAGCGTGTAGAATAGACTTCCCACTACGCTCCGCTCTACAACTGGCCAAAAACAAGAAACCTGCACAGCCGTGCAAGTTCATAAACAATGGCTGCTTTTCATGTGTTTCTCAAAGAAAAATGTTAAAAGTACCAAAGTAACGCGTTATCACCACGCGCTCTCTTTAAACTATCGGGAATAGAATTGAGACCCAACTCCGCTTACTCACGAACTCCGCTTCCAGCCGGTATCTTGTTGCAGCCCAGAAACTTTGTATACCGTCCTCGCTACGGAGACGCCATCGCTCCGCTCTCTGTCCTTGCAATCCGAGAACGCCGGCAGCTGACTGAAAGGCGGGCCGTTTACCATAAACAAAGGCGCGACTTCCTCACTCGCCTTTGACACAAGAAATGAGCAGCTATTTGTTACTTCAGGATCCAAAACGAGAAATGCTGCAGAAAAACTATGGACTACGATTCAAAAACAACTGATTGCACAAATCACGAACAGTGAGGGACGGTCAAATTCACTGTTATATAGTGACACGCCCTCCTCCAGGACCTCTGGGAAATGTAGTCCATATCCTATTAGGTAGGCGCCTTGCTAGTTCCTGACACACGGAGCTCGTTGCGGACCGACGCTGCTCTTGAGGAAAGACGGGGCAGCCTCTGGTAGTTGACCCCCCCTGGCATGACATCACCCAACGGGATTTGGGATTATACGGCCCTAGAGGAAAGTCGCGACTGGGGGCCCTGGTACTGTGAGCAACAACCAGAAATCAGCAGTGGAGCCGGGGCCCCGCCAGGAGCAGAGACGAGAAGCTGAAGCCGCCAGAGGCATTGGAGGCGCAGACACCAGAGACGCGCTACCTCGCAGGGGCCTAAAAGTACGGGACAAGGCGTGTGGGCATACTCGGGCGCTGGCAGTTGACTATACTATATCGCCAGCCCTGGGCCACCATCTTCTGTAAACGCAAGACACCGTCCCCTCCGACTCAGCAGGGGCGCAGACGACGGTGAGTGACAGTGGCGGCTGGAGACCCCGGAGTTGCGAATAACAGTGGCGCATAGCGACGCGGGAGACAGGCGGTGTGAGTGGATGTAAGAAGTCGCGGTTCATAACTAGCAGATGATTGTACCACATCGTGGACCCTGAGACACCATTTTATGCGTGCAGAGATCACTGACCCCTATAATCCATTAAGGGCGAACGGGGACCACTCAGCTAACGTCTTTGGAAAGCGGAGACCCCCATCTGCCCTGAGATACTAACAGTTATCGATTGGGAGCTGCCACCCAACTCATTCCCGGAGGAATCGACTGTGCCCCCCCTCCTGGTACAACCGGCGGGAAGAGGATCAAGAACGGCATACAGGACATAAGGGAGTACATATGGTGGATAGTCTCCCGGTTGTAAATAGCGCAGCTGTCACCCCCCCCCCCGTGTCACTTACACCAGTACCACGTGCATTGCAGTTAGCAAGCAGGCATGGGGAGAACAGAACCCAAGTAAGCAAAACTCACATTTGATACCCACAAGGCGGCTGGCTCCAGCTATAGAGTGCGTGAGGAAGAAGATCCACCGGAGACGAGAGATGAGGGATGGAAGGTGTTACTGGTGGGGATGCAACAAAGCCTCACCTCAATTGACGCTAAAATGGATGCAATGAACAATAGGCTGGAATCTGTGGTGGCGAAACTAGACCAGCATGAAGAGCGACTAAAAGAGGCGGAACAGAGAGTGTCAGTGCTGGAAGATGGAGCGGTGGCCAATGAACAACACGTGCTGCAAATGGACAAACTCCTGAAGTTCATCCTGGACAAGAATGAGGAGTTGGGGGCCCGCTCCCGGAGGAACAACGTTCGCATGCTGGGCCTAGCGGAATCTACCAATACAGGGCGATTGGAGGTCTTTATGGAACACTTGCTGGTAGACTTATTTGGCAAAGCTGCCTTTTCAGCGCACCTGGTCATCGAAAGGGCCCATCGATCCTTATCGGCATGCCCTCCTCCGGGAGCCCCGCCGCGCCCTGTGATAATGCTCTTTCTGAACTATCGTGACCGAGATACTGTTTTACGCTTGGCACGCGAAAAAGGCGCAGTTCATTACGAGAACACCACTTAAGCCTACTACCCGGACTTCACACAGGCCGTGCAGGATGCCCGTCGCAGATTCACAGCTGTGAAGAAGAAATTACAAGCGCAAGAAATAACATATGCTATGCCATACCCTGCAAGACTGAGGATCCACCACCGGGGGAAACAACATCTCTTCAGCTCTCCTCAGCAAGTTGAGGAATACCTCAAACACGATCGTAGATCAGCATCTCGGGAGGAATCTGCCCGATGTCGCTCCCAATCCCACTCGCCACTGTCGGAGCCCGGCTGATGCCAAGACGCTTAATGGAATAAAGACTATGGCAGACAGTGCCCTTGAGAACTCCGGACGCTACGCCGACTGGTGATGTATTGCTGCACAATTTGTTGATTGCTTGACTTATTGAACCGCCTGGACACTCGCCTCCGTCCCGTCAGAATGACCCCTAAGATAGCTGGGGTTGTGGATGGGTGAGATAGGGAGGCTGAGTGGGTGCGGTGAAGGCCCCTAGGGGTCCCCGGCTGAGGGTGTTCCCCTAATTTGTTTTTTGTTTTTTATTTCTCTCTGTACTGACTGAACTTTTTGGGGTACAGATGCAATATGTAGGTTTGGAGGAGGGAAGGGGGAGGGATGGCTATTCCTTGCAAGTTGGGGGGGCCAGTGTGGGAGGTAGGGGCGGGAGGGTTGTATTCTGCAGGTTGGGGTTGACGACTAGGTGGGAAGGACAGTATGTTATAGAGACTATACTGACATGTGCGGAGGGGGAGACAGTACTCAATCTACATATACTTTTAGACAACCACCGCAATAGGGACTATCGGTGAGACACAAGCTCTTCGAACTATCAAAGTGGCCTCTTGGAATGTTCGAGGCCTTAATGACCCTAGGAAACGCAGAAAGGTATTGGGATACCTTGACAGACATGGGATAACGGTTGCCCTCCTACAGGAGACACACCTGGCGCACGGCGGTACTCCCCAATTCGCCTCTAGATGGGCTTCATGCCGCCGCTTTGCATCCTATTCTAACTATTCTAAAGGAGTGACCATCTGATTAAGCGCGGCGTGACGTATGTGCCCAGAGGGACGGAATCTGATGTGGACGGCAGATTTTGTATGTTATGGGGCAGGCTCTATTCGCATGATGTATTATTTGCTTGTTATTATGGTCCTAATATTGACAACCCTAACACTCTGCTTTTACTATGGGGTAAGATTCAAACGCTGGGCATCACATATATAATCCTAGGAGGGGACTTCAATACGGCTCTGCAACCGCAACTTGACAGGTCACGGGCCCTCCCAGCCCACTACACAGTCACACAGAGGACGCTAAAAGATATAGTGGACGGACATTGCCTGATAGACGCTTGGAGGTACCAACACCCTACACCCTACGCATCATTCGGCGATTCACTCTACCTGGGCCCGCCTTGATTACGTGTTTATGTCAGCGGGAATGGGGCACTGGTTGCACCAAGTGACACACTTAGCTTGTACGTCCTACGATCACTCACCAGTTATAGCCAAACTCCAGATTCCCCTGGAATGCTCCCCCTATTTAAATTGGCGTCTCAACCCCTATCACCTTTGTGACACTGTGTTCAAGACAGAATTGGAACAGGACATTCAAGATTTCTTCGACCGTAACCAGACTTCTGTCTCTAGTGTTACGACAGTATGGGAGGCTTTCAAAGTTACCGTGAGAGGGTGGTGCATAGCCAAGGGAGGTGGCGTCCTTAAGACCTTGCGTAGAGACCTTCAAAAGATGGAGACTGATTTGCATGAGCTGGAACACACACTTACTCACAGCCCAAACGACAATACGACTAAAGCCCAAATGCGAGACAAACTAACTGAATATGAGACGATTGCAGATAGGGAATGTAAATTTCGTGGGAAGCCACATATGGCACGTATTTATGGTGAGGGGGACCGCCCGGGGAAGGCATTAGCGAACGCAATAAGATCCCCCAAATTCGCCAATTATGTCATTAAAATACACGATGCACAAGGGAACACCTACAGGAACCTTCCAGAACAACTACATATTTTTTAGACATTATTATAGCGCACTCTATTCCTCTCCTAGAGGCATGCCACTCGATTTAGCTACCTACTTTGGCGATACCGCACTAGCCTGGCTAGGAGACACCCAACAAAAGTTTCTAAACTTAGAATTGGAGCTCGACGAAATTACTGAAGCCATTATGAAGATGAAGTCAGGCCGTGCCCCAGGCTCGGACGGCCTCCCGATAAAATTTTACAAAGCTTATGCTCCCTTACTAGCTCCCATATTGAAAGAAGTCTTTTATGCAGCACTAGAGGAAGGATGCCTACCTCGCACTATGACAGAGGCTCTTATAACTTCATTGCTTAAGCCCGGCAAACCTCCCACACAATGCGATTCTTTTCGGCCCTTGTCCCTACTGAATTGTGATACTAAAATATTGGCGAAGGTCCTGGCGACACGTCTTAACCTCCTTATGGAACGACTAGTTTTGCCGGACCAGGCAGGGTTTATCCCCAATCGTGCAACATCGCATAATTTACGGACCCTCAATGCCGTGCTGCAGGATATAGACCCCAACAGCGAGGCAGTGGCTGTATTTCTCGACGCCACTAAGGCGTTTGACTCGCTAGAATGGGATTACTTGATGGGCACTTTGAGGCATATGGAATACCCCCCAGCTTTCTAAATTGGGTGCAATTATTATACTGCCAACCGATAGCTACAGTATTGTTAAACGTCTCAAGATCTTACCCCTTCCGGATTTAGAGGCACGCGCAAGGGTTGCCCACTATCCCCTATTCTTTTTGCGTTAGCTATCGAGCCTTTAGCTGCAAAACTCAGACAGCATCATAATCACCGAGCCCTCATATACCCAGCCCGACAACTGCTCATATCCCTCTACGCAGATGACATGACCCTATATATAAAGAAACCTCAGGATAATCTTAATCCCGTACTGCGTGAAATCTCAAATTCGGAAGCATTGCTGGAGTACAAATTAACTAGGCCAAATCTGCTATATTCCCTTTGACGGATAAAGTTCAACCGCACCAGTTAGATTACCCCCTCGTATGGGAAGAGGACGAGCTGAAATATTTAGGGATACGCTTTACGAGGCAGAGGGATGAGAGCCAATTATGGGACGGAACTAGACAAAATCACAGATAGTATTGTATGTATGTATGTGTATGTATAAACCGTTTTGTAACGCGCTCCGTTACTTGGGAGTATCCTGGCGCGAATTGGGAAAGGCAGAGAAAAGAGCAGCATTCCGTCCAGACATTCCCGGATAGACTCCGTCATCTCCACCAGCGCAGTCTCGGTGCTATATTATTGCTATGTTATTACCAAATGGATACGTCTCCCACTCTCAATGGCGGGGCGTATCTCCCTTATTAAGATGGTACTACTGCCAAAATTATTATACCTCTTCATTAATATCCCATATAACCCGGAAAGGTTTTTTTTCCGTACACTCAGAACCCAATTAATATGGCTAATATGGGGAGGGAAACAGACGTGACGCAATCTCAACACACTAATGCTACAATACCACCAGGGCAGTTTTGAAGTTCCCAATTTTGAGCGTTATTACGACTGCGCGCAGGCCCACTTTGCTACGTACTGGTTCCACCCGCCACCTTACATGGCACACTTGGCGGTGGAGGACGGCTATATGACCCCAACATGCCTGTCCGGCTGTTTATTCACACATGTAGGGGAGAGGAATCGGGATCCGTCTACAGTCGACTGCACTGTGGCGGCGTGGAGACGTATTGCTCGCGCCATGGGGAGCTCATTTCTGTACTCACCTCGGGCGCCCCTGCTCAATGATCCCCGACTACAAGTATCATATGAAGAAATATGCTGCAAGATGCTAACTGGGCTTGCTTTCCGCACTTGGGGAAACCTTAACACAAACGGCCAGTTTCGTACCATAGAACAACTTTTTGGGGCTAACCAGCCTACAATAATGGACACTTTTTTGTGCACCCGGCTCCGCCAAAGCGTGCGAGCTGTCACCCCACATTCCCAGACAAACCTAACACCTTCACACCCCTACATGCCATATTGCAAACGGAAGATCCGCACCATGTCATTTCGCTACTTTATAAACATGCACACAGTACACCCTCGACTACCCCCTTATGAGCTAGACAAGACTGGGATAAAGACCTTGACAAACCACTCATGGATGAGCAATGGGAGACCTGCTGTACACAAACTGACGCAATTACGAGCAATAGCAGACTACGCCCTGTACACCTACATTTTTTACATCGTCTATACTATACCCCCGCTAAATTACACACATTTCACCTAAGAGATAATGATTGCTGCAACCACTGCGGGAGGGAAGGAACTGATTTTCTACACCGAGCATGGAACTGCCCCAAGGTAGCTGAATACTGGGCGATGGTTTTTGCGGGACTGTCGGATATGTTGGGGATTGAGATAGAGCCATGCCCACTCACAGTGCTGCTAGGACTGACGCAAAGCATTGTCACTGTGCATAAAAAGTTTTTGGCAATAAGTCTATTATTGGCTAAACGGCAGGTGGCATGTAGGTGGGGAAGAGGGTGAGCCCCCAAATTCAAATCCTGGGTATTGACTATGACCACCTAGCAGGAAGGACCAGCTACACTCTTATGCGGAACTACTACCACTCAGATCACGCTGAAAGGACATCTGGGGCCCACTTACATCGTACCTTCTCAGAAAAGTAGCAAACAAGGATGGAGAGATGGAAAGGGGGGATTGTTGGGGCTGGGACCTTACTTATCGCAATTTGACTCTACCATATTACCCCACTACAAAGTACACCATCCATTTGAGACCGCTCAGCTCCACCGGTCGCACTTGACGGCTTACCCTATGTCTTGAAAAGGCTAGGACTAGTTTGGGCAGCACACCCCAGTTGAAGTATGATCGACGACCACCGCTGACTATTATGCTCTCCTATATGATGGACCACACAGGTTATGCCCATCACACTGCCTGTCACATTGCTATTCTCTGATCAGTTATTCGATGTCTCTGACTGCCTTCTGTACATTGCACACACTTATAATGGGGTGGGAGGGGGAATTTTCCTTTATTTTAATTTCTCTTCTTATTCTTAGTTCTTATTATGCAACACGCATATCAACATTCAAGGGAAGGTGTTGCTAACATATTTGAATACTTGTATTATATTTGACGACTGTATTACACTGATGTATTGTGCTTATGATCAATAAAGGTTTTTGAAATTCAAAAAAAAAACTATATGTGCATTTTGAAGCCAGAGGAAGCATTTTTTGAGAGTAGCTTGTGTCTTATGGCAATATTTACTAAAGAACGACATGTTTACTCACAGAGAAATCTTTGGACTATCTAAAAACTTTTTTTCATGTGTAAACATATCATGCTTTTGAAAATGCATGAGAAATGTGCACTTATGTCTTTAATTCAGGGCAGCTCCTCCATTATGATGGAGGTGCATCGCCTCACTGAAAAATAAAATGATAATAAACCATTTTGTTATCATTTTTTTTCTTTCCTAATCCTACCATTGCCAGGCAAGATTAGGGCAGGGGCGGGGCCATCATGTCAGAGCATCGCAGTAGGGAGGAGTGGTGGACACTTAAAAGTGCTCATGTCCGTTTTGCTGGCCATCTCAGGCTGGCCAAACAGACTTGCACACTTTGGTTTCTCCAACCAGCTGTGTTGTACAGCCAGGTTGGAGAAAAGCTACCGGCTCCCTGTGCCTGTACAAGGGTCAATTCAGCCCACTCAGGCCAATCACAGTGCTGCTTTCATGCTGGTAGATACTATTACCAGCATTAAAGCAGCACTATGATTGACCTCTGAGAGCCTGTGCAGAGTGACCTGCGTTGTTTAATTAATTTTTTCGCCTACCCCTTGTTCGCGTTGCCTCACCACTTCCAGTTTAGAGCAGTCGCCACTACTGTAATTAGACACAATGGGGTATATTCACAAGAAAGTGTGATAATTACCGCAAGAGTAGCATAACACAACTTTCAACATCACAGCCTGTCACAGCAAAATAACCCTGTGTCAACGTGGAATTCACAACACGTGGTAGCATGCGATAGACACCAGATAACGTGACAAATGTCCACGTGAAAACCAACGCCACGCCGCTAAAATGCGATACGCGAGCTCTAAAAAGCATGTGATTAGGTCAAACGCGGCACAAAAACTTGCGAAAATCAGCCACAGGCCTGCAGATCCCATGCGTCTGGCGGGACAATGTACCATAAAAACCACTGAAAAAATACACCAGAAACAAGCCAAAGCATGTAGCAACATGGACCATGACCCAGCGCAGAGGCCAACTCAAACTCCACAACCCCCACAGACCACCAGCAAGGAACACCAGGGTCGGGGAAGGCCAAGGAGAAGAGGGAGAGGAAGACGGTGTGCAGACAGCAGGAAAACAAGACCAGCGTCACGGAGGTGACAGAACACTACCAGGAACTGACTCACTAGCAGACCACCTGGATTGCAGACAGAGTGCCGAAGAGGCCAATCCAGGAGGCCAAAAAGCGCTGGCATGATATGACTACCTAAACTAGGCACCAACCCTCTGCCAACAGGAAGGCAGCAACGTGGACAGGAGGTGGCAGTCCAGCACCACCGGAGGAGCTGGAGGAAACCCAGGCCACAGTCATTAGTGTGGAGACTTGCAAGGAGTAGGGGGTACGGACACAGCTCGTGAGGACCTGACACAACATCAACAGGGAGTGCAACATACAAGGACTGGGGGACGTTGGAAATGGGCAAAATGGCATACATGCACAATGAGGTGTAGAACACTGCACACCCACAATCACCCAGGATCATGTCCCAGATCCCCTTGGCACACTGCAGCACATACACATAGCACGAACAGCACACCCACATTGACGACAATGTGGACAACGTGCATAGCCGAAACTGCAGAACAGAGGACACAACTGGCTCCGCACGTGCACAGAAACATGCCTACTACATCTGACAGAGACGGAAACTGTGAAACCCAAATATGTACACTGTCCCGCAGAAGAATCCAGCACCCCCCGAACAGTCACAATGTACATTGCCGTACAGTCTGCATGCAAACCAGCACAATGCGCCAACATACATGACAACACAAAGCCAACATGCACCTCCCCTTCACATCGCAGAGGGGCACACAACACCTTCAGCAGAGCAGAGAATACAACACATCAGTGATGCTGGAGAGGACCACCACACCGTCGACACCGATGCCCTACAACAGCCTATGGATATCTCACGCAACCACCCACCAGGACCCGGTCAGCCCAGCCACTCAGAGGGGAACACCGAGCCTGCAGCAGACCACACAGCAGGAGGCACCCGCAAGCACAGCTGGCTCACGACACTTCACCCACCCACACATGGCACCCCAATGCCATGTGTCAGCACACCAAAAGGAGGTGGCCCAACAGGTGTGGGTTGGGGCCGAAGCCATGGAGTGCGAACCAGGACACATATGTAGGTGTCTACCACCTTCAGGGCCCACCCACACCCCACTAAGGAGACCCACACTGCCATAGAGACGCATGCAGATGCACATTCACAGTACAGAACCACATCCAGGTGCTCTAAAATAGCAGTCACACACCCATTTTGGCTCTGCGTATGATGGCCCTGGGCACTCCCCTTATGAATTGAGTAGGTGACAACAAAGCTACATGTCCAAGCTCCAAGCCACTGCCTGCGGTGACATGTCTGCATCCAATGTACACAGCACAATGTAATGTCGTAGGGCCCAGGGCCCCCATGCATACAAGACCACAGGGACACACGCAGATATTATGTTGAACTGGCTACGGGCACATGTGCCCGCCCCCTTTATTGGCAGGGCCACATGTACAGTGACCCCTGTTCTGGATGTGTGTGGGGTGAGTGTAAGCCAGTCCGCACGGATTGCCTGGTGTTGGCAACCACCTGAACATCGGACACCAGTGCAACGGAAACAGAAAACACATGCATAACAGAGTCAACTGCTGAGCAACATGGAGTGAGCCGCAGAAATTCCAGAGGACAGCCAACATGCAAACACAAATGTTCGTGAGTTGCAGTGTCCTGGGGTTGGGACACTAGAGATGAGCGCGCTCATGTGAAGAAAAAGTCCCGGATTGTGTCCCTTCATTATATTCATGATGCAGATGGGGTGTGTGAGACCTACATCATCTTCCCCATCAACGTCTCAGGGCCCCCACACTGGTTGAGGTGACATGGCTGCGCAACCGCTCCACAGCACAAAACACAATCAGCCAAGGACAATGGCCTGTGGTGCACTGAGTAACTGGCACCTGGAGTGCTGAGCAGGGTATCAGGCCGATGATGGCATCCATTACAGGTCTGAGCAACTCCGTAAGTCTGTTATGACCACCGTTTTGACTCTGGAAGATGGCGCCTGGAGGTGGTCCTTGCGGTGGTAACGTGTGCAACCTGCTGTGATGCGACGTCTGGGCTGGCCTGGACTCACTTTGATTTGTGAGCGCTGGTGGGACGCATTTTGGCCCGGAGGCTGCGTACAGCGAAAGGACACAGAGAAATGGTGTTGATGACCCCAAGGCCTATGTTTCAGGGACCATCCAATGTCCCAAGAGAAGAGGTCCCAGATCTGACCAGCACAGAGTTAGTGACCCCGTATGCACAGCAGCAGGCACAGGCACGCAGGCACGGGACGGTGACTTGCGGTGCAGTCAGATGGGCCATGCGACCTGGGCGGGTCACCATCAATGTCCGAGGTGTATGTTGCGGAGGGTTGTGGGGGACAGTGGAAGGTGTCCTCCAGGCAGGACGCCGAAAGGTTTGATTTTATCAGGAAGCAGAAAAGGGAGGAGTGGAATGTGACAGCCCATTGCCACCACCAATTCGGTTTCAGCTACATGGGGGTGAAAACTGTCCCCTAGTCCATAGGCTCAGACGCCACCACTGTTCAACCACAGAGTGTCCATGAATATCGGGGAACAGACTTAGTGGCACCGGGGCCTTTACATTCTCGATGTTCAGTTCCAAATCTCTGACCTATTCAAGTGCAGACTAGGCCTTGAGCAGTGTAGGCCAAAGGCAGCGGTCAGCACGGGCCATTCATTGAGTGTCACCGGCATGGGTTTGTGGCCCCACCGGATTGTGTAGCTCAGGTTCAGTGGCACCACGTGTTTGGTCACCTCATTGACTGTGACCAGGCTTTCGTCCGGACTGAGCCGCATCTTGCTCTTACTCCTCTCCGTGCGACCACTGGTGTGGACTCTGCCATTCGTGATTCGCGACTAGCTCCTGGATGTGAGACCTACTGGTCCGCAGGGTAGTCCTGGTCCCTCATCCACGTGTTGCCGGCTGGCGTTGAACAGGGTTTGTTGCACCACATGTCAACGGATGGCGTTGAACAGGGTTTGCGGCACCACGTGTCGCCAGATGGCATTGAACAGGGTTTGTAGCACCACGTGTCACAAGCAGCCCATATGGAACTATGCCTCACTGATCGGCGGTCTGGTGCTGTGGCCGCTGGCCCGGATTTGGGGTCACTGCCATTCAGGAGCCAGGACACAGTTTTACATATGGGGTCTGCTGGTCCGCAGAGGACGCTGGTGGAATATTCAAATGAGGAAGAAGTAATGTAGGCCTGCGTCGGGGGCCAGCGATGGTCTGAGAGGCTGACAGGGTAACGGGCCTCGGGCTTGGAGCTTACACAGGCACGTGGTGGGCCCTTCTTGACACACGCCGGTGTTGGATGCTGATCTGTGCAACCTGGCTGCGTAGGGTCGGGCCTGACGGGTTTGTGGTCCAGCGGGAAGGGGTATGGCAGGCACACAGGATCTCAAGCAATTCTGCTAATGAGGACAGCGTTGGACTCGTGGCCGGGTGGGAGGCGCCACCCTGGCAGAGATGCTGGGCTTTCTGGAAGAGGACCATGCCCAGGTCTACGTGCTTTTTATTCACACCCCTGCGCTGGCCTGGTGTAAGCCGAGCCATACCACTCTGCTCATGCTTTCGGGGGGCATAACTGGCAAAATTTCCACGAGGACCCCCACTGGCTGGGGTGACACGGTTGCGTCCACTGTCCACTACACTCCATACACCAGAGGTGGATGTCGCAGTGGATGTGGATGTGTTCTGCATACTGCGGTCTGTCCAGCTCTTTGCCGCCACTCTTGGCATTGTGTACTTTCCCAATCATGGTTCTACTGCATCCTTCACACATGCCTGGTTGCCTCCTCTCCCCACATTCATCTATTGTGTGGCTGAGGTGCCATGCCGTCGATTGGTCATATTCACGGCTTGCCCAGGTTACCATTGTAAGTTGTTCTATTGTGTCTGGTGGGTGGGCATGTTGGTGTGCATGTTGGTTGTGAACTTGTGACGTGTGCATCGCCAGAGTTGAGGATTGCATGCTTGTGGAGTTGAGGTGAGTGTGGTGTTATTTGGAACTTGCCAAAAGGCTGTCCATTTCCCTTGGTGCCATCCTGGGAAGGCTGGTTGCTGATGGACAGTTGGAGGGTGAAGGGATCATGCACACTGGCTGTGTATCTGGAGGCAACATTGGTGTAGGTCCCGCGGGGGTCTGATGTTGCCTGCACATTTATTTGTGAAGTGTGCTTCCTGTTGTGCTGATTGTGTGCTGTCACCAGGGGGCGCAGGTGGGACATGTGTGCTGTGGATTGCCCCAACACGTGCGTGCATCCCGCTTTGGCGTATGGTCCTTGCTTGGTCTCCAGCGGTTCCTGTGCATTGTGTTGGCCATACGGGGCCAGGGTGATGGTGATGTCCAGGGCAGGTGTTGGGGACTTGGATCTGGCTGGCTATGAGACTCTGCTGACTCTGGAGGGTGTTGGTTGGGGTGTACCAGGGGCCAACAGATGCAGCAGCTTGGTGTGAGGTGGGATGCTGGTTGTCCTCTATGTTGGTGTTGTTGGCATGTTGGGCGATGATGGCCAGGATGTGTAGGATGGTTATCCCTTTCAGCCTGTAGTGGACAGTAACATTGTCAGATGTTGTGCCTGTGAGGCATGTGTGTTTGCTGGGGGGTCGCTGTCCTTGTCTGCTCTGCCTCTGTGGTGTTTGGGGGGGTGCTGGTGTGCCGGGTGGATGTTGTGGCCCTCTTGGGTGTCCAGGCTGCATGTTCAGTTGCTCCATGGCATCTGTTGCCCTTCTGATGATGCCCTGGGCTGGGCTCCCTATTGTGGTGCAGGCTGCCGTCTGACTTTACACCAGGTCAGAGTAGGTGAAAATTTCCTGCTGCTAACGCACCTTATTGCATGTTTTGTGTTCTTATCGCCGATCTGTCTGGTCATTGTGAATGTTGAGGTGTGGTCTTGTCACGGCTTTGTGCACGGGTACACCTACTCTGCATTTCATTAGGGATAGTTGCAGGGGTCCTCTGTGGCGATGTTTTTTGCGGCTGCTATCGCCGGAAAACTGGTGCTGTAGGCTGTTAGCACCTGCTTGTGAATGGTGGGTACATTTATCACGACTTTGGCTGCGATAAAGTGCAGTTAATTCGGCAATAGCTCCTTATGAATATGCCCCAATGTGTCATGGCCTTTGATTGAACTGACTGGCCATGTGTTTGCAGAAAAACCTACAGAAGCTGTGTATTCCAGACACTGGACTACAACTAATCATTGCATTGCATTCCTCAACCTGGTGGCTGTATCTTCAAGAGGAATAAACCCGAAACATATAAATCACTGCTAGGGGCATACTGGAAGTGGTAAAATCATACCCTTATCTGAGGAAAAGGATGTTTGGTAGACTGGACGATAATAAACATATTTCCCACTTTATTAGTAAGGCTAGTTTGCAATCAAATAGGGTAAGAGCCTTTTTATAAGGTGATAGGTCATAGCCATTTCACCCATCTTGTCTCTGTTTATAAAGTAAAAATTCCATCAATTCCATTGTACTCCATAGAAACAATTGAGGTGGCAAAATGGGACCGTTTAAATGAAAAAGAGTTTCAAATATTGAGGAAACTCTGTCATTTGAACTCTATGGTGAATGTATAGTACGGTTGGAATTTGGACTAACTAGTGCATTTTTACAAGGCTTAGCAGCAGTGGTTAGATAGGAACATCGGTCTGATGAGTGAGGGCAAACTCATTGTGGAATTTCATGCACAATTACATTTTTGATTTAAAAAAAGAAAGACCTCCATTTTACAGAATTTTTATTTTTGCTTTGAATCTATTTGAAATAAAACAAGAAACTTTTTTCATCTGGCCAGATTTACAGTTAAAAACGTGTCTGAAGCAAGTTTTGTGTTCTGTGTTTAGATTCTGATTACTTTGTCAAAAAGGGGAAATTGACGGTGATTTTGACCTCTTGGGTTGAGAGAGAACCTCAGAAATATCTGACCTGGAATATTGAACATGGTATCAAATGTTTCTGTGGTTATTGCAGATAAATATCCATCCCTTAAACTCATCAACTGCCAGCTCACTAAGGGGCATATTATCAAGAAACGGCATTAAAATTATCGCCACTTTAGCGTCAGAAAACTGCTGCTAAAGCGGCGATAATGAGTTTGATAATATGCACTTGAGAATTCCCATAGAAGGCCAGGTTCTGGTGTGAACCTGGGCTTCTATGGGAATTCTCAAGGGCATATTTTCAAGCCCATTATCGCCCTTTTAGCAGCAGTTTTATGTTGCTTAAGTGGCGATAATTTTAACGCTGTTTATGGTATTATGCCCCTCAAAAAGAATAATGGGTGTAGCTTATGTAATCATAGGGTACAAGAGCCTTATCATGTTTAATGTGTGTGCCCAGCAGTGCTTATAAAACGTCCAAAAATGTTAAGGCCTTTGGTTTTGAGCTGAAGGACCCGATTATGATATCGGGTGGTTGGACCACTGTCAGTTGTTGTGGCGGTCAGGACCCGCCGAAAAGCAGTCTGAAGTCTGACCACCCAATTAAGAGTCAGAAAGTGCTCTTTAGGTCTCGCCTTCGCAGTGCGCATGAGCTACATAGGCAAAAAGACCTTTACCTATCGCTTTGGCTTTTCAGCCAAAAACGTGCACCCGTTCCATTGCCTTCAAAGCCCAAATATTAAGGACCCCTAACTGGTGGCCAACTAATTTGGGTACTCCTCCTGCTCCGAAAACCTGTGTCAAAAACCTAGGCGTCCGCCTTGAATAGGCTCTTACCATGAAGGAGCACACCGCACAGACAGCCGGCTCCTACTTTCATGTGCTAGGTCTGTTGCGTCGCATCCTCCTTTTGCTCCCGGATTTGACCCAGAAGACACTGACCCAGGCACTTATTTTAAGTCACCTGGATTATTGTAATGGTTTGTTGGTCTCTGCCAATGAGGCAGCCCTTGACACTCTACAGGTTGTCCAGAACACTGCGGCTCGCCTCACCCTGAATGCCCCCCTAGGACTGCTTCCCGGCCTTTGTTTTATCAACTCCACTGGCTCCCCATACAGGAGCGAGTGCAGTTCAAAGTCTGTTGTACAATATTCAAGGCCCTGTCTAAATTCGTCCCTGCTTACCTTGCTGACAAATTCATCCCGTATACTTCTCGGAGGCCTCTCCGCTCAGGATCCAAATCCCTACTCGAGGTACCTGGAATTAAAAGGGCCAGACAGGGTGGGAAGGCCCTATCCTATCTGGGCCCCTACATTGGAATAAGCTTCCTTTGCAACTAAGACAGTGCACAGATTACCTTCATTTTAGGAAACAGATACCACTTTGGGGGTCGATTCTGGTGCTCAAAAAATAAATAAATAAATGAATAAACGCGTGCACGTCTGGTGATTCCCTTGCGGGAGCGAGTGCCGCCATATGGTAGCAATTATCGCTCTTGCAAGGGAATCGCGCAGCCCCCCTCCTCCCCCTTGCTGCCGCGCGAGTCGTTCGCGCGCCTCCCCCTGCAGCCTGCCACGCTTGTTATCTCACTTAAAGCCCTGGCTTTGCCAACGCTCTTTACTAGTTAAATGGAACAAGAATTCGGACAGTTACAACTCTTTACTGACATAGGCGAAAGTGCAACGCCATGTTCAACTGTACATCGCCTTCACATTTGCAGGTTAAAACTAGATGGGTACCGTACGCTTTGACACAAGCAAGATGGCGTCTTTGCACACCCCGCTGCTGTGCAGCACTTTAATGTTCCGACATGGTCCTGTCGCAGAGCGCTTCATCGTTCCGGAGCTGGCTTTGACGTGGCAGCTTGGATGGAAGAGCTCAGCTGAGCCTCAAAATATCGTATGGACAGGAGTGGGCAGCAGAGCAGACTGTACCTTTGAGTACCTAGTTTCATGCCCAGTATAAATCACCCCATGGCTCTTCTTTTCAACAGGACAAGAGGTGCTATAACCTAACGACAAGTCAATCCTCTCAGAGTCCCGGCCCCACCTTGACACCAAGTGTCCCCTTTGCCACTTTTCCAGCATTCATGCTTTATTCCTGGAAAGACCACTTTAGCGCAGAATCTTGACTTTCCACATTAAAAAGAACATGTTTATAGTTTTTAATACTTATTGTGCTGAGAAATCCACCCAAAATTGGAAAGGTTCTTTTTCTAAGTTTATTTTAATTTGCGTCCCCGTCCAAATATTGAATGCGTTTCCATTTTGACTCTGATAATTGTTGCCCCTCCCATCCAAAAGGTACCAAATAGCGATTATAAAAAGTTCAGTTATTTTCTCAATATTATGACTGTGTCTTAGACCGGGATCGAATTGCCTTGGTCGTATTTTATTGTTTGGCGCTTAAGTCTGGTATACTCCAACCAGTAAGAGAACTTACTTCTTTGTCTTTACCGTGGTTGTATCGCAGATCTTTTGTGGTATCATTAGGTAATAGACCTGCCATAAGTTCTATCCAGGATCATAATTTTTGCATGAGCCTTGATTTTTACCACCACGGTCATGATTATTGTACCAAAGGTCACAATGGGATAACTAGATGTAGCTTGATCATTATACGACTTTAAAAAAAAAAAAGAATGCTTACTTTTTATGTAACGCTTCATACTATACTTTTGCTGTTTCCGAGTACTGCACATAACTAGCTTTACTACAAAACAGTTTAATGGTACTAAAATTACCCACGCTTATAGGCTAAGTTGGCTTTTCCTGTATTCTAACTCATGACTACACTAATAGAGCTTATTTTATTTATTTATTTCTAAAGTTTTATATAGCGCGAACTTGACCCAAGAGGGTATCAGAGCGCTTTACATTTAGGATCGTAGCGTTACAAGTTACATCAGATACAAGAGCATAGTAAAGTGCAGTACACATAAACAATGTTTCAATAATTCGTAGAAGGGAAGGGAGGAAGGAGTAATAGCGGGGAGACAAGGAGGAACAATGCCCAATGTCCGGCTGGGTAGGTGACGGTCAAGGGGGAAAACCAGGGCCAATCTCCTCATTGGCTGTCAAGCAGCTCCACTGGTCATCAGCCATGTTGCTCAGGTCTCAGCGTTCAGGTAAAAACTGTTTTTACTTTATTTGAATTGCTAAGATTATATAGCTCTATCTAGACCCGGAGGTATCAGAGCGCATAACCAGGGGAACATTGTATTAGGAGGTACATCAGAAGGATTATAAAGTGCTGGCTAGACCCGTAGGCATCAGAATCCTATAACAGAGGAACATTGCATTACAATTTACATCAGTTACAATAGTAAAAGAGATAAAGGGAAAGTCAGCTCAAAGACCGAGTGGGTAGATGACAGCCAGGGAGATAATCCAAGGCCAGTCTCCTCTATAGCTCTCAAGGAAGCTCCAACGGTCATCAGTCCGAAAGGTAGTCCAGAGCCAGTCTCCCCTATAGGTCTCACAGGAATATCTAACGGCCACAGGTCAGAAACGTGGATAGAAAAGAGACAGTGCAAAGGCAGAGCATAGGAAATACGAAGAGGGGGGGAGGGGCGAGACAGAGAGAAGGTGAGAAACTGTGCCCAAGATCCGGCAGGCAGGTGACGGTCAGGGGGGAGCCAAGGCCGATCTCCTGATTAGCTGAACAGAGCAGCTCCACCGGGCATCGGACATAATGCTCGGACTCCGCTGCCAGGATAGAGGTCATGTGAGCTCAGGGACAGTCAGAAAAGTGGAAGGGGGAGGGCGGGAGCCATGGTCGGAAAGAATTACAGACATCCTCATGAGGGCAGGCTCAGTCCTGGATGAGTAGAATAAGTCAAAGATCAGCAAGGGGGGTTGTCAGCCATGATGGGGGTCAGGCATCCTTGAATCCTGTACCATACAGAGAGTGCGGCGGAGCTTTGCAGGGATGGAAGAGTCCGACACCCATTAGTTGTTTAAACAGGCCACAAAGTCAATCACTCCCGGCGTCCCTAGGCGCCCTGTAGATGAGCCTAGGGACGCATTTACAGTCGTAGTTGCCACACTGTAGGTGTCTCTACCCTGAAGCCAAGGGCACTCGACAAGTAGGTAGGCAAAGAGGTGACTGGCTGAGCAGTCAGTTCAGGGAAACACAACTCAAACCATACACAATTCACTGAGGAGAAAGGAGACACAGCTGCCGTCCAAACCAGGCCAGTCCAGTCCTCCACACAATTCAGTCCAGTATGGAGACCGTTGGTAGGTAAAAAATCCATCCGAGCTCCTCCTTATTGAGGATTCCATTGATGTCCGTGCTTCGAGACGGTGGTTGGATCACGTTGATTAGTTGCCATTTTAAATCACCCTCCGTATGCCCTTGATTTGTGAAGTGTTCCACCGGTGGTGCATTCGTTGTTGGGTATCTCAGCCTGCTTCAGTGCCAACATATTCTAATCCTGACTTTCTGCGGCGTGTGCCCGATATAGATTTGATTGCATGGGCATGTAATGGCATATACAATATTACTGGTGTTACAATTAGAAAAATGATTTCAGGTTACATCAGTACCTCCATAAACAAATTTCTTGCTTTCGATCGTCAAGTGGCAAACACTACAACCCTCACAACGATAATGGCCCAGTGTAAGCGGTAGGCCCTATATCTCAGTAAGTGTTTGTGAGTTTTTTTTGGGAGGTAACGCTGCTCTAACTAGGTTGGTCCTTTATAATCTTGTTTTCCAGAAAGCGGATAGAGAACGTTCTAGTGACATTTTTCCGGCATTAAGTATTGGCCAATGTTTTAATATACATTTTTTAACCAAATTCGACACATACCATCGATCATCATTGTTTTTAGATTTGGGAGTTAGGAGTGCCTTGCGGGGACAGGACCAAGCTTGTTTGAGTTAGTTTTTGAGTATTGATCAGTTTCCTAGAGAGAGTTTGAGCTTGCTAAAAATAAGCCTTTTTGAAAAAACAGTTCTGTCTAATAAGGAGGAACTGAGAGAAGGGTAGGGAGTCTAGCAGTGCACAAGGGTGATGGCTGTTGTAAGCAAGTAGGGTATTTTTATCAGTAGGCTTAGGAAAGTGGGTAGTCTATAGCCTATCCTCCTGGGATATATTTAGAAGGTCAAGGAAGACTACCTGTTTTTTACTGTGTATAAACGTAAATTTAAGACCATTACAGTTGGCATTAAGCCATTCGAGGAATATTAACAGGGTAGTCTCCGGTCCCTTCCAAATCAGGAATATATTGTCTACATATCTCTCCCATTCAAGAATGTTCGGGGCAAAAGGACTGAACATGTACAGAATCTTGTTTGTTTCAAGCTAATCCATGTATAGGATGGCAAGGTTGGGCACAAAAACGGCGTCCATGGAAGTCCCTATGATTTGTTGGTAAAAAGTGCCATCCAATGAGAAGAAATTTCGTATCAGCCCATCGTTCTCTGTTGAATGATATACCCATAGGTGAAGTGTACCCCAGTTACGTCATCCCGGTTGAAGAGTTTAGATTGTTACTAAAACTACAGCAAGATGTTAACCATGGTGCTAGCCCCGCTGGATGGTGCTGAACACACTGTGCTTGCGATAGACGATCATTCATAGACACAAGCTTCATATATTTATACATCCTTATGTAGACAGGGACACTTGAGGAAATAGAGTATGTATCTTACACTGAAATTCGGTTTTATACAATGTCTTGATGTATGATCTGTAAGATGTTTTTTCCTTCTAAAAACACATGCACGCTCGAAAATTCTGGAAGTTATATTTCACTGACGAATACTTCTAACCGCACATGCTACCTATGGCTTGTAACCAGTCATGGGCAAGAAACACATATCCTCCAAGCAGCCAATTAGGTCAGGGCATGTTCCCACCCGCTGGCAACTATTTGGACAAGACTACAGAGAATACAGTACTGCTTTAGTGATAGAGATAGATGCATTATCTAATGATTATACAGATGTCAAGTAGCAATACCCGCCAGAGAGCAGCAGATGTCAACAGTGAGCTATACACTCACCATGCCATTTTTTTTTACAGATAATCTTGTGATGTGATTGCCAGTGTCATGATTTTGTCCCCAGACTCACAAATACATTGATCACTAGACTCACAATGGCTGGCTTGCGCGTACGTTACTAGGTTCATGATGTTCTAGATTTTGTTATGCATGGTCACTTTAGGTTTCCCCTGATATACGTATTTACTGTTCATGACCTTCTTCACCTTTCAGCAACTCACAGTCAATTGTATCAAAAGCTGAGGGCACAACAATGGCAGACAAAGTGGGTTTGTCTGGGAGTTAGTAAAGGGTTCACCTTGTGAGTACATATTTTGTTTTAGACTATTTCAGGGGTTTGGCACTCTCAGTTGACGTTTTTCTTGTTGTGGGTGACCATTTAGTAGAACTGCGCCGCCATAAGTGTCTTTGGCGTATCCATCTGCGTATATTTTGATGTACACTTTATCTCGAAGAATTGGCATGGAGTGGCATTAACCGCCACCCAGAGTTTTACCCGTTCATCACGGGCTACGGAAAATGAAGAATTTGTTCAGCAGTGTATGATAGCTAGTTTACATTTGAAAAGTACCTTGAATCATCACACAGTCTGTCATATTCAATGTATTTCCTCAGTGTATTATATGGAGAAGATAATTCATTTTGCTACTACTCTACCTTCACCACAGTTATGAACGTATGCATGCAGCTCATGACAACCGAATTAATGAAAACCTTTGGCACATTAATGCCAGGCCTATTGTCTGTGTTCTAATTGGTATGATTATTGGCGCCACAATACTAGTTTTCATATTTCATGGGGTGTTTATTTTGCACTTTGTATCTAAATACCCGTAACCTGGAATTTTGAAGTCCCATTAGTGATACAAGTATATCCTATAGATGCATCAAGCAACCATTCTGCGAATCCTAAATAGCGAAAAATAACGAATCACTATTAAGAATTCGCAGAATGGGATGCAACATCAAAATCGCTAAATAATTGCGATTCGCACCCGGCCGCAATTGCCAAATGCGAGTCCGCAGAAATCCCTCCAAAAATCAGCTGTTTCCAACACCCCAATTGCGTATTCGCAAATACCGATTTCGCAAATAGCGATCTCGCACAATGCGAGATCGCAAAAACGTGAAGTCGCATTTGGAGCCCAATGATGACATCACTACCAGGAAGTAGCCTGCTCCATGCATCATTCAGAGCACAGAGCTGGATACAGGAGGAGGCAGAGCACTTAGCTCCAGGAGTCACACCCTGTAGTGCCCATACAGGAGTGCAAATCAAACCACAATGTCCCACGAAGCTGTAGGACCAAGTGAAAAAGCCTGCAAGCGCAAAATCAAGTTTAGTGAGAAAGAACTTAAGTACCTGATTGAAGGAGTGAGCAGGGACCACGACCAACTGTTCAGGAAGATGTCCCGGAAGGTGCCCAAGGCAACCAAGAGGCGCATCTGGGTACGCATCAAGGCAAAGGTGAACGCAGTGGGAGTCACCCACCGGTCCATCGATGACTTAAAAAAGAGGTGGTACGACCTCAGAGGCCGTGCCTAGGAGCAAATAGCGGAGAGACTGGGGGAGAGAATAGCTACGGGAGGGGGACACTCCACAGTCCCTGAAAAAACCCCATGGCGGACCTACTGGAGGACACCATACACCCTGATGCCTGCGTGGGCGTTAGTGGAGAAGTGTGGCTCAATGGTTAGAGCGGCAGACCCTGATTCAGAGGTCTGGCCCGGGACCAGGGTTCAATTCCCCGCCTCGGAGGGTCTTGGGCTCAAAAATTCCACGGACCTGATAATTCTCGCCTCGGTGCCTATTCCAATCATGGAGTCCCACTCTGTAACTCTGGGCAATAGCTTGCTTAATCTCCACAACGGCCCCCACAACGCTAAGTATGCCTGGCCTCCACCTTGGGGGTGCCCAGGAGTGGATGCCTCACAGGGAAAGCTAGGATGGGTTTCACAGCGGTATTCGTACAAGCGCCTTGAGACCCTTGCGGGTAAGTATTGCGCTATACAAGTATCAAGTTATTTACAATTTTACCCAACTGGACACCTCCCGCACCACACACCAAAGTCAAGGTAAGAGTCATGCTACTGCGACCCCGTACCCTAACAATGCCCATGCCCCCAGTGCAATCCATATTTGTAAGCACAGTATTCCAGTCCCTGCTCCTCCCAAACACCCAAATGCATTGTGGAACCTGTAGTGTGTAAAAGTGCCTTGATAGCCAAACACAGCCAGATTTGTAAAGATGCACAGACCCCAAAAGCCAGCCAGGGAATGCAGACATTAACCAATAGTGAGCCTGCATACATGTTGCAACATCCCAGGTGCCTTAATCATACCAGTAATCATGCACTCATCCACATCACAGGTGCTGCGGCTACTGACACGTCTGACAGTGACATCCTCCACATCGCAGAGATACCTGCAGAGGCGGAGGGGGAGGGGGAGAGGCAGCCTGCACCTGCACCGACACCCAGGGCCACCCATGCAGCTACAGGCGGAGCACAACATCACGTCTCGGCACATAAGGAAGTGGAGCAGACCCCACCCCCACCTAGGAGGCAGACACAAATCACAGCAAGTGTGTGGGCCCACGCCAGCAGCAGGTCAAGGCAGCAGCGCTCCCTGCCCACCACAGCAGCCATGAAGCAACACGCACACAACGTGGGCCTGGGCATTGAGGCTTAGATGCTGAGTGTGCACCGCAAACAGGCGCAGCACATGGCAGCAATGCAGCTGCAGCTCTACAAAACAGGACGCAACATCAGTCTCCTCACAGAGAGTGTGCAGGAACTGACTACGGCAGTGAAGGAGAGCAAACAGCTGATGGTAGTGCAGCAGGACGTCACCCGCAGATGCCACAGGCAGCTGTTCACACGGCTGTCAGCCTACACCCATTCCAATCACCTGATCGGGAACGCCACATTCAGCTCTTGCGAAGATCATTGGCCATGCAAATCTAGATGGTCCAATGCTGTGCTGACGTAGCAAGGGCCCTGGAGCAGGTCACCAACGCTGTGGAGAACAAACAGGCGGCAGACCATAGCAATGCAAGGGGGGGAGGATGATGCCAGCGAAGAGGCATCTAGCCTCAGCAGCCTGTCTGTGCCGGTGCAAACAGACAGGAGGTGCAGTGCCCGGCCCAACACTGCATCTCGACAGAACCAGCCTAACGTGGAGGGTGGGATGCGACAGGGTGCGCGCGGCAGGAGGTGCTAGTTTCATTACATTTCAGGCTGTACCGTGGTGAGGCAACCATGCACACATGACCTTGGATGTTTAAAAGCTGTACCTTTATTTGTTGCTGATGGAAGCACATTGAGACTGTGTGAAATAAACACAAGCTTTATTTTGACAACAAATCATCCTCATGGCAATCTTTGATGTGGCTTGCATGAGTGCAGTGTTGTGTGAGGGGTATGGATGCACTAGAAATAGTTCTGTGTGATGTGCGCATGGCGCCTGTGACCTTCAGCAGGATTCTCCCCGTGTGCATGATGCACATGTGCAGGTGGCAGGTTGTCCCCCTCCGACTCACTACCAGACACCTCAACAGGTATCCTCCGCTTGGTGGCAATATTGTGAAGCATGGCGCACACGGCCACGATGCGGCAGCAGATCTCGGGCCGGTATTTGAGGGCCCGCCAGTCTTGTGGAGGGTGCGGAATCTACTCTTTAACCTGCCAAATGTTTGCTCAATCACATTTCTGGTGTGTATATGCTCACCATTGTACCTCCGTTCCTGTGGTGTTGCTGGGTTGAGGTATGGGGTGAGGAGGTATTCACGTAAACGAATCATGCGTGCGCCCTGGGTATTGTGCCACAATGTTTGTAATGATGGTCTTTGCATTGCAGACCACCTGAATGTTGAGGGAGAGATATGACTTGCGGTTCCGGTACATGTATTCGGTCTCTGCGGGTGGACAGATGTGCATGTAGGTGCAGTCGATGCAGCCAATTACATGGGGGAAATGGGCGGTATGATAGAAGTCCAGTTTAGTTTACATTAAGTCCTGTTGGGTTGTTGGGAAGGTGATGTAGTGATGTATCTGGCTCTGCATTGTGTCCAGGAAACTCTGTAGGCAGCGTGAAAGTGTACTCTAGGATACACCCCCTGCAACTGCGACTATCCCCTGGAAGCTGCCGGAGGCCAGTAGGTGCAGGCAGCACAGGACCTGGACATGGTTGGGCACGGCATTGGTCCTCCGTGTTGGGTGCTGCATCAGGGGGTCAAGGTTTCTGATGAGCTTTTTAATCATTGCCCCATTGAGCCTGTATTTGGAGTAGATCTCCTCTTCAGTCTCTCCCAGTAGTGTAATCCGCAGCCGGAAGATGCATTCATGGATCCTGCGTCTGTTCTGGGCTGCAGCCTGGAGCCTCAGCCGCCTTGCCACGATGTATAGACCTGCCATTGTGACTTTCCTCATGCGCCTAATGAGTCTCCTTAAGTGTGTTTGATTTAGCCAACACCTGTTTGTTATTTCCAACATTTTTTTTTGGGCAATTTGACTTCATGGTTACCACCTGGTTTAGAGTCTCCTTAAATTGCGACTCGTTTTTTAGAATTATGGTGTTTTCGCTATTTGCGATTGCTGATGCATGTGGATAGCGATTTGTTTGCTAATTCGCTATTTGACTGTGAATTCGCAAATTGTTGCTTTTCCACTTGATGCATTGTGGAAGTGGAATTTGCAATCGCTATCGCTGTTTCACAGCGATTGCGATCGCAATTTCGCTTGATGCATCTATGCCTATATCTCTGCTTCGGCTCTTTTAATTAGCAATGCAAATGCTTACATAAGAATTGTTGAGTTAACAAGCGACAGTTAAAGGCCCGGTTCTAGAGGGTGGGCCGGGTGGGCCAGGCCCACCCAAACATGAGCCTTGGCCCTCATGGTGAATCTGCCACCAATGTACAACAACAATAAACAAGCAGTGGCATAGCCAATAGGTTTCGCCTTTGGGACTTTTTAAGTATTTAGTTTTGTAGCACAATATCCTTGGTGCAACAACACCTGTTGCATGGCGAAACACTCATAAGGTCCAAAGGTGAGACCTACTGTCTATGCCAATGCTTGTTTGGCTTGTGCTGTGGCCAGGAAAAGGGCTGCAACACAAGTGTAAAAGAGCACTTTGTGCACATCCAAGCACCGTGTGCCATGCACCTTGTGGTGCATGGCACACAGTGGATTGATGTGTATGAGGGCACTACATGTCCCCCAGGGCCACTTTGCAGTGGCCACGAGGTATGGGGGCCCTGTTTGGGGTCCCAAAGTCCCTTTCTGACTGCCTTTTCATGGCAGTTGGACCACCATGAAAGGGCTTTCGGAAAGGGACATCGGAATACCGACAGCAGTGCCTGCCTGGAATAAAGACTTGACTTTGTCACAGAAAAAAGGTTGTGAATTGGCTCCAAATATGGCAGTTGAGTTTGCTGCACTGCTTTCTTCGGAAGAAAGGGAGGTTCATGCACACAAAACATGTATTTATACTTTAAGAGGAATACATACATTGATTTACATGTTGCCAGTGAGAAACACAAATATAAATAACATGTAAGGGAGGTTCCCAATAATCTAAAGGACCAAAAGGTTCCAATATTAGCAATTGCCCACAGAACAGCTGATTGTATTTAAATCATTTTATTGTCATTTGTATTTATAAAAATTCATTACTTCAGTAAATAGAGCAGCATATATAATTCATATGGCGTAAGCCCAGAACTGCAAGGAGCAATAAAAACATTTCTCATGAAACATTCATCCAAACAATAAGTCACAATCACACTCATGAAACAAAACATCCATCTAAGTACAGACAACTAAGAAAAATCACACACACTCTCATCAATCAGACAGAAAGAAGCGACGACGCGCGTTTCGGAAAATGCCACAGTGGGTATCATCAGGGCGCCAGTCAGTAAGTTTTATAAGGCCAACAAGGTCCTTCAAAGTTTCAAGATGAAAGAATTAACTCAATTTCAGAATGTTCTGGGCAAGCAGCTTCGTATCACAGCGTATCAGGTAGGAGAAACTCATCAGAGTCTAACCCAAACAGATGGTAGACGACAGGCCTCGCAGAACATAACGGAGGAAGTGATTTTCAGGCAAATGAAGGTCGATCTCTGAATGTATAGAGGAGCAGCGGTTCAAAGGAGCGTGAGGAACCCAACGAACCCGGTCCCGGTAGCGCAGAATAAAGAATATATATATATTTTGGAAACCGTCCTGAAACTTCTCAGTTGAACAGAACAAGGTGAAGCATATGGATGGAAACTTCAATCGATTAATCCACGAGGGTAGAGTTCAAATATAATTCAGGGACCTTCTTGGTAGGAAATGACAAGGATCTCGAAGTGTCGATCACAATCGTCACGTTCTGCGCCGATGTGAGAAACACATCTTGAAGAGAGTAAAGTTTCCTATCAGAAAGAGCTGAGAAACATTACTTGGTCTGCTATAAACAAAGAAGCCAATAATCCGTTGATATATACTGTCAGCATATGAACAACAAGCATTGTTTTTTAATAAATCCAGCATTGAATTGAATGAAAGGTGACCAATTAATAATAGGCACTGAGTTTGCAGTAACTCGGTTTAATCTGATTAACATCATGTTTCAGCATACCAAAATGTTTGAGGCTGCCTTCCTCAGGATACACAGACTACACTTCAATGTAATGTCCACAGTAATCTAATAGCACTTTAGGCACACATACCTATACATACAATTGGATCACATGCTGTAGGAAACATAGGTTTGTGACAATGATTTCAAACCCCATTTTATATTAAATAACACTGTACTATAGAGGAGATAGTATCTTCCTTTTTTACTAGTGCAGAAATTGCAAACACCTTCTCTTAGGTTTAGTGCTGTTTGTGACCACTGAGTGTATCGAGTGCCATGTTTAATCCACCACCAGAAAATTTAAAATGTGCCATTGGAGTTCCACCCATGAGACACACCGAATTTGTAAATGAGGCCATACCTTAAAAAAATCCTGGTACCAGCCATAACTCTAACTCCATTACAGTGGAAAATCTGCCACACCTTCCCACAGTCCGAAATTACATCTGTATGGATAGATGTTAGTAGAAATCATTTTACGGTTCAGCTTATGCCACTTTCACTTTTAAATGGCATTTGTGGGTCCTGCTTTGCTGTACCATTACTTTGCATGATGGTCCTGGAAAGCAGATTGTTCTGAATTCTTCAGAACACTGTTTCAGGAATTGCATGTTTGAAAAAAGATCGTTTAAAAATAGATTTGTGTGAAAACCCCCATTTTCTATTTAATGCTCCAATCAAATAATACAGAGCCGTTTTTCACTTGTGTGTGTAAAATGAAAAGTTCTGTGACCACACTGGTTTCTTGATGAAAAACAAATGCACCCGTTAGCTTTCTCACCCTCTGGCCCCCTCTTCTGGCAGTGCTTAAGTGATGGTCATTATTTTAACTGGATCAACTTGAGCCCTTTTGGTTATGGCTCCATGTATTCATGAAAGAATAATAGTTTTAAGGTCTTCCCAGTGAAACATAGCATGCTGAGCCTGCTCTCCTCGTGTTTAGCTAATAAAGCAGCATTATGCTGCTCCGATGACAAGCTTTCTCGGCTAGTGTTGCAGAAAGAGGATATATTACCAAACAAACCCTTCTTTAAGAGCCTGGAGTCAATCCAGGGTTTGAAATCCAGGCAACTCCACGCTTGAAGCGAAGACAGAGGAAGTATTTTTAAAGCTTTGCTTGGCAGAAGCAATAACTGTTTGAGCTGTGGCCAGCTCTAGCACACAGAACAGTCCAGCAGCAGTCAGTCAGGGGTTTCTGAATGTAATAAGCAACATGTATGCATATACTGCGGTGCTTTGGGTGGTGAAAGGTCCTGTCTGCAATGTGGATTAGTAATAATAATAACTGATAAATATTCTTGCATCGATAGTGAATCATATATACCTAGGCACAGATTTACCGTCCTTCATCAAATGTGCAGCGCTGCATTGTGGGAAGGGCAGAAAATAAAGTAGTAACAGATTTATCAGGTTTCCTGCTGATGATGTCACAGGTGGAGCTAGTGCTAATTCTGGCTGTTCTGCGTGATGTTTACACTCGTGCTGTGGTGTAAACAAGCCAGTAGTGTCTAGACTAAGATGTGTTCTCGCGTTACACTTCAGGTACACCTTGAGGTACAAATTCCTACATGTAGATAACAGCACTTTTGCCAGAACTACAAGATGTGGGCTTTAGAGTAAACACACACTACGTGTAAGGATATGAGGATAAATACTGCACAGCCCATTGTTTGCGCCTGCTTATACTTGGTGCAAGAATTTGGTGCCATGCCAAATCACGCTACTTTAATATATCTGGCTTGTGCCAAAACCTATTGGGCCTCATTTAGGAGAAATGACGCATCGCTGCGTGAAAGCAGTGATGCGTCACTTCTCAGTGCGCACTCCTTGCGACATTCCTGATGCGTCATATTTAATGTATGACGCATCATGTTGCAAGGAGTTACAGATACGTCAGTATTTCTGATGTATCTGTAAGCGCAAAAGTGACGCATTGCTGGAGTGTGTCACAAAAGTGACGCAACTCCAGCAATGCGTCCTTTCACATGGGGCAAGCCTCATGTGAAAGGGCCTGCGTCAGTCTTACGCCTGCTGTGAGGCAGGCGCAAGATTTTGACGCAACGGCGTCCTAAAAGTGACGCAGTGAAATCTCATAGATTTCACTGCGTCACTTCTACGACCCTTCCTTGCATCAATACGCCCCCCTTGCATACATTATACCTGGCGCAGGTATAATGTGGCGCAGGGGTTTACAAAGTGACGCATCTACCTAGATGCGTCTCTTTGTATATATGGCGCAACAAGGCACATTTTTTACGCCACTGGTGCGTCACAAAAAGTGACGCACGGGCCGCGTAAAAAAGTGACGCACAGCCTCATAAATGAGTCCCCTTGTATTTGCATTGTCCTGTCTCTGACAACACTCTCACATACATTAATAGGGGGATGCTGTAAAGAGGTTTGGGCACTGCTCAATGGCCTACCTTCAGTACCAACTACCAAGTAGCTTTTGCCAGTGGCGGCTCCTACGCTATGTCGGAGGAGCATTGCCCCCTGCCACCCTCTAAAGTTGAAAAATAAAACGATAATGAAACAAGTTATTATCGTTATATTTTTCAACTTGTGCACGCTGCGTCTTGTGGCGGCACCATCGGGCAGTCAGGGGAGGGAGTGGTAGGCAGCACTGCTGTCAGTGAGTGCACATATGTTTTTGGCCAGGCATCTCAGGCCAGCCAAACACACATGCCCACTGAGCTGTCTCCTAACCAGCTGTGTTGCTGGGTTAAAAACAGCAGCACAGGTTCTCAGTTTCCCCAGGAGCGCAAATTCCCAGCGCTCAAGCCAATCCTGAGGCTGTTTTCTAACATGATAGCAGCGTCAAGATTGGTCACAAAGCGGGCTGGGAGCCTGTACTGCAGCAAGGAGAGGACACGGAAAAAAGCGTTGGGTGGCATGCACGTTTATTTTATTTTATTTTTTATGTTTATCATTTCCTCTCCCTCCCCCCACCTTTCCGTCCTCCGTTGCCCCCCCTCCCAGCTCCGCCACTACTCCAGCACAGCAGCAACTACTGGCTTTTGCATGTAAAAGTTGTTATATCACTGTTTTTTGCACAGCGCATATACTGGAGCTAACTTTTAGAAAACGTAGGCCTTGAAGTATTACACAGTTTACTCCAAGTTATGTATCATTGCTATGTAAATATTTTAGACTTTTTAGCAGATTTGCTAATTGGTTTTAACATTTACTTATTTGCCACAAAATAAATGTCAATTTTTTAGATGAATCGATTCATTTTTACCCCAGGTTCTGCATTACAGTGAACTTCCTTTTCTTTCATGCACCAACATTTATTAAATGCATTTGTTTTGTCACTTTCCCAGATCAAATGTTTTGGAAGAAGTGGTGGTGGATAGTCAGACCTGACTGCTCAAGAATGTCAACCAAAATTCCTACCTTCCAAGCATCTTTGCAAGTAACCTGGATGTGAACTAAGCACCGATGGCATAGCAGGTGAGAATAAACAAGAGGTCAGAGAGAGCGAGATATTGAAACAGAAAGAGAGAGAGAGAAAAACAGAAAACACAGGGAAACTGCATTCTCGCTGATTCACTGGAAAACCAGTAGGCAGAAACAGTTACATAAGTCCATGGATGCATAATTGTTGGAAATGGCCCTTTTTGCAGGGTCATCCCCAAACTTTTTGCTTTTTCCTCTTTTTTTCCCCTGACCTGTTTGTGTTGGTTTTAGGACTCTGGGCACTTCACCACTGCTAATCAGTGCTAAGGTGCATATGCGCTCTGTGTAAACTGTGTAATAGGTTTGTGTTTCCATGATTTGCCTATTTGATTTATGTGTCAGTCCCTAGTAAAGTGCACTGCGCGTGCCAGGGCCCATACATCAAATGCTGTGGGTGGGCTGCAGCACTGGATTGTGCCACCCACGCAAAGAGCCCGCAAAGTGTATTGCAGAGCCCGTGTGCAGCCTGGGGCTGCCATTAAGACTTGGCAAGTGCACACACTTGCAAGTCCCTAAACCTTCCCTTTTCTACATGTGAATCGCTACTAAGGTAGGCCCATGGTACCCTCATGGGCAGGGTGCAATGTATGTGAAAGGTAGGACATGCCCTGGTGAGTGTGACATGTCCTGATAGGGAATTACAGCCTACTTCGTTTTTCACTATTGCAAGGCTACATGTTCCCCATAGGCCAGAATGGGCAGTTTGATTTAACATCCTATAATCCTTCCTAACTGACTCAGGGAACATGGTAGAAATTCGAGTTAAGTATTCCTGAACTCAAAATGATAAATGCATCTTTAATTGAAGTTGGTTTTAACATGCTGTGTTTGAAAATACCACTTTTAGAAAGTGGGTATTTTCTGACCTAACCATTCAGCCTGCCTCTGCTAGCTTGTGTATTAGCTGTCTGGTTTGTGATTGACAGGGGCTGGGGGAAACTCCAGGAGACAGGGTGAGTCAGCGCAGGGCTGAATAGACACATCCACACATAGATGGGTGGGAGGAGTAGCGCCTGGGTCTGAATAGGGCTGGGCTTGCCTTCCACAATGCTGGCTCCACCTCCTGTAGTGCGTCTGAGGACCCTGGCCCACACAGATAAAGGACGAAGGTGCACACTGGCAGAATGCACCCCAAACTGGTTTGAACTAGGTCCAGGCCCCTCTGCCTTCAGAGGACAAAGGGATTGCTGGTATAAATATTGGGGCCCAGTCCCCAAGACTTTTGAACACTTTTGGGATCAAGAAGACTGCCAAGAAAAAGAGCTGGAGAAGCTGTGGGGAGGAACTACCACTTTGCTGTGTGCTTTGCCGTGTTGGCCTACAGTGGCTCTCTTGGACAGTGAAAGGACTGGACTGAACTTTGTGCAATCTACTTTTGTGAGTGTCTCCAAGGGCTTGAGTTAGAGCTTTCCCCCTGTTCAAGAAGTCTCAGGACCAGCAAAGACTTCAAGCTCGACAACGTCTACGATGCCGCTGCTGACTCCGAGTCCCGACGGCACCGCCGCACCGCGACCCTGGTCTTACCGACGCCACATGCTGACGCCGCCACTGAGCCGCTGCTCGTACCGCGACCTGTGGGCACTGCACTCCTCACCGCCTCGCTTCACGACGACGCCTTCGTATCCCCGACGACGAAGCTTCACGCCCGAATCAACGCCGCTGCTTGCACACAGTTCGAGGGCACAGCTCGTAAAGTTACACAATTTACAGCCCTCATCCCACACCGCAGCCTTCGCCTACAGACGCCGGTGCCATCAACTCCAGTTCATCAGCCGACGACAGCGCTTCAGCGACGACGATGCCACTGCTTGCACCGTGACCTGCCAGCATCGTGACGAATACCACCTTCATCTCACACCCCGACCCTGGTCTCACTGACGCCACCACCGAGCCACTGCTCACACCACGACCTGAGGGCACCGCACGCCACACCTCTGCGCACCACAGCACCTGATGCCTGCCGACGCCAGCGCTCCTGACTTCACCAGAGAGGAGTTCGATCTGCAACGCGTGTGCCTTCGAGGGCCCCGACGACTCCTGCATTGACCTCCAGAACCGACGCCAGCGGATGCAGTGTTTTCGGAAGCTCAATGAGAGGTCATCAACTCCTTGCATTTCTGAAAGGTACTGTTTGCGGGTCTTCCTTACGCAGTACCTGTCCCCCAACGCCGTGGCCAGCCAGAACTGTTTGGAATTGTTTCCTCACGACGCCGTGATAGCCCCGGGTGGAGCCATAGACATTAAGGAACTGTTTTTCAAGGTTATTTTGATAACTGAAGATTTTTAATTACTGTATTGTGGATTTTTATCGTATTTGGTCTTGTTTTAAGTATATAAAAATATTGGATATTTTTCTAAATTGATGTAGTGTCCTTTTGTAGTGCTTACATTGTGTTACTGTTGGTTATGTGCAAACGCTTTACACACTGCCTCTAAGATAAGCCTGACTACTCGTGCCAAGCTACCAAGGTGGTGAACAGGGGATATTTTAGGAATGTAACTCCCTTATCCTGACTAGGAAGAAGGGTCTCTACTGTAACTAGAGACCTCCATTTCTAACAATAATGTAAACAACAATGTGGTACATAAAAAATTAATCCAGTTGCCAGTAGTGGACTGCTATGAGGAACCAAAAAAGTAGCCAGGAAACAGATGATGGTTTAGGAAGACAGAACCAGCATTGGGCTGACATTTCAGGAAGTCAGGCAGTCTTTCAGACGGGTCGGCTTTAAGGGCCAAATGCGAGGGGTGGGCTTTTTTTCAGCTCACGGCCAATGGGACTAAAAAATATCTTACAAGCGGGCCCATGTACCAGTGCTAGATTGCAAGTGTGACTGAAGGTCCAGTCCATCAGTTTTGAGAGCTTCAAGCTGAGCAAAGATGGAGGCCAAGAAGGAGTTTCAGCAACCGGGAGCTGATCACTGCTGAGAGAACTGTATACTGGAGACAAGGAAGAGACAGGGATGTGGGCAAGAAAAGCAAAAGTGTAGGCTGGAGTCTGACAGGTGCCAACTGATACAGTGGTTTAAAATGAACACAAAGGATAAGTTGCCAGGCAACTTTCCCAGGCCTTTCAAAGCTTTTTGTATGTGTTCATCAGTGGGAACGAAAAAATGCATTATGTGACATGGAAGTGACCTTCTCTGAGGCAATGGAGACCACAGCACATTTTAGCCTGTCTCCATCAGCCAGGGTTTAACTGTCAAATCTGTCATCTTCTCATCTCTGATAGTGATGGTAGCCTACTCTATAACTGAAGTGGAACAGAAACATGTATTTAATCCTGACAAGGATGTTTGCAAATTTGCTATGTATCAACTCTAGTGGAGAATTGTGGCTCAATGATTAGAGCGGCAGACCCTGATGCAGAGGTCTAGCCCGGGACCAGGGTTCAATTCCCTGCCTCAGCGGGTCTTGGGCTCAAAAATTCCACGGACCTGATAATTCTCGCCTTGGTGCCAATTCCAATCATGGAGTCCCACTCTGCAATTCTGGGCAATAGCTTGCTTAATCTCCACAACGCTAAGGATGCCTGGCCTCCACCTTGGGGGTGCCCAGGAGTAGACGCCACACAGGGAAAGCCAGGATGGATTCCACAGCGGTATTTGTACAAGCGCCTTGAGACCCTTGCGGGTGAGTAGTGCGCTATACAAGTATCAATTTACATTTACATTAAATTTACATTTACTCTGGACGAGCCCCTGTCTAATTTACTGACAGCCCAATTAAACTCAGACATGAGTGCTCAGAAATGTGCTTATCCTCTTTGCTTTTGCAGAAACTTGGAAGGTTTGGTTGACCTTAATGGTATATAGTGAAACATTGACGTTGTATACCTGAAAATCGTCTAGCAATATCTTCAGCCAATATTTCCATGATCACAAAGCATGCCAGAGATGGACTGTGATACCTACCAAACCCATAAATGCTGGGCAGGGAGAATTGGAAGATGTATCAGGCCCACATAGGAGCGGAGGTGGAGCACATGAGAAGAATCTGGAAACAGGCAGAGCAAAGGGGAAGATGAGATGAGAATTAAGGACTGGAAGTACACGACATGAGGGCGGGGTGAGTTAGAATTATTAAAATGTAATAGAACTCTAACAAACAAACATAATTTATGACTTTTGGTAAAAGGAAACAAGGTTGTAAGCTAATCACTTATAAATACATTTTGAAAGCACATTGCAATATATCTGGAACAATTTAGAAGGTTCTGGAACAAGCCAGAAAAGTAAGGAACAAACCAAAATATTCTGGTACAAGCAGTAAATAGGCATTGATGGCATATTGCAATCTTTCCGGAACAAGCGAATGTTCTATAACAAGTCAAAAGGTTCTGAAAACAGCCATGTGATGGTAGCAACCATTTTTGATTTCAGGAGGATGTATATACAACTCCTGTGGACCACACACTTTGCTAGGCAATTGGAGTTCCATTGAAGACATCACCCATTTTTCTCCCACTGATCCAGCTTATCTGCGCATCAAGGAAATCCAGCACCCCCTTAATAACTGCCATCTTGTTTGGTGACCTGGCTTGGTGGGATTCTGCCTGTGAAAGTTGCGAAGTATTTGTGATGCATGGAGATGAATAGCTAGTTCCCAAGAGCCTTCCTTGGGCAGAACCCTTTTTCAGTCAATTAAGTAGTATACTTGACCTCATATTTTCTTAGAATCAAGTATTCATTTGATTTCATATGCTACTTCACCATCTACTTCAATGGGAGCTGGGTTAATTGTAGACGCATTTTTGGATGGCAGGGTTTGAGTTATGAAACATTGAATACGGAATATACCCGGAGTGTTGATGGAAGTTCCAATTGAACAGCCACTAGGTTAATTATCTTCTTGATGGGTAGGGCCCTATGAATTTTGGTTTTACTTTTCGATTGCCTTTTAACATCAAATGTTTGGTGGATTTCCAAACTCTGTCAACAATTTGACACTGAGGTTCTGCAGAAGGCTTTTTATCAGCTTGAAACGTACTCCTGTGTTTTGCTAATGCAGGTATTCTTTAGCAGATGTTTTTTTTGTCCTCATTTGCCACCTAGGTTTTAAATGTGCAATCTGTAGGTTGCAAACATCGTGCTGCCTCAGTTTTTCAACTGGTAGGGACAGAAAAGGAGCGCAGACCTCATCCCTCAGCAATAGTGTTTCAACCACCAATGATCGCCGGAATAAAACCTTACGGAGGTTGCAGGAATGCAGCCAGGATACTGGTACGAGCATCTGAACACGGCTATGCCCAGGAATGGGGTTAATGGCTTAATCATTGGACCTGGGGGGGAAAAAAAAAACGTTTCTCAGTGATCCCACTTCAGAAGACGCCAGAAAGATCTTTTGTCTGGGTTCCCAGCTCTGGCCAAGTCCAACCTAGAGACCTGCAAGGCCGAGGCGTACCAATCATTAATAGAAGGAGGTAGAGAGTCCTTCCATTTCTTGCATATCTCCCTCCTAGCAAGCAGGTTAGAATAAAAGATTAGCTTCCTCGCTGGCGTGGGAACCCCTTCTGAAAGGCCAAAGATTACCGAAGAAAGGTCCAGGAAGATATTGGAGCCAACTGATATTGAAAAAGTGTTACTTATGGCTTCCCAAAATAGGGACAAGTGAGGGCACTCAAAGAACATGTGAATGTCCGAAGCGGCCACCAGCCCACATCTCGGACATACCACCATGTTCCCCTGGGTAAATTTAGAGAGTCTAAGGGGAGAGTAATAAGCTCGGTGAATGGTAAAAAGGTGATTCCTGCGTAACCATGCCGGTTTAATGATGTCCCACATCGTTCTACATGATAAACTCCAGAGATCTTGCAAATTATAGTTGCTCACATGTGTTGACCAAAGGTCATCTGGTAACAAATATGCGCCATCCATTTCCTCCAAGATTAAATTATACCACGATGAAATCTCCTTCTTAGCGGGTGGTTTAACAACTAGGAGGGTTATAAGATAGCTATACGCCCCCAAAGGAAATTTGCTTACTCTAGAAGGATGAGCTGTGTATGAACGAGACCAGCTGGATATTTGCATATATTTAAGCCTTGCAAAGTTTGGACCGATTTTATTACTTAAACACTCCCAGGAAAGCAGGACCTCATCGACAAAAAGTTCTCCCCAGACCTCCACCCCAGCTTCTCTCATTGATACTGCAAGTGTGTCTCCCAACCAAGCCAGGCTGTCAGGAAGGTCCCACAGAGGTGATCTACTACCATAGTACCCTATTTTAATAGCCTTAGACAACTAGGCCCAAGTTCTTGCCATTCCCCATAAAACTTTCAATTTTTTTTTTTTTTTTTACTTGGGATTCCCAAATTTAAAAAGAAAACCTGACTGGCTTACCCCCTCTCCCATCAGCAACATAGAATACATAGTCCCCACTCCATACTCAAATGGTTTCTTTAATAACATCCTGGCATGGGATAGCTGAAACGCCCAGGCATAGGCCTGGAAGTCCGGGACAGCAAGCCCCCCCTTTTCCCTACGTCTCCTGATTTTTTTCCAAGAAAGTCTTGGAAGGTGTTTATTCCAAATGAAGGTGTTGATTTCGGCCTGCAATTTTTTAATAAGGGAGGGATCAAAATATAAGGGAATAGTATTGAATAAAAAAGATATCTTGGGCAGAATGGACATTTTGACCAAGTTAACCTTTCCCAATAATTGCAGAGGGAGATGAGCCCAAGTTTGAAGCAGCTTACGACAGTCCTTTGTGACCTTCGAGAAATTAGTGGTGGCAATCTGGTCAATATCCCCTACATTGTCAAGGCCCAAATACCTCATCCCTTTCCCCGGCCGGATGCCAGAGCTAAAAGAACTCTGGTCAATGTTCCAGATCATTACCTCAGTCTTTGAGGCATTGATCTCATTGCCGGACACCTCCCCAAATTCCGAAGCCAGCTTAAATATTTCAGGAAGGGCCGTATGAGGTTCAGACGTGAAAATTAGGATATCGTCCGCATAGAGGGCCACCTTCCTCTCCCAACCCCTATACACGAACGCCTTGATGTTAACATTGTCCCTCAAACTTTGGGCAAATGGTTCAACGTACAGGAACAGGAGTGGAGAGAGCGGATAGCCTTGCTGTGTTCCCCTCGAGATGTTCAAGGGATCGGACGATACACCATTGACCAGAACACAGGCACTAGTGTTCTGGTATAGAAGAATAATTGTCCGACGAAATCCTTCTCCCACATTGAACTTTGCCAGAGGCTCCGACAGATACAACCAGTTGACCCTGTCGAAGGCCTTGGTGGCATCCAACGTAAGGACCGCCAAGGGGAGAAACTCCAAAACAGCCAGGTCTATAGCTCCTATTAAATCAAAGGTTAGCTCGAAAAGCTGTCGCCCTTTGACAAACCCTTTCTGATCTGGATGCAGAATAGTGGGAGCAACTAGGGCGAGTCTGTTAGCAAGAATGGAGGCAAATATCTTATAATCTCCATTTAAGATTGAAATTGGTCTATACGAACCACATGCAATGGATGGCTTCCCTGGTTTTAAGATTACAGTTATGGAAGCATTGTCCCATGACACTGGATGACGCGCACCATCCAGTAGAATCTGATTGAATAACACTACCATGAAAGAGATAAGTTCCTGGTCCAGAGCTCTATAAAATTCAGCGGGTAGGCCATCTGGCCCTGAGGCTTTCCCCTTCTTGGCATTCTGAATGGCTTTCCTCACCTCTCCTTCCGAAATTTCACTTTCCAGCATCTCACTCTGCTCAACAGAAAGACCTGGGAGGGTAATTTTACTGAGCCAATCTTTAATGGTGTCAGGGTCCAAGTTCTTGTCCTCATGATAAATAGATTGAAAAAATTCTCTAAAAGCTGATCTAATATCAACATCCAAGGAAAAAGGGACATCATTGACATTAATCAGGTTGATGTTATTACGGACCTGATCCGTTTTAGCTTTCCATGCCAATAACTTCCAAGCTCCCTCCCCATACTGAAAGTGTGCGAGTTTGCTGGCCTCCCACCTTTCTTGTATTTGTTGATTAAGAATCAAAGCTAATTGGCCCTTTAGGGAAAGTGATCTTTTGCGCAGAGGTGTTAAAACAGCGTCCGCGGTGGCAGAATCAGCATCATTATCAAGCTGGGTCTTAGCTATATTCGCCTCCACCGAGGCCATGGCATCTCTATACTCCCTCCTTCTATAGGGCACTTTACCTGTGATAAGGCCTCTCAAAAAAGCTTTAAGAGAGTCCCACACCACTCCGATACCAGCCGAACCTACATTTACCTTTAAAAAAAGTGCCACCTCAGCGTTAAGAAAGAGAACATCGTCAGGATGGGAAAGTAAGGAGCGATCTAAAGACCATATCCTGACCGGCGCGGCAAGAGGGGTTGTTAGTTCCAACACTACTGCCGAGTGATCAGATAAATGTAGCGGGAGATATTTAATGTCCTTAACGACGTCAACTAGCCTCTGATTAATTAATACAAAATCGATTCTGGACTGATGGTGATACTTATAGTTCCGGAAGGAGATGCCCTGCTGTTGACCTGCCCTTAATCTCCAAATATCCACATACCCATACTGCTTCATTGCATTCAGCAAGAAGGATCTTGATTTCGATGCGACCCGGGACCTGCTGTTATGAGATTTATCCAGAACCGGGTCTAAGACAATATTAAAATCGCCAGCAAAGATTACAGGTTCAGGGAAGGACAGGAGATGGGAAAAGATGACCTCCAGGGATGATGAATCGTCTTGATTGGGGCCATAGTACCCAACCATAGTAAGTTGAGCCCCCAGAATGGAGAGAGAAGCAATAACCCATCTACCAGCAGGGTCCACCTTGAAATCTAAGACCCTTGCTTTGAGTTGTTTCTTGAAGATAAGCGATACCCCTCTAGAGGTCAAAGACTGAGAGGTAGAAATTGCGAAATCAATCCATTTGTTCCCCTTAACTAATGTATCCTTTCAGCCTGGATCAAATGCGTCTCTTGGAGGATGATGACCTGTGCATCTGAGTCGCGGAGATACTGCAACAGCTTTCTGGCCCTAGGTTTAGTGCGCAGGCCGTTGACATTCCAAGACATTATCTTAAATCTAGCCATCTCTACTGACCCAGACTCCGCACAACCTTAATTTGGAGCAAAAAACATTGTTCGGCTGTCCTGTCCCTGTACAAAATGGCAACACACCATGAAAGCACTTATGGCCTACGTGCTGAAAGGATGCACAGAACTGACAAATGAGGAATTTTTTGTGAAATATTTGCCCCACCCCCAACCCTGTGCCCCCACCTCCCTCCGCCCCCCCTCCCATGGAGAACCCATGGTGCATCTAATCGGATCAAGTCCAGTAGACGGCACCTCTCAAGCTCCCGCCACTCCCCCCAAACCCTGAACTAAAATTCCCTACCGAAGTGAACTAACTATACCGAAAGAAATTAAAGTGTGTGTAATCCGTAACAAAGTTTATTTTTTGAAATTTTAATATTTTAATATTTTAATATTTTTATAGTTTCAAATTCATTTGTTTTGTTTTACCTTTAAATAGGGACTATGTATATCAGATGATTACGTGACAACATTCACATACTTTATTGACCTGTGTCAAGGTGAGACCAAATCCAATTTACCCGACGCCTTATTGCCCAGATCCAAAAGGAGCTCATCCGCAGCTTGGACAGACCTGATGTTAAACATCTTATTATTGTGCATCACCTTCAGCGCGTCCGGAAACATAAGTTGAGCAGTAGCACCCAACTTCCAAAAGGCGTCCAGCCGCCTACCAAACTCCCACTGCTTCTCTAACGTGACCCTAGATAAATCTGACCTGATAAGGAAAGTGAACCCCTTACCAGGTAGGGACTTATGTTTTAGAGCTAAGTTGAGAAATTGCTCTTTGAGGGCATAGGTGTGGAAGTTAGCAAGGATTTTGCGCGGTTTTGACCTTTGCAGGTTCTGCCTAAATGGGTCTCTGTGGACCCTTTGGATGTCGGTGGCCAACTCCTCCAAGCTTTGATCTAAACATAGTGAGTCCTTCAATAGATGGACAACAAATTGTTTAACATCCGAGCCTTCTGATCCCTCTGGTACATTAAGAAGGCGGATGTTACCCCTCCTAGCATTGTTCTCTAACACCTCCATCCTGTCTAGAAGGGTCTGATCCTCCTTCTTAAGTTTACCGATGTCCTCTTCAGCTTCATCCAAATGTAAAGCCATCGCAGCAACAGTCTCTTCTAACTTGACCCATCCTAGATTTTAACCCATCTATCTTGTTGTCAAGGGATTGGCAATTATTCCGAATCTTATGCTGAATAACAGAGGACTCCTCGAACCCCCTTTTTATGTCCCGAGACAAAGTCGAAAAACATTGCCAACAGAGAAGCAGCCGAGACGCTGGTAGTAGCCCGCCCTACCTCCAGAGATGAGGCAGGGCCTGATGTTTGCTGCAGGGCGGGCCCAAGGGGAAAATCCGATACCTCCACTTCCAATACCATGCTACCCAAGCCTGTGCCCCCGGTTACCACCGGAACTAGGACATCGGGACTAACCAAACCTCCTGCCCCGTCCCCTGCCGTCTCAGAGCTGCCCCAGTCCCTGTCCACCAGCAAAACATCAGTACATTCCATGGTGGCAGACGAAACTCCAACAGTAGCCAAGGTTGCAGGTGAGGACAAAACCGGCAATGCCCCAGTGGCACCATCAGAGGATCCATCAGAAACCAGTACAGGGGCCAGGCCACTATCTGGGGGGCCACTGCCACCACCCAGTCCAGGAGGGCAGTGGAAAGCAGAGGCCGGGAGTAGAGTTTCTTGAGCCGCTGACTCCAACTCCGTCAAGGTAGACATGCCCTGAGTCTCCGAAAGACGAAGAACCTGTGGGACTACCTTAAAGTATGAGCGTAGAGAAGGCGTTATTTTAGAACTTACATCAGACACGGTATTAAGGTTCCATTTAAGATTGGCTTTGCCTCTAACACCGTTAGATCGTACGCCCTTGGATTTAACCTTAGTTGAGAGATAGGAAGAGGTTTTCTTACCTCCAGGGGTGAAGAGTCGCTGCAGACTGATTTTGCGATGGGGGCAGGCTCCCTCGACTGTGTTCTAGCAAGCGCCTTACCCCTTCTGCGGCCGCCTCTTCCCTTACCTTTAAACTGCTGCTTGTGTTTGTTCTGAAAGTGCAAACCTTCTTCCTCGAAGTCGCCTGATGCCCTTTCCACGCAGCACTCCTTCTCGTTCTCCTTACCGCACTGGGACTCCCTCGCTCCCTCTGCACTCTCCACTGTATCCTGGGAGACAGGCTCGAGGAGCCGAGCCTTCGCGGAACCGGGAACCGTGCATGAAGCGCGCACCAAACTGCGTGCCTTTGTGCCACGCCGCAGCTCCAGGGCGGCCGTGGACTACAACCGTAGGACCAGCGGAACTCCTGTGGACGCGGGAGCAACGGAAACGGGCACCGCACCACTACTGCCACTTCTGACGCTGAGAGCACCGCTGTAGGATCCCGTCAAGAAAACGGAAGACAGACGCCTCTCCAGGTATATCGCCAGGTATATCGCTGAGTCTTGTGAAAGGGATTACCAAACAAACAAATGCTTGATAACCTTGCTTTTACCTCATTGAGACGCCGCAATAATGTTTTTAGTCCTTAGGGAAAAAATCCACCTTAAATCAAACTCTTCAGGGCTCAGGCGGGGTTAACGGGAGCCTGATTCACGGAGCGCAGCGGCACTCAGCCGTCTGCCACCATGTTCTCCGACCCATTCTTTAGCAGATGTTAGAATGGACTTTTGGTTCATGTGATGATCCTGCACTGAGATGTGATTGGAGGTTGCTGGCCATTCAAATGAAAGAATGTTGGGATGATAACCATGTGGTGACAGAAAGGAGAATAGCCCAAGGTAGTTCTGAATTATTATAAACAAACTCAGCCATCAACATATGCCTGCTCCAATCTTCAGTATGAGTGATTGCTAAACACCTAAGACACTGTTCTACTTTTTGATTTAAGCGTTTTGTTTTACCTTCAGTTTCTGGGGGGAAGCTAGTAGAAAAGCAAACATGTATTTTCATGTATAAATTTTTGCCCAAAATGTGAAGTGAATTCAGTGCCTTGATCAGTTATGATCACATTAGGAATGCCATATAATCAGATAATATTGTGTGAGAAGATGTGTGCTAATTCAATAGCAGTAGGTAATTTAGTCAAAGTTATGAAATGCTCCATCTTGGTTAGGTGATCCACCACTACTAGAATGACCGCATGTCCATGATTGTGTGTCATTTCTATGATAGAATCCATGGAGAGAGTATGCTAGGTGGGCTGGTAATGGGGTGTGTATACACCCTGCTGTTTTTTGTGTGCTTTGTCTTACCTTGAACGCTAACTGCATAAGTTGTGATATGTTTCTCAATATATTGGAATTTAGTGTGGGTCACCAAGAATATAGTTGAGCAGTGGGACAATTAATGGTTGTTCATAAATTGGATCTTGTCTGTTATCTATGAAGTGACATGAGACCTTGAAAGGGCATTCGGAGGACCTGGATGGTACTTTATGATAAAGTCTAAACTCAGAAAATTAAGGACCATCGAATTTGTCCAGGAGTAAGAGCCCTGGTTGATTTTAGACATTGTAAATTTTGGTGGTCGGTATCATTTTCAATGCTATGTCTGGCACCCATTACATAATGGCGCCATTCTTTGAATGCCTGTTTTATCACCAACAAATCTTTATCTGTGATACTATAGTTTAATTCAGATTAGGTAAATTTTGGAGAATAATAGGCCACTGAATGTATCTGACAATCATCTGGGTAACGCTGTGGGAGTATCCACCCAGCATTGTGCAAAATGAAGCATCTGCTTCAAGTATGAATTGTAGATGAATATCCAGATATCTTAATTTAGGGTCCTGAATAAATTGTTGTTTTAGGGTTTGAAATGCTTGCTCTGATTCTCCTGTCCAAGTAAATGTAGCCCCTTTTCTCAAGAGACGAGTGATGGGTTGAATGATGGCTGCAAAATTTTTAATGAAATGCCTGTTAAAAATTGGCAGATCCTTGAAATGTTTGAAGCGCTCCTACATTTAACAAAGATTTCTTTAAAAAAAATATTTTTTTATTGAACCAGGTCATACAGGAGTAATATTAAACAATACACAAAGAATAATCTCGACACAACAAACAAGCAAAGTATATAAAAAAAAGACAAAAAAAAAAGACAAAATAGACTTAAGACAGTCAATTAAATAACAGAGGAAAAATAACATTATCAGGATTAACAAATTAAATACAATACGGCGGCACCTGTAAAAAGCAAAATAATACCTCATCTAGGGTTACCATTATTATGAGCTGACCTAATGACGGCTTTCCAGTTAGAGACTGCGAGCCAAATCGCCTCACCCTTTTTTCTAGCTTTTGGGGCCCTAGTAGCATAAATAGCTGTTTCAAAGTTATAAACCGCCAGAAAGCGAGCCAGCCACATCTGAAAGCTGGGTGGATCAACGTCCTTCCATCGAGCGGACAAAATAATTCTAAGAGCAGCTCTACTGATAAAGACCAACCTCTGTTCTCTCCTGGTAAGCTTAAGTGAACAATCAAACCCAAGTACAAAGAGGGTCTCGGACTCGGGAATTTCATGCCCAAATATTTCTTCCCAAAATTTGGCTATCATGCTCTTGATGGAGACGAGCTCGCTGCAGCTGCTAAACATATGAATTAATGTGGCAGGTCCCTGCTGGCATCTGGGACATAGGTCGTTCTCTCTTTTACCCCAGGAATATAATTTAGCCAGGGTATAGTAAAGATTAAATATAGTTTTAAAGAGCTGTGCCTTAAGATTGCTTGCCATGAGAAGGTTGTGTGACAGATCTAAACATCTTTCAATGTCGACGTTGGGATTCCCTAGTTTAACCGCCCAGCTTGTTTCTATTTTTTCTAAATCATCCTGACTTCTAGTCAGCAACATATTATATATAGCACCAATTCTGGTGTATATAATTCTATTCAAGGCATCAATGATTTCTATTCTAGATAAAGAAATAGTTGATTCTTTCGCTTTAAGTTTAGCATATACCTGAACAAATTTCAGATAATCTTCGTTAGATAGTTGATATTTCTCTTTTACGTCTGAGAAAGTAGTTGCAAAGCCCCTCACCAAGAGATCATTCACTGTCCTAATTCCGGCCGCTTCCCATTTCTAGAGATGACATCACACTCTAAGCCCAATGTTGCTGTTGAGTGCCAAAGGGGTGTATATCCATTTATTTTCCCAATGAGCATATGTCCAAACCTTCCATGCACTTGTTATAACTGTTAGCTTGATATTCTTTCTGTAATATATTGCATCTGTTTGCCTCAAAAAGAGACCCTTGGACGCCTGTCCCAATACCAGCTCGTAGATAGAGGGGATTGGGCTCGTGCCAATATCGATTAAATTAGCTGGGGGGCATACAAGAGGGGCCATTTGATGAAGAAAGGTAGCCCAATGATATAAAATGGCACAGGGAATGGCAAGACCACCTCTATCCTAGGGGAGTGATAATAGCCTATGAGATCTCCTGACCTGCCTTTTTGCCAAATAAATTTAGACATAAGAGAGTTCAGTGTTCTTAATATGTGAGCATCTATAGCCAAAGGAATTGCTCGAAATACGTCTACGTATCCTCGCAGTACATCATTAATGAAATATTATAACTTGCTGGGGCATTGCAGAGCCCAAAGGGTATGACCTGAAACTCAAACAGGGCAGATTTAGTCCTGAACAAGGTATCCATTCATCACCCTGTTGGACTCTAAGAAGATGATAAGCACCCCAGGGCTCCAACTTTGGCAAAAATCGTCATCCCTTTCAACTAATTCTGTGACACTGTATTAGAGGTAGAAGATATCTATTTTTTACTGTCACCCGATTTATTGCTCAATAGTCTATACATGCCCTTACTTGAGCACAAAAAAGAAAGGAGAGGATGCTGGTGACTGAGAGGGCTGGATAAACCCTGTAGCTAAGTTCTCATCTAGGTAATCTTGCAAATGTCAAGTCTCTGACTCAGTCAGAGCATAGATCCTGTTGCATGGAATTGCTGCCCCAGGGACTGGATCTATCTGGCAATTATACTCTCGATGTGGGGGCAAGTGACTGGCTTTTTGATCATCAAGCACTTCCTGATAATCTTTACACTATTCTGCAAGAATTTTGATACAACAAATCTGAGTTTCAGCCCTTCTGTAAGTTAGATATTTGGCAGGTTCTCTTGATTTAGATCCTGAAGTACTAACTCTTTTACACGATATTTCTTACAAAATCTGAATTCATTAGTACTCACTGTGCTGCCCACCGACTTGTGTGGTTGTGGAGTGTTAGCCAAGGAATTCCAAGTATCAGTCTAAATATCAGTCTAAATGGCTGTGCATTGATTAGATCACATCTAATATGTATAAAAAGATCCTCACCAATTCTCACAATTACTGGGCATGATGGTAGTGAGCTAGTACCAATGTCGAAGCGGTTCCATGTAACATCTTTACTGGTTCCAGTATGTCTTTGCTGGTACAAAGAATTTGCAACTCTGGCAAATTTCTGATTGATAACATTCCCAGGAGGCCCATAATCTATTAAAGCAGGAATCTCTATTTCCTGACTTACTGGTAACTAAACTTAGACGCTATTGTTCAAATAAGCTACAACACTTTGTTGGGCTTTGCTCAACACCAAAGAGGTCTCAGTATAGGTCTCTCTCAGATAACGAACCTCAATCTTACTTGTTTTTACTAGTTTTCTGAATCATCCTTGATATCAAAGCCAGTTAACACCACTGCCTGATTTTTACTTTCTGCTACTTTGGTTCTTGCACAACAATCCTTTATAAAATGCCTCCCTTTCCCACAGTGCATACCCAATTTTAGTATTCTTCTCTTTTATCGCACTTCTGTGTTCAAAGAACCCCATATTCCATTAATGTGCATTGGCTCTACAGCATTTGAACTTTTTCTCCATTTATCTATTACAAGTTTGTTTGGTCGTATCACAATCACGTGAGTCTTCACTAGACATATCTCAATTTTGTTCTAACAGTTTGTGATCAAGTTGTACAGTTAACTCTATCAACTCCTCACAATTATCTGAAAGAAACATAACATGCGGCAACACATCTTTCAGTTCACTCCTTGAAAGAAAAGGGAATCTCTCTTCCTAACTGGTTAATTGGTCTCAACTACAATCTGTTAAATGTTGTCATGTAGATTAAAAGATCTTCCAACCCTTGCTTTAGAGTGATAAAATCTCTCTCTAAGAAAATAATATGGATTTTCCTGTCAAATAGTTGTTTCATTTCTTCACAGGGATATATGACATCACAACGCATGCTTTTACCACGCATGATTTTACATCACAACTTTTACAACGCATGCCTTTACAACGCATAGTGTTGAAGGGTGCTGGATAGTGAATAGTTTATTTTACTATTCCAACTCCAGTCCCCGTGGCTAGTAGGGAAGGTGTTGGATAGTAAATTAAATCTATTCCCTATCCTAGAGCGCCCCCCGGCGGAATGCGCTGTAATGGTTTGCGTTGTAAAAGTTGCGATGTAAAAGCACTGCGTGGTAAAAGTTGCGTTGTAAAGGATGTTTCCCCTTCACAGACGTTAAAAAAATTCAATAAAAGAGGGTTATTTCTTTCACAATATGGGATTTGACCAGATAGCTGCTTTTACCCCAGGTAGGACAACACAAAAGTTGTCTTGGTCTGTTCATGAGGGAACACCATTTTTTCATGCAAAAAGTGAAGCTTGCGTTGATTAATGGAAATCCCACATTTCTTTGGATCAGCAGAAAAATGTAAAAGGGGGCTAATGGAATTACAGGTGGTTGAAAAACATGAAAAACATAAATGGAACTGGTCATAGTGTGTGCAGAAGAGGGAAATGAAGATTGAGATCCAGCACCATAAATTGCACCACTTGATGGAAAAGTAGTAGTTGTGTGATTTGAACATGTTCCAGAATCTACAAAGGGAGGAGGCAGAGTCCAAGGTTTTAGAGTTACTCCAGCTCTTCCACTACCTGCATTAGTTTTATTCTGAAGGTACAAACATGACACTTTTCTACACATTATTTCTAACTACTTTCATAAATCCTTACTTTAAGCCCTAGAGGCTTGTACTGCTTGTTTCAAGTTGGTAATTGTTTCCAAAATAAAACTCGGTTGGTGTGGGGGCGCTAGAGGGTGCCAAGCAAGATGTCCGTACTTGCGTGAGGCTCTTGCAGTTCGGGCAGACATCCTTCTGAAATCCTGGCCATTTTGGCATCAATATACACCAGCAGCGGCCACACATGCATCGGAAACGTACAGCGTTCGAATGAGACCAATATGATGGCCCTTTCCTACCTGGAAACGTGCTTTTTGCAATTGCTGGCTCCCGGGTTCGTGGGTCTAAAGATGGTGGCAGAGCGGATGGCTTGAGGTGGAATCGCTGCGTTGAGAGCGGGTGGAGAAGATTGGCTGCCCGCTGTGAGCCTGCTGATGTGGGAGTGCTAAGCCGCAGACCTGCTGGACCCTATGGAGGGCTTACATGGTGCCGCCATTCCTACTACGCCGAGGCTGTAGCTGTGGGCCTCCGGCCTGCTGCGCTGTGCGCCCGCGGGCTGCCAGATGAATCTGCGGCTGGTGGCTGCGAGGGACACGCGGCGGAGTGGAGAGGCCGCGTGGGAGCCGTGGTGATGAAGACGCCCCCCGCTGACTTGGGGTAGGAGCGCTGGCCTGGCGAGCCGCCGCCGCTGTGAAGGTGTGAGGCGAGCGAGATCTGCCCTGCGGGCCCGCATACGGCACACCGCCCCCCACTGCCTGCTTTCCCCTCCCGCCGCCGCTCCTTGCTGGGGCCTGGTGAGTCCTCTGCGGTCTGCTGAGGCTGGAGCTGAGTTGTTCAGGGACCTGGGCGGATTGCTGACTACTGGAAGTGACATTGTGGGAAGCCCGGGCCCAGCAATGTGACCTACCGGTAATCCGGCACACTGCTGCTGCCATTTGGCCCATACCTGGAGACTGTACACTTGGGCCTGCACCACACTGAGGGGCTGGGCTCATAGTGTGACCCCATTCCCTACATAGACTGCAGGCTTGCATTGGGCTTGGGCAGAATTGCTGTGCCCCTCTTACGCTTTAATGGAGCATGCGGTCTGACCTGTGGACCCCTACCCAGCCAAAAGCTATAAGCGTGTGCCCAGTAGTGCACACAGGTCTGGGCCCATCACTGTGTCAGCCTTATAAAACAGACAATCTTGCCTCGGATGGGTTACCTCAGAGTAGTGGGGGGAACCTTGGCCTGCTGAGGGCACACTGATTATTCCCATGGCTGCACAGGCTGTAAAGGAACTCTCCAACCCCAGGGCCAACGCCAACGACATCCCACCCTCACAAGAACTGTGCGACTCACTAGCCATTTTCTTCCACCGCAAGATCGCTATCGGCTTTCGGACGGATGGAGAAGTATGTGGAATGCTTGCTAATCGCACTATTTGGCATAGAGGCCTTCTCGACGGTCTTCGTGGTCGAAAGAGCGCACCGCTCGCTGGTGAGCCACCCTCCCCCTGGGGCTTCCCCAGGTCCCTTATTGGCTAAAATGCTAAACTACTGAAATAGAGACACCGCCCTCCGCCTATCCAGAGAGAAAGGATGCCTCACGCACGAGGGAACAGCAGTCTCCATATATCCGGATATAGTCCAAACTACCAAACCAAGCCTACTGCGGTCTGGAAGAACTCTGTGCTGCAACTGCACAGTGCCGGATTCCTGGTAATGAATGGCAGATCCACGGAAGACACTCCACCAAAATGGTCCTGGACAAACGGCCACAAACAATCCTACTTAGACTATACCATCTGCAATTCGGCCCTGCTTAAACACCGGGGCAATTTCAGTATTCACCCTCGAACAGAAAGTGACCTTCGTCCCCAGACTGTTACCCTCAATGTAAAGCCAGAGTTCCATAAACCTGCCTCAACAACATGCACAGAAACGTATTGTGAAAACTTGAAGCGCCTAAGATGGAGTGAAGATATAAGCCCCAATGTCATGAAGGCAAGGTTGGCTCTTATATCAGTTGGTACTGACTCAGCGCTCTCTCCAACTGCTGCATGGACGATGCTCTGCTCACAATTGATAACCCTCTTCCCAACTAAACAGTTCCGCCAGAAGGATTCTTCCAGTCGCCAGTTCCTAATCTCAAGCGAAACGAGGGCGCTGAAGAAATCCAGAAACAATGCCCTGCGGTCTCTTACGAAATCCCCAGGAAACAACGAGCTCCTGAATGTGTACAAAATTGCTCACAAATCATTCAGGCAGGCTATACGAAAAGATAAAAAATCTCACCAAAGTAAATTCTGGTGCAAATTAATATGAGAGAGCAAAAACCGCAATGCAAGAAAATGTTGGGCCTTAATCAATCGCCACAAATCTAGTCCATCCAGCTCAGGGTTAGCTAACGTTCAAGAAGCCAGTTGGTCCGCCTTTCTGACAGACCACTTTAGGCCCCCAGAGGGAATAGCGCCTACAGAAACATGCGTCACCAACATGATGGAAATAAGCCTGAGTAAGAGTTGGAGCAGGCCCACTGGTTGCTCAGACCCCTGCAGTGATGACCTGCAGACTACTCAAGAAATGGTCACTAAGGTATTGTCAAAAGCAACATCGGACGGAGCCCCGGGCCCAAATGGCCTACCACAGAACTTATTCAAATCAAATATAGCATTTTGGTCGGGTCATTTAACCAACCTTTTTAACTTTTCCCTAAGAACTTCAATCATACCGGACTCCTGGCGCGGCGCAATAATCCATCCAATCTATAAATCAGGCTCCCACACCTCTCCAAACAACTATAGACTAATTGCTCTCTTAGACATTGAGGCTAAGCACTATGCAGGCATTCTCTTGATGGAGCTGAGAATGTGGGTGGAACAGAACAACCTGATTCCAATGAATCAAACCGGCTTCTCCGCCAAATCTGGCACTCTGACTAACTTACTAACATTGTCTATAATTGTTGACAAAGTATCTTCTACATCCAGGGCTGTTTTTTGTTGTTTTGTTGATTTTAAAGCAGCCTTCGACCGGGTTCCCAGGGCTGTCCTATGGGAAAAGCTAAAGAAATGGAGGATACCAGTAAAACTTCTAGAGGCAATTATTCAGTTACATTCAGACACTTGGGTTCAAGTAAAGTTGAGGCGTTAAACAGGGATGTGTCCTGGCCCCTCTTCTTTTTAACTTATTTATAGCAGACCTGCCGGCAGCCCTAGAAGAAATCAACAGTCACCCTCCAAAGATGGGAGGCTTGCCTATAAGCAACCTTCTCTACGCTGACAACTTAGTTCTCTTTAGTCTTACACGTGTGGGACTGCAAAGGCTTCTGAACAAACTATACAACTACACCACCGCGAATAAAATTAGAGGTTAACCTAAAGAAAACCCAAGTGGTTATCTTTGGAAGAAAACGTAATGTCGGGGGTGGCTGGTTGTATAACAACGCGAACCTTGCAATAGGACAAGTACTTAGGGGTCAATTTTGACTCCAGGGGTAACTTTGTTAAACAGCGCAATGAGATATCAGCAAAAGCCATGACCCTACAGGTGATCCTCCCCAGCTCCCAAAAAATCTTTCTGCTCAAGTCTATCACCCTTACTGGAAGTTATGAGAGCAAAAATTGGACCGACCTTGTCATATGGCATTGAGATTTACAGGGGTAATTTAAGCACCAATCTAAAGCAATACGTGACCAAATTTTACAAAAAAGTTCTCCGCTTGCCAAAAAACGCTTCTGCTGCCCAGATCAGATTAGAACTGGGCTTATTAAATTACGAAGTCTCCAACATCAGCACATATTTAAATCTTTGTCACAAACTTAGACAAGCAGACACTGGCTCACTAGAGTCACTAGTTTGGTTAGACATTACCGAGAAAAATCCAGGGGGCTCGTATGGTCGCCTCTTCAAGGATTCCATCTGCGAAATGTCTGCGGGCGAGCTCTTGGCCCTCAACCCCAGTATGACAGCATTCAAAACTAGCATTAAGAAATGTGTCAGAATGAGCTCCCTTATCATTGACAAAGCCCATTTTGCCAAACGCAGACACGCATGGGTAATTATGAATTCATATGGACGGCTATCTCCTGCCACCTATCTGTCCTGCACTTACTCCCTGTACCTAAAACTTAGCTTCATGGCTATTAGACTGGGTGACTGGCAATTCCTAAAAGATTTGCCCTGCTGGCGACAAACGTCAGAAGTTCTATGGTGCAGAGGGTGCGGCAAGATGGCTGAAACCTTGGAGCACGTGGGCTGTCTCTGCCCTGCCCTCATGCCACAGCGCAGACGCAAACTGGAAACGGAGTGGCCTAGGTTGGGTATTCAGACCTGCAGACAGGCAATTATTGCAGCTCTAAGCCTCGAAAACACAGCTTTAAATATAGGCCTTACAACCTATATACGCTTTGCATACCGTAATTTTGCCTATGCTTCTCCTTTGCAAGCAGTAGTTTAAATTAATTTGCACTCCATTTCTAAGCTGCTAAAACTGTTTTCTTATTTATATCTGATTGCTTTTTATCATAACCCGCTGCTATTGAACTGTTGCTGCTGCTTTTTCTCTGATCTCCTTTTATCATAACTTGTAGCTATTCGCCGACTACAAGACCGTTTTTTTAATCCCAATATTGTTAACTTGATAGTACCACAAACTTCTTAGGTTTTAAAGTTTCTTGGAAGATTTGCTTTTAATCACTGTTGTTTAATTGATTTTTGTTTTTCTTGTCTTAATAACGTGTATTGTTGTTGGCGCTCTCTTTAAGGATATTTATATCCAATTAAAGAGTATTATTATTATTATTAAGAGCAGAGACGCAAATTTCTCCAGGTAAAGAAAAAACTTCAGCAACTTAACATCCCCTACGCCACGCTGTTCCCGGCCCGCCTGAAAGTGACCTCTCAGGGGAAACACCACTTTTTCACCAACCCACAGCACGTTCAGGACTTCATCAGTGCTCTGCCCAGACAACCTGGAGGTCGCCTGTCCCCTGCGAGACAGGAAGAAGACAATAGAGGCGCATCAGACTTTAAATAGCAGGCCCCACCGTCACAAGCCCCCAAACCCTCGAATTAAGTTCCCAGCCGAGGTAGCGGATGCCGTCTCTAATTGAAGATGTCACTCACTTTTCCAGTCTTGAATCCCATAAAAAACTACTAAGGATAATGCTCGATATACGGGACCTAGACACACGACAATGGACCGTATGTTATTGTAGATAGGGGATAACTAGATTTTGCGGCTGGGGGCTGGAGAGGGGTCTGTAAGCCCCCCCTCGATATGGAACTGCTGAAGACCTCGGGGTGCGAGAAACTGAACGCTCCTGAGGAGGAGGTGGAGGCCCGATGTGAATTGGGATGGTCTGGCTACCCCCTCGCCCCCCTGACCGCATGCAGTGATATCGACAAGTACACTCAATCCCTAAACTGATGAGCTGGCGGACTCCAACAATAGCATAGATGCACTGAAAACTGAAACCGAACTGACCCTAAATATACCCACCCGAACACCCTTCGCCCTGGCGAGGAAGACCCCTGGTCGCCCTCTGTAACATCCACCTCTCAGGTAAACCCTTAATAGTTAGGTTGTTAATGTTTTACTGCTAGTTATGGCATGGACTACATCGTGCTCCCCTGTTGGGAACACTGTGGTGAGGGACGGGGGAGGGGGGGAGGGAAGTGGACCACGGCAGGTTTGGGCTGCTGATGTTGGAGGGGGAGGGAATGTTTTGTTTATGTCTGTGAGCTGCAGCAGACCTTGAGACAAGTCACATGCCATAGGGTATATTAGCAACTTAATGCCTAGATATCTCTACCTATTTGTGTCAGACCACTTTTTAAGAATGTGTACTCACAATCTTCGCTATGACTGAAAGTTTGAGACCCCCCACATACCGCTTTCTCACTTGGAATGTAAGAGGACTGGGGGAACCCCGCAAGCGCAGGCACATATTATCTTACTTAGATCTTCATGACGTACACTGCGCGATGCTGCAGGAAATGCATTTCAATCCCACTGTCCCTTTCACATTTGCAGCTCACTGGGCAGGTTATACATGTTTCTCTTCCTACTCATCATATGCGGTTGGCAAATGCATCCCAGTGAAGAAGTCCCTCCCATACACCCCAATAGGTTCTGTTACGGACTAGCAGGGCCGGTACTCTATTCTCTGGGGCAGGATCACCAATCAATCCTTCACGTTAGTTTCGCGCTATGGGCCGAACACTGATAATCCAGATTTTTTCCACATACTCTGGGGAAAGGTGCTAGAGATTGGCTCTACACATTTATTATGGGGGGGATTTTAATGTCACAGTTAATCCTACACTGGACCGCTCACATCCGCAACCACACCACTACTCCCACTCACAATCCACCCTCAAGATGATAATTGAAGCCCATGAACTGTTTGATGCATGGCGACACATACACATGATGAGGCGGGAGGGCACTAGCTACACTACGTCCAGGGCCTCTTGGTCCAGAATTGACGCATGGTTTATTACTAAAGGCCTAATCCCTTGGGTGATGCACTCCTCCCACCTCCCTGGACTTATTCGGATCACTCCCCAGTGCTGGTCGCTATAACCCCCTCGCACTCTCCTTTTCAACTCTGGCATTTCAATCCGCTGTCCTTATTGGACCCAGTATTTAAGCAGGAACTCGAGCAGGAGATTACTGATTTTTTCCCTTGCAATGAGAACTCGTGGAGCAATACTCAATGGTGTGGGAAGCTTTTAAAGTTACCATACGGGGCCTGTGTATGACGAAGAGTGGTGGTATCCTGAGAGATATCCATTCCAACCTGCGCCGTCTGGAGACAGAACTCAAAAAGATTGAGACAGAATTGCAGCAAAATCCCACATCTGAGTTGCAAGCTAAGCTGCGCAGCCGACTTAGTGAATATCAAGAGACAGCGGAGAGCGAATGTAAATACAGAGGGAAATATCATAGGGCACGGCAGTATTGGGAGGGGGATAGACCTGGAAAGATACTTGCGGCTCTAATTTGACCCCCGCAGTTTTCGAATATTGTGCTGGAGATTGAAGATTAAAACAGCCAAACGCATAGTGACACGGCCAAGATCGTGGAGACCTTCCATAATTCTATAGAGGTCTTTACAAGACACATAGAACCCAAACAATGGACTTCACTTCCTTTTTTGAGGATACGGCGATAGTTTGGTTGGGAGATGGGCAGAGGAAATTTCTTTTGAGACATCACGAGGATGAGGAAATCATAACAGCCATAATGCAATTGCAATCTGGGAAGGCGCCGTTGCCGGATGGCCTCCCGGCTGAATTTGATAAAACCTTCCATCACCTACTCATCCCAATACTGCGACATGTTTTTGAGGAAGCTCGGGAGACGGGTATACTTTCCCCCTCCATGCGTGAGGCGTGCATCATATTAATACCCAAGCCGGGTAAGCCTTTGGCTTACTGCGACTCATATAGGCCTTTATCCTTAATAAATGTAGATGCGAACATTTTTGCTAAATTGATTGCTTACCGTATTAGTCCCCTTATGACTGCGTTAGTGCTCCCTGACCAATCAGGCGTTGTGCCCACTTGAGGCACATCACATAATTTGCATACATTATTCTCTCTCCTCCACGACATAGACCCTGACACTAACGCGACAGCTATATTTCTTGACGCCACTAAGGCATTTGATTCCCTGGAATGGGAATATATCGCCTTCGTCTTGCAGCGCATGGCGTTCCCTGCCCCCATCCTGGAATGGATCAATTTATTGTATTCGGGTGTACGGGCCAGAGTGATGGTCAACGGAGCTCAGTCGGCCCCCTTCACAATTACACGGCGCACCCGGCAGGGATGCCCCCTTCACCCCTTCTCTTTTCTATAGCCATCGAGCCCTTAGCGGCAAAGATTAAACAACATTTCTGAGACTATGCATTGATATACCCAGAGAGACAGGTCTTATTCTCCCTGTATGCCGACAATTTCACGCTGTACTTACTGGACCCGGCGGTAAGCCTCAACTCCATTCTTCAATTGCTCATTCTCTTTGGTCAACTATCTGGGCTGAACGTGAACTGGGGGAAATCTCAAATATTCCCTTTAACCTAGGCCACATTGGGATTCCTTCCTGACTTCCCATTGAAGTGGTGCACGGATACAATCACCTATCTGGGCATTCGGGTCTCTCGATGCAGTGAGGGATTGATGCGCTCCAACTACGGACGCACTCTTGACCTTATCATGGATAAGATCACCAGATGGATAGCGATGCCTCTCTCCATGGCGGCCAGAGTATCTTTAATAAAAATGGTAATTTTACCCAAACTTCTCCACCTTTTTACTAACATTTCTTATGCTCCAAGCCGGTATTTTTTTAATGTGTCAGAGCCCAATTGATCAGGTTAGCATGGGGCGGAAAGCAGCCCAGACTGGCGTGGGAGGTTCTCACTCATCCCTTTGAAGCTGGGGTATTTGAAGTCCCCGATATGAAGCTATATTTTATCTGCGCCCAGGTGCATTTCGCGGCCTATTGGATGCACACTCCCCCATACATGCCTCACTTAGCCATTGAAGATGGTTATATGGCCCCAACACCAAGCACCGGGTATCTCAGCACAGCTGCCGTACCTAGACACCTGGTGTCTACAACTGTACAATGCACAACCAGTGCCTGGAGTGATTTGGCACATAAACTCAAATGCTCTGTTCTCTATCCGCCACTGACGCGCCTGCAAGGGAGACATGACCTACCAGTCACGACAGAGGGGGGATGCCGCCGGATGTTGCGCAAATTGTCCTGCCTTACCTGGGGCATATTATAAAAGAATGGCCAATTTAGATCTAGTGACGACTTCTTTGGCACCACTACCGCCACTCCCTTGGAGCGCTTCTATTACGTGAGGCTTAGTTAAGACATGCACTCTCTGACTCAGTGCTTTCCACTAGAACCCCCCATTATGCTCCCCCTACACACTCTCCTGCAGCACACTCCCCCAGAACATGTAGTATCGCGAATATATCGCTCAACTCAAGGGAACTGGGAAAGAGACATAGCTCCAGCTAAGGGTTAGTGGGAGACGGAATTGGGAACTCCCATCACGACGGAGCAATGGTCCTTTTGCGGCCGCCAAACTAGCGCCATATCTGCCAATAGTAGACTACTCCTGATACATTTGAAATATATTCACCGATTATAGCCTGCTCGGCTGCACCGGGTACATTTGCGAAACACTGCCTGCTGCGATAGGTGTGGGGCCGGGGATGCTGATTTTGGACACTTGGCCTGGGACTGCCCACCTGTTCGGGAATACTGGAGGGTAGTGCTGCATGCACTAGATGAAATGACTGAGATACATGTGCCCGACGACCCCCTTACTGTTCTCTTAGGCTATACGGAACAGAATATACGGAACAGGCCCCTGCCAAGGCACGGAGATACGACTCCTTGGTCCTTTTGCTGGCGAAACAACAAATAGCCTGTCCTTGGGGGCGCGGCCGAGCCCCCAAATTCAAAGACTGGCTGAGCGGCCTTATATATTGCCAGGAACAACTGCACACCTACGCTGAACCAATGCCACCCTCCTCCCATCTTAAAGATATATAGGCCCCTCTTCAAACATATCTCTTGACACATACCGACTGTGGGGACACGGACCCAGGCCCTGATCGAGTGGGGGACAAGGGACGAGACTGGGAGGAGATTGCAGAGTTGGAGGGCTTCCCGGATATAGGGCTGCAGTGATCTCTTTCTAATATAGTGAGAAATTAATCAGATTGTGTGGGTCGGGGAACATCGGTTGAGAACGTTGTGTGGGACCTGACTGGATAATGGTTTGAAATGCTAGGTGACAGAGGCAATTCTTACTGTGACTTGCTGATTTTGTTGGTTGGGGACTTTGTTTGGAGACCTGAGTTGCTATGCTTGCCCACCTGATGTGGCCCGCCCCTAGGGGGTTGTAGGCGGCTTGCTGTGTTCGCTCCTCCTATCATTTGACAAGTATTGCTGTGCCGGCCCGATGGGATGTAGGCACCCTGCTGTGTCAAATTTAACGATGTCAATAAAGGTTGGTTTGAAAGTAAAAAAAAAGAAAAACTCGGTTGATGTCCATCGCTCAGGCTAGGATGATTAACATGGACTAGGCAATCTGTTAAATACAACAATTACTGAATGGAGTTACTAACCTGGAATAACTGATCCGGCAGGCAAGATGCTTGTCCTTTCACACCCCCTGACGCTTAACCATGTGAGCTGTACACAGCACTCATTTTGGAGTAACACCAAGGGGAATGGGACAAAATAAGAAAATAGGCAACCGCTGACTGTATGACAGCTTCCTTGTATCACTAGACCACAAAAAGTACTCCTCTGATACGTAAATCGTCCATGATTTACCTCAGGTGGAACCTGATCCAACACTGATGGGAAGTCCCTATGTGAAGCTAAAGATAGTAACCCACTAGGAAGTGGGGAAGGAAACAAATCCTTTTGTTTTATTTACCCTCACACACCTTAGAGTTGTCATGCTTCATCATCGGTTCACCCTGACGCCTAAAAGTCAGGGTGGGCTCAACCATATTCCAGGGAGCTCTTAGAGAAATTATTGGCCAGGGGGAATTTAGAGCTTAAAAATCCACGAGTAGATCCCAGTTTGGATAGTTTCCTTAATGTTTCTCTCTGGTTAGTACAGATTGCAGGAGTTGCCAAATAAAATAACTATGCACCTTGTAATAATAAATAAGTATCTTGCTTTTTTGTCCACCAAGTTCTTTTACTGAGGCTCAGTCATGATTCCTTTGTCTCTAGTTCCAGGGGTGCATGCGCAAATGAAGGAGGTAAACATAAAATGTACTTAGCTTTCTCTTGACTCTTTTATATCTCGCAGATCGTTGAGAACTCTACGCAAGAAATCAAGGTTCAGAGAGAAGAAAAAGATTTCCTTAGTGTGCATGTAAGCTGCTTTGGCCGGAGAAACACAGGTGATGTCTTCACTGGAACTCTGATTGTCTAGCAAAGGGGGTGGTCCAAGGGAGTGGTATTTATATCCTCCTGAAATCAAACATGGGTGCCCCATCACATGGCTATTTTCAGAACCTTCTGGATTGTTCCAGAACATTCTGGCTTGTTCCAGATGGATTGCTATGTGCTGTCAATGACTATTTACTACCTTGATCCCAAACCTTCTGGTTTGTTCCTGAACCTTATGGCTTTTTCCAGAGTCATCTGGATTGTTCCAGATAGATTGCAATGTGCTTTCAAAGTCCATTTATAAGAGATTAGTTGACAATCTTGTTTCCTTCTACCAACAGTCTTAAATTATGTTTGTTACGCTTTTCAATGCCTACATGAGGCCTTTAGCGGAGATAGTCCATCCCTTTGGCGTGCACATTATCACCTACGCTGACGACACTCAGTTGGTGGTCTCATTGGATCACACTGAGGGGTCGTCCAGTACACTGGGCCCCTGTCTAGAGGCAGTGGCCAAGTGGATGGAATTCTCCTGCCTCAGATTAAACGGGGAGAAGAACGAGATCATGCTTCTGGGCAATCCTGCACCGACCACTCTGGTTTCCATCTGGCCCTCGTGTCTAGGTCCTCCTCCCCTTCCTAAACCTCAGATAAAGAGCCTGGGAGTTTGGCTTGATAAATCACTAGACTTCACTTTCCAGGCCACAAAAACTGCATCTACCTGTTTCAGGCTTATGAGAATGCTCCAGGAAGTGCTCCCCTTACTTCCGTTCCAGGCGAGGAGAGTTATGGTCCAGGCCTTGATACTCTCCCGCCTGGATTACGGCAATGCTTTATATCTTGGAGCCCCGGTAGCAGCGATCAATAAACTCCAAGTCACTCAAAACTGTGCGGCTCGACTACTTTTTAATATCCCACGCTGGGAATCAGCCAAACAGGCCCTAAAGAAGTTACATTGTCTCCCTGTGGCTGCAAGGGTACAATTCAAGGCTATGTGCCTTGTTCATAAAGCCATTCACAGAACAGGACCAGCTATAATACACCCCTTAGTTACCCTCTACCTTCCTCCCCGAGCCCTTCGTTCCAGCTCGCTGCATCTAGCCACCACGACCAAAATAAAGAAGGCTCGTTGAGGCGGTCGCTCATTCTCGCACATGGCTGCGAGAACATGGAATTCCATACCTCTTGCCCTCAGAGGAAACAACAACCGGATGGCATTCAGAAGAGCTTTAAAAACTCACTTGTTTGGAAGAGCGTGTTAACATACCCAGCAGACTATCCTGCAAATCAGTCAACGCGCTGCGAGGCCTCCGGGTAGTTCATGCGCAATATAAATATAATTTTTAATTTCGTTTGTTACAGTTCCATTACATTAAAACTATTATGACTCCCCCTGCCCACAAAGCTTTGGAAACCATCTTTTTGAATCTCCAGGAATGCACTCAAAAAGACCAAACCCCCGGGATGTACTGTGAAACACCCAAATCTGTAACCCGGTGGCCATGACATGCAGGTATAACAAAACTACTTTCATTTTAACCCCACAAATCTGACTTTTATGAACATTTCTTGTTCTTGGAAATGTGCAGTTTTTCTGAAAGTTGTTTGTGCCACAAGGATGTTTGCAACTCTTACTGTAAAATACCATGAAATTCATGAAATGTAAAAGAAAACAAAACCTTGTCTCCTCAGAGTGCTATGAAAAAATGAAACCCATAAAATTCTATTGTAGAATAACGGCCACATGCATCAATGTTCCTGTTTGCGAATTCTTAATTGCGAAAATTAAGGAATCGCAATTAAGAATTCGCAAACGGCTATGCATTAAGAAATCGCATTTTTTTTTGCGATTTCTTAATTTTCCTTAATTGCGATTCACAATTTGCGAATCGCAATTAAGGAATCCCTTTACATTGATTCCTATGGGCCTAGAGTACCATAGGAATGAATGTGAAGGCATTCTCATTTTGCGATTCGCAATTAAGGAATCGCAAAATGAGAATGCAATTTCAAGGGTGCAGGGGGGGTCCAAAGGACCCCCCCTGCACCCCTGAAATGTACCTTTAAGTACTTTTTTCACACACACATGCCCCAAGGGCATGTGTGTGTGTAAAATGAAACTTTCAAAAATTCACTTTTGTGCATTTTTGAAAGTTTTTGCAAATTACCATGAAGGTTAACTTCATGGTAATTTACCACTTCCTATTTGCGATTTCGCAATTTAAAAAAAATCATGCATTGCATTTAAGAAATTGCAAAATTGCGATTTCTTAAATGCAAGCGCAATTTAAGAAATCGCAAATAAATAGCGATTTCTTCAATTGCGAAAAAAGCAAAAACCTTAATGCATCCCAAAAAAGGCTTTGCATTCGCAAACGGCCGAATTTTGCGATTCGCACCGTTTGCAAATGCAAAAACCCTTGATGCATGTGCCCCTATGTGTATTTATAGCGTTCGCAAAAGAAATGTGAAACTTGCTGTAAAGAAAAGGAAGCGTTGTGGGGTTTGGCTGGCTTAAGATAATTTTCATAGGCAGTGAATATATTTGGCAGAGAAAAAACTAGTTTTCGATGCTTTACAAAATTTCCATGAAAATGTGAACTGCCTCAGGATTTTCATTCACTGAGAAGAAAAGCACTCTTGGATCTTTTCGACTCTGCTTACTAAAACAAGCAGTTATATTGATAGCCATTCAACACAAAATAACTGAGTTTGCCACAGAGCAAACATTTTAAACCTTTGTGGCAAGTAACATTTGCAAAAAATGGCTTGGCAACCAATAGTATACTCGCTGTGATATATTTACACAAGACCCTCACTCAAGTAGTGACCCATTGTTTTACGTACTGATACAATTACGTACACTGTTACCCAGTCAACTGAGGGAAAATTTGTTTTTGCAAATTCTGATGTCCCAGTAACAAGAGTTATCCAATTATTCAGAATTATAAGTTTTGGTTTTCCACTTGGAGATTTCAGGTGCTGAAAGCAGGAGAAAACATATTGGAATTGGCTCTGAAACACGGATTTTCCCCTTTTATTATAAAAACATGTAATTCAGTTATTTCCCCTCTGCTGAATTTACTGGGACTCTCATAAGCGGTACTTCTAGGGCAGAGAAATAAAGGGGATTTTAATGGGAAACTCATGATGAGAGCCTAAAGTTGTCTTTAGGTCTAGTGTACAGGCAACTTTTAGCTGTCCATTGTCGAACACCTACTATGGACAATATAAATATATACAATGAGCTTTGGGCTATTTCACTGGATACTCATTGGCTTTCTCAGTAATCTTATGGGGAAACAGCCATTACAATGCTGCTCTTTTCATGCATAGCCTTTACCACGCATGTGTTACAAGCATGCACTGTTACCACGTATAGCTTTTACCACACATGCCTTTACAACTAACTATGTTGCACAGGTATGTATGGTGCAGGTATATTGTGGTATGGGTGTGCCCCGTTACTGTGCACACCCAGTACCATGGCTGCCTTTAGAACATTTTTTCACAGTAAAGGTATGTATGATAAACGTATATGCGTGATAGGTGGTGAAGCCTATAGGTGTTGTTAGGTGTTGTTAGAGGAAATGGAGAGGCCCTTCTCTTTTCTCTTCAGGACGTGAGCTGGGTCTCAGAAGAGCTGGAGAGAAGGTGATGTCATGGAGAGGCAAGGGGGATTGGGCCTGGAGCGGGGGCTACTGATTTATTATTTTGGGCTGGGGTTGGTTTTAATTTGTTTTAAGGGTTGTCACGTAGGGGTCCCCTTTTAGGGTTCGGGGCAGTGTAGGGTTGTTTTTAGAAGGGCTGGGGGCCAGGGAGGAGTCACACAGGGGTCCACTTTTAAGGCTCAGGCAGGGTGGGTATTTTTTAAAAAGGGCTGTGGGTCAGGTTGGGGGGGGGGGTTGAGGGGGGGGTTGCAAGGGGTTGCAAGGGACCGGTTTTAGGACTCAGGGTAGGGGTCAGGGGAAACCTTGAACAGGAATATGCCTTTAACATTCATGCTTTTACAACAACGTTTGTTGTGAAAGTGTGTGTGTTAAAGGCATACTTGTGGCAAAGGTTATGCAAGGTAAAGGCATGCATTGCAACAAATGCTTTTTAACGTCATACAACCATTTTTACATGGTTGCTTCTTAGTCAATGGCTTTCACTTCTCCTCTTATGTCTTTGCATTCCATAAAGCATGACTTCTTTACCATTAAATAACTTGTGTCCTTCCACTGCTCAGATTACAGGAACTACTTTTCCTTTTTGTTAACACACGCAAGTGCATTTGTCATGCTCTCTCACTCATGTGCTGGTTCCTTGCTGAATCCCCACTTGAGCTCCCTACTACCACTACCCATCAGTGCTTACAACCAGTCCAAGCCTGCCCACTCCACCTCATTTTATTTTTCATTAAAAGAAAGTGGAGATTCCAACATCTACAAATCCCTGCATCACCACTCCTTTAAAAAACAGGGCTTTGCAGCACTTAAGATGGTCATTTATCATCTTGAGTGCTAAATAAAAACTCAAAAATCAAAATGGCAACTGCATTGTTTAAAAAAACAATTTTACTTGGGTTTTCAAAAGTGCCAACAGGACTTTTTTTTAATCACACTTCTTATTTACACATTAAGAAATGTTTTGTACCAATTGCAAAATGGTCACAGTCACAGCATTCCAAATCTCATCATACATGATATAATCACCTGTTTTAGGATTGATCGGATTGATCTCATTGTGAAGGTCTTAATTGATCATCCAGTTACATATCTTCTACCTTTAGGAAGGTCATAGAGATGAGATGTTCTGATTCTCAGTGTAGGGTGTCAGAACCCCTGTCACAGTTGCATTGTCAATGCAGAGGTTACTTAGCTCTATCGTGGTGGTTATGGCCTTTTACTCCTGAAGTCCTGAGGCCCAACCTAATATGGTTCCTGCTCAACTGGGTCAAGTAACCTTTCTGCAGTTAACACTAATTGGCAGCTGTGGTCGGGCATGCAAGGCTCCCCTGGGGGAAAGTAGATATAGGTCTCTGAACATGTCTCATAACTCGAAGGTCAAACAGTAAGAACAATAATTCAGTCATCAGCTAAATACTTGCTCTTATAAGAAGAAATAGTATTTTCTTTCTAACTCTATATTGGTAAAGCAAAGAGACATTCACAAGCAATCACACAATCCCCTTGAGGTCAGGGATCTAGTAGTTGCCAGGCAAATCCCTGTCCTACCCTCCTTCGTGTAATGTGTGCAGGGTCATTTCCCATTCACCAGTGGCTGCTTCCAGAGACTGCTCACTATAACCAATCAACAATTGGATATGGGTGGATCGTCAACCACTTCCTAATATCTCTGAGTCGATCAACATGCTTGGTGGTGTAAAGGTCTTTAGTGTATTAGACTTATCCTCAGCGTACCACCAAGTTCCCCTCCATCTGGACTCCAGACATCTAACATCTTTCATAACACCATTGGGAGCCTTCCGTTTCATCAGGATGCCACTTGGGTTGGCCTCAGCGGCTGCCTGTTTCCAACGTATTATGATGATGGTTTTGAAAGATGTTCGTAACATTATGTTTTTTCAGGACAATATTTTAGTTCATGGGAAAGATGATTCTGAGCATGACACAATTTTAAGACTCACTTTACAAAGACTATCTGAAAAAGGTTTAACAACATTGTTCTGCATTCTGTCCATCAACTGTTGTTTTTGCATTTGTCACCCCGAGTGCGACGGGTATGACCAGACGTGATTCCCGTGCTCTCCTTGCCACTGGAATCAAGCTTTCCTTTCTGGAGAGGGGTGAAACCCCAAAACCGGTTCTAGGACTCATGTTTCCAGTCCGGGGAAGACCTGGCTTGGCAGTTCAGGCTGGACTGTTCCCATGAGGTACAGGGTCAAGAATGATTTGCATATGGCTGGCTTCAAACTGGAATGGCATGGTGAGCAAAAAAACGATGGATTTAGGCCCAGATCTCTGTACTGTCGTGAATGTATGACATAGTTCTGCATTCTGTCCATCAATTGTTTTTGCATTCGTCACCCCGAGTGGGACGGGTATGACCAGACATGGTTCCCATGCTCTCCATGCCACTGGACTCAAGCTATCCTGGCTGAAGAGGAGTGAAACCCCGAAACCGGTCCTAGGATGCTTGTTTCAAGTCCAGGGAGAACCTGGCTTGGCAGTTCGGGTTGGACTGTTCCCATGAGGCACAGGGTCAAGACTAATTTGCCTATGGCTGGATTCAAACTGGAATGGCGAGCAAAAAAACAATGGATTTATGCCCGGATCTCTGTACTGGGGTGCATGTATGACATTGTTCTGCATTCTATCCATCGACTGTTGTTTTTGCATCCATTTTCTGCTTCACCAGTGTCCCGGAAAATACTCACACATAGGATGGGCAGAAATGCTGGGCAGGGAGACTTGGGAGATGTATCAGGCCAACATAGGAGGGGAGGTGGAGCACATGAAAAGAATCTGGAAACAGGTAGAGCAAAGGAGTGAGATATCATGAGAACTGAGGACTGGAAGTACACGGCATGAAGGTAAGGGGGGATTCAGAATTATTAAAAAGTAATAGAACTCTAACAAACAAACATAATTTAGGACTGTTGGTAAAAGGAAACAAGGTTGTAACCTAAGCACTTATAAATAGATTTTGAAAGCACATTGCAATATATCTGGAACCATTTAGAAGGTTCTGGAACAAGCCAGAAAAGTAAGGAACAAACCAGGAGATTCTGGAACAAGCCAGTAAATAGGCAGTGATGGCACATTGTAATCTGTCTGGAATAAGCCTGAATGTTCTAGAACAAGCCAAAAGGTTCTGAAAACAGCCATGTGATGGTGGCAACCATTTTTGTTTTCAGGAAGATATGAATACAACTCCTGTGGACCAAGCGCTTTGCTAGGCAATCGGAGTTCCATTTAAGACATCATCCATGTTTCTCCCACTGACCTAGCTTACCTGCACATCAAGGAAATCCAGTACCCCCCCCCCCCCGTTAATAACTGCCATCTTGGCAGGTGACTTTGCTTGGTGGGATTCTGCCTGTGAAAGTTGTGAAGTAATTGTGGTGCATGGAGATGAATAGCTAGTTCCCAAGAGCCTTCCTTGGGCATAACTCTTTCAAGTCAATTAAGTAGTATACTTGACCTCATATTTTCTTAGAATCAAGTATACGTTTTCTGATTTCATATGCTACTTCACCATCTACTTCAATGGGAGCTGAGGTAAATTCTAGATGCATTTTTGGATGGAAGGGTTTGAGTAATTAAACTTTGAATACAGAATATTCAAGGAGTATTGATGGAAGTTTCAAATTGAACAGCCACTACATTAATTATCTTCTTGATGGGCATGGCCCTATGAATTTGGGTTTACTTTTTGATTGCCTTTTAACATCAAATGTTTGGTGGATAACCAAACTCAACAATTTGGTGCTGAGGGTCTGTGGAAGGCTTTTTATCAGCTTGAAACGTACTCCTGTGTTCTGCTAACCCATGTATTCTTTAGCAGATATTAGATTGGACTTTTGGTTCATGTGGTGATCCTGGATTGAAGTGTGATTGAAGGTTGCTGGCCATTCAAATGAAAGAATGTTGGGACGATAACCATTTGTGCAATAGAAAGTAGAATAGCCCAAGGTATTTCTGAATTGTTATAAACAAACTCAGCCATCCACATATGCCTGCTCCAACCTTCAGTATGAGTGATTGCGGAACACCTAAGACACTGTTCTAATTTTTGATGTAAGCGTTCTGTTTTACCTTAAGTGTCTCGGTGAAAGCTAGTAGAAAAGCAAATATGTATTTTCATCTCTTAATTTTTGATCAAAATGTGAAGTGGATTCAGTGCCTTGATCAGTTATGATCACACTAGGAATGTCATATAATCAGATACTATTTTGTGAGACCATGTGAGCTAATACAATAGCAGTAGGTAATTTAGTCAAAGCTATAAAATGCTCCATCTTGGTTAGGTGATCCACCACTACTAAAATGACCGCATTTCCTTGATTGTGTGGCATTTCTATGATAAAATCCATGGAGAAAGTATGCTAGGTGGACTGGTAATGGGGTGTATATACCCTGCTGTGTTTTTTTTTGTCTTGAGAAGAGTGGCTCACCGGTTAGAGGAGGCAGTCCCTGATGCAGAGGTCAGACCCGGGACCAGGGTTCAATCCCCGACGCGACAGGGCCTTGAGCTCAAAATGTCCACGGACTCGATAATACTCGCCTCCGTGCCTACTCGAATCGTGGGTTCACACTCTGCAACTCTGGGAAATAGCTTGCTTAATCTCCACTACGCCCCCACCGCGATGGGATGCCTGGTCTTTACCTTGGGGATGCTCAGTAGGGGTAATCTCGCAGGGAAAAGCCAGGACGGGTTCCCAAAGCAAGCGCCTTGTGACCTTACGGTGAAAGGCGCTATATAAGAACGTATGATTTACGATTTATTTATTTATTTATTTTATTTTTATTTACCTTGAAAGCAAACTGCATAAGGTGTGATGTTTCTCAATATCGGAATTTAGTGTGGGTCACCAAAAATATAGTTGAGAAGTAGCTATGAATTTCAAGATTTCCGCATAACCCCCCAGATCGAAATCATATATCTATGTTAAAATGTGAGATTGCAAAACATTATTTGGGACATAGAGATTACCATAATGATATGGTATATCATCTGTCTCTTCTCTGAGCAGGTCCGCTTTCAACCACATCTCCCTATCAGTATTCCATATACAATCTTTTAGTTTGGTTAAAAAGTAATGTTGACTATGAACATCACCTTATTACAGACCATTCTTGGCTTGGGGACAATGGTTGTTCATAAATTGGATCTTGTCTGTTATCTATTGAAGTGACATGAGACATTGAAAGGGCATTCTGAGGACCTGAATGGTATTTTATGATAAAGTCTAAACTGAGCAAATTAAGGACCATCGAAGCTGTAAAGGAGTAAGACCCCTGGTGGATTTTAAACATTGTAAATTTTGGTGGTCGGTATCATTTTCACTGCTACGTCTGGCACCCATCACATAATGGCGCCAATCTTTAAATGCCTGTTTAATCACCAACAACTCTTTATCTGTGATACCATAGTTTAATTCAGATGAGGTAAATTTTGGAGAATAATAGGACACTGAATGTATCTGACTGGCATCTGGGTAACGCTGTGAGAGTACCCCCCCCCCCCAGCATTGTGCAAAATGAAGCATCTGCTTCATGTATGAATGGCAGATTAATAACCAGATGTCTTAATATAGGGTCTTCAATGAATTGTTGGTTTAGAGTATGAAATGCTTGTTCTGATTCTCCTTTCCAAGTAAATGTAGCCCCTTTTCTCAAGAGACGAGTGATGGGTTGAATGATGGCTGCAAAGTTTTAATGAAATGCCTGTTAAAAATTGGCAGATCCTTGAAAAGTTTGAAGCGCTCCTACATTTAACAGAGATTTCTATTGAATTATAGCAGACACTTTTTTCTCATACAGTCATAGGCCTTCAGGATTTATAATATACCTGAGGAACTCAATTTCTGAGATTTGAAACTGGCACTTTTCAAATTTTTTGTACAGTCGATATTCCCTCAATCGACTCAAGATGGGCTTCACATGACCAATATGTTCCTCAATGGTATCTGAGTATGTTAAAATGTCACCAATATAGATAATTCAAAATATGTCTACATATCCTCGCAGTACATCATTTATGGAATATTAGAACGTGCTGGGGCATTGCAGAGCCCAAAGGGTATCACCTGATACTCAAACAGGGTAGATTTAGTCCTGAACACTGTTGGACTCTAAGAAGATGATAAGCACCCCAGGGCTCCAACTTGGTAAAAATCGTCATCCCTTTCAACTGATTCAGTGACATTGTATTAGAGGTAGAGGATATCTATTTTTTACTGTCACCCGATTTATCCCTCAATAGTATAAACACACCCGTAACTCCCCTCATTTCTTGGGCACAAAGAAGAAAGGAGAGGATGCTGGCGACTGAGAGGGCCGGATAAACCCTGTAGCTAGGTTCTCATCTAGGTCATCTTTCAAATGTCTGGTCACTGACTCAGTGAGAGCATAGATCCTGTTTCATGGAATTGCTATCTGGCAATCATACTCTCGATGTGGGGGCAAGTGACTGGCTTTTTGATCATCAAGCACTTCCTGATAAACTTTACACTATTCTGCAAGAATTTTGATACAACAAATCTGGGTTTCAGCCCTTCTGTGAGTTAGATATTTGGCAGGTTCTCTTGATTTGGATCTTGAAGTACTAACTCTTTTACACAATATTTCTTACAAGAATCTGAATTCATTAGTACTCACTGTGCTGCCCACTGACCTGAGAGGTTGTGGAGTATAAGCCAACGAATTCCAAATATCAGTCTAAATTGTGGTGCATTGATTAGATCACATCTAATATGTACAAAAAGATCCTCACCAATTCTCACAATTACTGGGCATGATGGTAGCGAACTAGTACCAATATCAAAGCAGTTCCAACTACCATCTTTACTGGCTCCAGTATGTCTTTTCTGATACAAAGAATTTGCAACTCTGAAAAAAGTTTGATTGATAAAATTCCCAGGGGCCCCAGAAACTATAAAAGCAGGAATCTTTATTTCCTGACTTACTGGAAACTAAACTTAGACGCTAATGTTCAAATGAGCTAGAACACTTTGTTGGGCATTGCCCAACACCAAAGAGGTCTCAGTATAGGCCTCTCTCAAATAAGGGACCCCAATCTTATGCGAGAGAACTAGTTTTCTGAATCATCCTTGATATCAAAGCCAGTTAACACCACTGCCTGATTTTTACTTTCAGCTACTTTGGTTCTTGCACAACAATCCTTTATAAAATGCCTCCCTTTCCCACAGTACATACCCAATTTTTGTCTTCTTCTTTTCACTCGCACTTCTGAGGTCAAAGTACCCCATATTCCATTATTTGCATTGGTTCCACAGCTTTTGAACTTTCACTTCATTTATCTATTACCAGTTTGTTCGGTCGTATCACAATCACATGAGTCTTCACTACACATATCTCCATTTTGTTCTAACAGTTTGAGATCAAGTTGTACAGTTAACTCTATCAGCTCCTCACAATTATCTGGAAGAACCACAACCTGCGCCAACACATCTTTCAGTTCACTCCTTGATAGAAAAGTGAATCTCTCTTCCTAACTGGTTACTTGGTCTCAACTACAATCTATTAAAGGTTGTCATGTAGATTAAAAGATCTTCCAACCCTTGCTTTAGGGTGATAAACTCTCTTTCTAAGGAAAAATATGTGTTTTCCTGTCAAATAGTTGTTTTCACCATCATAAAATCTTTATTTCGGTAAACAATACCATAAAAGCACAGGCTTAAAATTCACAGACACATAGCAATTAATTATCACGTTTCTAATAGAATTTAAAACAATGGATAAAAACATTTAGGAACGCGACAGAGATTATAAATTGATAAAAAAAGAAAAAACGGCGCACAATGGATCATTAGGCACACATGCCAGGCTTTACCTTGGCCAATAAAGAGTCTTCGAATGCGCCATATAGCAGCCAGAAAATGCGAGACAGCAAATACAATTGGTCCCGCTGTATCAGTTTTCAGTACTCTGAGCACGTGCTCACACTGCCGGAAGCCAATATTATTGGAGAGCGGCTTGAGCCACTACTTCCTCGGGTTTTGATAGGCAGGGAAAAATCACATATTCACAGAAAGGGCAATTTTTCGGTGCTGACAATGTCCAGTTACACGTGAATGTCCTTAAAGGTAAAACACCATTCCTCCATTGCACAAACAATTTTCTGGCTACAACAGGGTAGATAATATCCAGAAAACGTTCAAAACAACAAGAATCTTTGACCAACAAGAAGGTAGCAGTTCTCAAGCCATTATTGGGGTTACTCAGAGCCATTTTTAAGTTCTCACCTCGATATATTTTTGTGAGCATGTTGGCTGAGATCTGTTTACAGCCCTGCTCTGGATCAGTCCATAAAACAGGACTTCCCAGCCTAGTGCATTCCTCCCTAATGTGAGTGAGCCATAGAAATTTGGATCTACTCGCGCAACTAAGTATTTCTCTGAGCTCCAGCCTATAGTTAACCAACTCTGTCGTACCCCATAACCTGCGCCAATACCTTAATGGTTTCAGGGCTAGCTCCTCGTTAATTGGTGTGATCCCCATATCAAATCTTAGTGGGAGCAACGGGGTGGTAGGAGAGAGGGCCAATAAGTGCCGCAGAAAGTTGTTCTCCACCCTGGTGATATGTGTTTGATTGCAGTGTCCCCATATCTCTCCACCATACATACTAGCACCCCTGGCCTGGGATCTATTAACCTCCAGTGGCAGACCAAGAGGCTTGATTGTTGACAGATTGGATTGTCTGAGAATCCCACCCGATAGTTGTGCAAGTTTTAATTGGGATTTAATTTGCTGGGGCCCCACGACATGCTCTCATTGATCGTTACCCCTAGGTAAACAAAAGTGCTTACCCTTTCCAATCTTGCACTGCCTAGAGTGGGATTAGGTCTTGTGGTTCTAGGCGGGTTGAAGATCATGAATTTTGTTTTAGTTGAATTGATCTCCAAACCCCGACCAGTACAAAAGTCAACAAACCCATCCAGTATTCGCTGTATGCCCATTGGGGTTCTGGAGAGCAATAGGGTGTCGTCAGCGAACATTATCGCCGGCACCCTATTCCCTGCCAGCTTGGGTGCATCGGTGTTCTGGACACCATTCAGGTGCGTGATTGCCCCGGTGACGTAGAGGCAAAACAGGGTTGGTGCAAGCACACAGCCCTGCCTTTCCCCCCGGTCAACGGGGAATCTAGATGTCAGTTCACCACTCCTCCCACATCTAACTTGAATGAAATTGGCCTCGTGGAGCCTCACCAGGACTGAAAGGAGATGGATGGGAACGCCAAGCTCAAGAAGGACACTCCAGAGTTTGCCCCTGGGTACAAGATCAAATGCAGAGCGGAGGTCGACGAACACCATATGGAGGCTGCGACCCTCAATACACACCGTTTTTCTGTGCAAAAGCATTAAACGAAAAATTTGGTCCGCGGTGGAGGTGTTCTTCCTAAACCCCGCCTGAAAAGGGCTGAGTATCGCAAACTCCTCCATCCAGTCCTGTAACCGGTCCAACATAAGTCTCGCAAAGATCTTCTGTGGCACATCGATGAGACTTATGGGTCTATAGTTGGATGGGAGCAGAGGTGAGCCCTTTTTAAAGATAGGAACTATCTCTGCTCCCAGCCAAGTAGTGGGGAGAGCCATGCCACTCAAAATTGCATTGAATATTACCTTAAGATACCGACCCCATACTTCTGGTAGGTGTTTAAAGAGGTCACCCGGGAGTTTATCCAGGCCTGGTGCTTTGTTTGTGGCCAGTTTGTTAATTGCAAGACACACCTCGGCCACCGTGACCTCGCACTCCTTTGGCTGGGCGATAAACTGGGCTTGGGTAAAAGGGTTGGTGTGTTCATCAGTGGGGGCCGCGCTAGAATAGAGAGCCCGAATGGGATCTTCCCATACTTGTGGCGCTAGATTGGGTTTGAGTGCTGCTCTTGGTTGTCCCGTACCTGTGTTGATAATGGACCAAAATGTTTTGTAATCCTTGGTATCTAAGGCAGAAGATAAACTTGCCCACTTATCCTGGTCCAACTCTACCTTTGCGTTCGTGATTAGCCTTTTATAACAAGCCCTCCTTTCTTTTATTACTGTTCTTTTATTATTATTAATGGCCATTGCCAACTCAGACTTGGCCCTCCTGCATGCCTTGTTATACCAGGAAGAGATGGAGACCCTCTTGCCCGTCTTGGTCACCCTGGGATTCAGTACCTCAGCTAGGCTAGTAACAAGATCCCCGTGGAGCACCTCGAGCTGATATAAAGAATCCACAGAGGATGGCAGATTGACGAGGGCAGCAACCTCAGACAGAACGGGGAGTGCCAGATTATAAAGTTTCACCATCTGCTCTAGGTTTTCCCTGAAGTTAGACCATCTGACTCTATGCCTGTTTTTTGTCAGGGTGAGTTTGTTGTTAACACCATCACCCATCATGGTAATTCTGCTCCCCCCGAGTTTGGGCAGGGCCATTTCTAGAATTAAGGCATTGTGATCGCTGTCCATTCTGAAGATCACGGTGAAATCAATCACCTTTGGCCAGAGCCTAGTTTCCAGTAGGATGTAATCGAGATGTGATATCTGTCCCATTTTATTGTAAGTGCATTTAGCTGGGGTGTCCGAGGGGGTACGGCCATTACAAGCACGTAATGAGTGAGTGATGGTAAGAGCCGTGACCTGTACGGCTAGTGGAGACCAAGCCCTAGCAAACGGAGCTTGGGTCATAGGTATTGACCAATGGTCATCCTCAGCTATTAGAACACCTTCGTTGAGGCCCTCTAGAGGCTCATAGTGGCAGTTCAGATCGCTCCCTACCACTGTATAGCAGTCTTTGGGAATGGTAGCTACAAAAGTGAAAAGATCATTGATAGTACCAGACTCTCCACCCACACTAACGGGACGTGAGTAGACGTTAATCAGTGCTAATTTATACACATTTGGCCAGGTAAGAACCACACATTTGATGTCTCCTGAATTAGTGCTAAGTACTGAATCTTTACAACCCAGGTGGATGCCCAGCCATATAACAAGGCCTCCCGAAGGGGCGGCCTCTCCCTCCCCAGACTGCCAGTACAAAGAAGGAAGCAAAGCCCACCCTGAATTGCTCCTCTCTCACCCAGGTCTCCTGGAACAGACACACATCGTTTTCATCCACAAAGAATCCCCAATCTGGGCAGGAGAGTTTGTTGGTTAGTCCTGCCATGTTCCAGGATAATAAATTTATTGCCACTGCATTCAGGCCCTGAGGTCCCCTCTTAATTAGAGCAATATTTAAGACCTCAGGGAGACCTGTTACACCCACGGGAACCGGCAAGAACATGCCCTTCGCAGTGGGGACTATTACAGGCTCCCTGGCGTGCGGACATTTACTTGCAGGAGCTAAAGTCAAAGTGACTGCCTCCCCACTTCCTCCATTGTTTTCCCCTGTTTCTTCCTGCAGCCCACAACCTCGAGCAACCCCAACTTCCAACTCTGCCCTGAAGTCTGCATCTGTTGGAACCCCATTATTATTTTCGGTTGACTCAATCTCAGTCAGTCCACCATGTCCAGGCAACTAAATCTGTTGTATAGGGGAGGGACCTCAGTTAACTGTTGTTCTCTAGGTCTTCCCTTACTAGAGCCTATCCCTGTTAGAGGGCCTGTTGAGTTCCATGCTTATTCTGGTGCTGGGGCCCGGGGGTAGAAATGCGAGAGGGGGAGGGACTGGATTACTGTGTGCGTGAGGGCTGTGACCACTGGCATATATGAGACACTACCCATGTATGCCGGAAGTTAATTAAAATACAGTCCCCCGTGTGGTCCTTGGTTCTATGGCCCACCCATGCTACCCTACGAACATGTAGGATTTCACTCTTAACGTTCGGTGGTAATGGTCTGTTTTTATTGAGCCAGTCAGTAACTTTGTTTTTTAGGGAGGCATGTGACTCTTCAATAGCGGTCGAGATCGGTGGTACCCCTACCAGAACTACAACAAAAGGGCCACATTTTGGGGGTAGATCAATTTTTATACCTGTTGATTTGGTAGTGCCTTGGGGATTTGGGGCCACATTCTGAGCATGTCTGGGCTTGTCTCTACTTTGGGCATGCCTATCTAACTGATTCATGACCGGTCCCAGTTTTGCTGGTGATAAGCTTCTAGCCCCCTGAATCCAGCGGCGCATAGCAGACCCACACTTAGCTGGCGGCGAGCATCCGGCTGCCTGGGCCCTTGTCAGGTCTGGTGAGGGCCCTGGACCTGATCCGCTTCTAGAATTCGCACAAGGGGGTGTTGGGGGTGGAAGCTCAGTAGTCAAATTCTCAGATAATATTAAATCCTTAGATATCTGGTTGATAGCATTAGTGAGCGTTAATACATTTGTTTTGATAGATGACATTCTGTTCATTAGGGACATTAGACAATCAGCTATAATGGTCCCAACTTTCTCCCAAAAGGCACTATTTAGCGTGACCACGGGGACCTCAGAGATGTCGGGGGTATTCGTAGTCACTGAGGCTATCTCAGACTCCGTCTCCGACTCCACGTTATCTGCCACATCTTTGTTTCCTTCTGGGACCGATTTTGTTGGCCTTGCTGTAGGAGACAATTTTCCATTTGCTGAGCCACTGCCTTTTTCTTGTTCTTAGGGCATAGTTTGTACTTCGGTGTCTTCTTTCTGGCCTTGTGGGGGGCAGTCTTCGACCTGGTTGTTGGACAGGCTGCCTGGTCCATTGACTTGTTGTCTGGCGTAGAGCCCCCCGCCAAGTTCGAGGTGGCGTTACCCAGCAGCGGCAGATCGTCAAAATTGATATTGTTGCTAGCCTGGGGTGATAGTGAATCCCGTATCGGACCAACCTCCGGTGGGCACCTCGCTGGCCCTGGGCCAAGTGATAACCGTCGTTACGTTACCTCAATCGCTTGGGCAATCAAATTGGAGGCTTTCGTGATGAAGTAATCCAGTGTACCCATGCGTCCCCCTCCCTTGGGCCCTTTCTTTTCCTTTACAGCGCCACTGGCCATGGTTGCCGAGAGAAGCCTCCAGTGGCATCAGGGGTGGAGCGCGTTTGCCGGTGACTGCGGGGCTCCTGGGCAATGGAGTCCCGCTCTGCTCCTGCGTCCCAAACTGCTTCCAGGTGCTTAAATTAACTGCTCCGAGCGGCTCCCGTGAAGCGGGGGCTGCGAGCAGTTTTGGAGTGGGGTCAGGGGTGGAGTGCGTTTGCCGGTGACTGCAGGGCTCCTGGGCAATGGAGTCCTGCTCTGCTCCTGCATCCCAAACTGCTCCCAGGTGCCTAAGTTAACTGCTGCGAGCGGCACCCGTGAGGCGGGGCCGCAAGCAGTTTTGGAGTTGCGTCAGGGGTGGAGCGAGGGGCTCCTGGGCAATGGAGTCCCACTCTGCTCCTCCTTCTAGGTACTTCCAGATAACAAGCGCACCCCTCTCGGAGATTTTGCCCGCAAGCAGGCAATGCAGGCAGTACAGGGCGGTCCAGTCAGGGCAGAGGTAAAGGGCAGAAGCAATAGTTGTTTTCATTTCTTCACAAAAGTTACTAAAATTCTATAAAAGAGGATCATTTCTTTCACATTATGGGATTTGACCAGATAGCTGCATTTACCCCAGGTAGGACAACACAAAAGTTGTCTTGGTCTGTTCATTAGGGAACACAATTGGTTTACATAAAAAGTGAAGCTTGTGTTAATTAATGAAAATCCCACATTTCTTTCGATCACCATAAAAATGTTCAAAGGGGCTAATGGAATTACAGGTGGTTGAAGAACATGAAGAACATAAATGGAACTGTTCATAGTGTGTGCAGAAGAGGGAAATGCAAAATGAGATGCTGCAAAATAAATTGCACCCCTTGATGGAGAAGTAGTAGTTATGTGATTTGAAGATATTCCAGAATCTACAAAGGAAGGAGGCAGAGTCCAAGGTTTTAGAGTCACTCCAGCTCTCCCACTACCAGTATTAGTTTTACTCTGACGGTACAAACATGATACTTTTCTACAAATTATTCCTAAATCCATTCATAAATCCTTATTTTAAGCCCTAGAAGTTTATACCCTTGATCCAAGATGGTGATAGTTTCCAAAATAAAACTCGGTTGGTGTCCATCGGGAAGATTAACGTGGGCTAGGCAATCTGTGAGATAAAGCAATTACTGAATGGAGTGACTAACCTGTGATAACCGACCCGGCAGGCGAGATGCTTGTCCTTCCACACCCCCTGATGCTTAACCATGTGAGTCGTATGCAGCACTCATTTTGGAGTAACACCAAGGGGAATGGGACAAAATAAGAAAATATGCAACCGCTAACTGTATGACAGCTTCCTTGTATCACTAGACCACAAAAAGTACTCCTCTGATACGTCCATCATGTCCACGATTTGATCCAACAGTGATGGGACGTCCATATGTGAAGCTAAAGATAGTAACCCACTAGGAAGTGGGGAAGGACACAAATACTTTTGTTTTATTTACCCTCACACACCCTAGTGGTGTCATGCTTTATTCTCGGGTCACCCCGATGCCTAAAAGTCAGGATGGGCTCAACCATATTCCAGGGAGCTCTTAAAGAAATTATTGGGCAGGGGGTATTTGGAGATTAAAATTCCACGCTCAGATCCGAATTTGGATAGTTTCCTTAATGTTTCTCTCTGGTTAGCACAGATTGCATGATTTGCCAAATAAAATAATTATGCTTCTTGTAATTAATCAAGTATCTTGCTATTTTTGTCCACCAAGTTCTTTTACTGATGCTCAGTTATGATTCCTTTCTCTCAAGTTCCAGAGGTGCATGTGCACATGAAGAAGGTAAACATCAAACATGTTCTTAGCTTTTTCTTGACTCTTTTATCTCTTGCAGATCGTTGAGAACTCTATCCAAGAAATCAAGGTTCAGAGAGAAGAAGAAGATTTCCTGAGCGTGCAGGTAAGCTGGTTTGGCGGGAGAAACTTGGGTGATGTCTTTACTAGCACTCTGATTGTCTAGCGAAGGGTGTGGTCCAAGGGAGTGGTATTTATACCCTCCTGAAATCAAACATTGGTGCCCCATCACATGGCTATTTTCAGAACCTTCTGGATTGTTCCAGAACATTCTGGTTTGTTCCAGATGGATTGCTATGTGCGGTCAGTGACTATTTACTACCTTGTTCCAGAACCTTCTGGTTTGTTCCTGAACCTTCTGGCTTTTTCCAGAACCATCTGGATTGTTCCAGATAGATTGCAATGTGCTTCAATGTCCATTTATAAGAGATTAGTTAACAATCGTGCTTCCTTCTACCAGCAGTCTTAAATTATGTGTGTTTGTTACAGTTCTATTACATTAAAACACTTCTGACTCCCCCTGCCCACAAAACTTTGGAAACCATCTTTTTGAATCTCCATGGATGCACTTAAAAAGACCAAACCCCTGGGATGTACTGTGAAACACCTGAATCTGTAACCTGGGTGGCCATGACACGCAGGTATAACAAAACTGCTTTCTTTTTAAACCCACAAATCTGAATGTTATGAACATTTCTTGTTCTTGGAAGTGTGTGGTATTTCTGAAAGTTGTTTGTGCCACATAGATGAATGTAACTCTTACTGTAAAATTCCATGAAATTCATGACATGTAAAAGAAAACAAAACCTTGTCTCCTCAGATTTCTATGAAAAAATGAAACCCACAAACATTCTATTGTAGAATAAATGTATTTATAGTGTTCGTGAAAGAAATGTGAAAATTGCTGTAAAGAAAAAGAAACATTGTGGGGTTTGGCTGGCTTAAGATATTTTTCATAGGCAGTGAATATATTTGACAGGGAAAAAACTAGTTTTCTTTGCTTTACAAAATTTCCATGAAAATGAGAAAAGCCTCAAAATTTTCATTCACTGAGAAGAAAAGCAGTCTTGGATCTTTTCGACTCAGCTTACTAAAATAGGCAGTTCTATTGATAACCATTCAACAGAAAATAACTGCGTTTGCCACAGAACAAACATTGTAAACCTTTGTGGCAAGTAAATTTTGCAAAAAATGGCTTGGCAACCAATAGTATGTATACTCGCTATGATATATTTACACAAGACCCTCACTCAAGTAGTGACCCATTGTTTTATGTATTGATAACATAACGAACACTGTTACCCTGTCCACTAAGATTCATCAAAGTCCTGTTTTGTGAGTCCGTAATAGCGATCATTAAGGAATCGCTATTAAGGACTTGCAAAACGGGATTCATGTAGGAATCGCTAAATAAATTGCGATTCCTACACATTCCCTATTTGCGATTAGCAAATTGCTAATCGCAAATAAGGAATAACTCCCCATTTATTCCTATGGGTTTAGCAATTTGCTAATCGCAAATAAGGATGCAATTTCAAGGGTGCTAGGGGTGTCCAAAGGACACCCTGTAACACCCCTGAAATGTAATCTACATTGGTGTTGCGCACACACATGTCCAAAGGACATGTGTGTGTGCAACATGCAACTTAGAAAAATGCATTTAAAAGCATTTTTCTAAGTTTTCGCTATTTGCCACGAGGTTTGACCTCGCGGTAAATAGCGGTCCGAAATTGCGATTTCGCAATTTAAAAATGGTTAATGAATTGCATTTAAGGAATCTCAAATAGAGATTCCCTAAATGTAATTCCTCGCAATTTAGCGAATTCGCAATTACCGATTTTTGCATTTGGGATGATGAATCCCAAATGCAAAAATTGTGCTCGCAAAGGGCCAGATTCTCAGAATCTGGCCCTTTGCGAGCCGATTTTTCAATGATGAATCTAGGTGAATGTCGTTTTGCATTTATAACTGAAACTCTTCGTGAGTATTCATAAAATTCTGATGGTCCCAGTAGCAAGAGTTATCCAATTATTCAGAATTATAAGTTTTGGTTTTCCACATGGAGATTTCGGCTGCTGAAAGCAGGAGAAAACATATTGGAATTGGCGCTGAAACATGGATTTCCCCGTTTTATTATAAAAACATGTAATTCAGTTATTTCCTCACTCCTGCATTTACTGGGACTCTCATAAGCGGTACTTCTGGGGCAGAGAAATAAAGGGGATTTTAATGGGAAACTCAGGCTGAGGGCCTAAACTTGTCTTTAGGTCTAGTGTCCGTTGTCGAAGACCTACAGTGGTCAATATAAATATTTACAATTACCTTTGGGCCATTTCACTGGATACTCTTGGCTTTCTTGGTAATCTTATGGGGAAACAGCCATGAGAATGCTGCTGTTTTCATGCAGAGCCTTTACCAGGCATGTGTTACAAGCATGCACCGTTACCACGTATAGCTTTTACCACACATGCCTTACAACTAATTATGTTGCATAGGTATGTATGGTGCAGGTATATGTGTGGTATGGGTGTGCACTGTTACTATGCGTAGCCTGTACCATGCATGTCTTTAGAACATAATTCACTGTAATGGTATGTATGATAAACGTATATGTGTGATAAGGGTGGTGAAGGCTATAGGTGTCGTTAGAGGAAATGCAGAGGCCCTTCTCTTTTCTCTTCAGGACGTGTGTCGGGTCTCAGTAGAGCTGGAGAGAAGGTGATGTCATGGAGAGGCAAGGGGGATTGGGCCTGGAGCGGGGGCTACTGATTTATTGTTTTGGGCTGGGGTTGGTTTTAATTTTTTTAAGGGGTGTCACGTAGGGGTCCCCTTTTAGGGTTCGGGGCAGTGGAGGGTCGTTTTTAGAAGGTCTGGGGCCAGGGAGAAGTCACACAGGGGTCCACTTTTAAGGCTCAGGCAGGGGGGGTATTTTTTTAAAAGGGCTGTGGGCCAGGTTGGGTGGGGCAAGGGACCGGTTTTAGAACTCAGTGTAGTGGTCAGGGGAGACCTTTACCTGGAATATGCCTTTAACATTCATGCTTTTACAACAAAATGTGTTGTAAAAGTATGTGTGGTAAAGGGATATTTGTGGTAAAGGTTATGCAAGGTAAAGGCATGCGTTGCAACAAATGCGTTGTAACATCATACAGCCATTTTTACATGCTTGCTTCTTAGTCAATGGCTTTCACTTCTCTTCTTATGTCTTTGCATTCCATAAAGCATAACTTCTTTACCATTATATAACTTGTATCCTTCCACTTCTCAGATTACAGGAACTGCTTTTCCTTTTCGTTAATCCACGCAAGTGCATTTGTCATGCTCTCTCACTCATGTGCTGGTTCACTACCGAATCCCCACTTGAGCTCCCTGTGTTGCTCCTCCTTTCAACCTCCAGCTTGTCTGTTGGTTCCCATTTCTTCCATTTGTGTCTGTGTTTTTAGAATGTTTACATTCCCAACCAGCTCCTTCTTTTCTTCCCCCACTACCACTGCCCTTCAGTGTTTACAACCAGTCCAAGCCTGCCCACTCCACCTCTCCTCATTTTATTCTTCATTAAAAGAAATTGGAGAGGCCAACATCTACAAATTCCTGCAGCACAACTCCTTTAAAAAGCAGGGCTTTGCAGCACTTTTTTAAAATACTTTTTACCTTTACAGCCTTAAGGTGGCCATCTATCAATTTGAGGGCTAAATAAAATCAAAAATCAAAATGGCAACTGCATTTTGATTTTTGATTTTATTTAGCACTCAAGATGATAGATGGCCACCTTAAAATCAAAAATCAAAATGGCAACTGCATTGGGGGGAAACATGGCAGCCGCTTAGGACGCTGTTGTGGAGGCTCTCAGTGAAGGGGAGTGTGAAACGGCTGCAACTATGAAATAGGATGCCTTAAGCGCTTTGGAGTACGGAAGAATGAACCGCTAAAGGCTAAAGCTCAATACTAAATCTTAAACTTTAAACCGCGTTACCTCGAGACTGGTCCTTGTGCATTCTGCCGGTATCTGCTGGAATCTGCTGGAATCGGCTCCACAATGCGTGCTTGTCATCTGCTTCCCGGTCTCTTAGGCGGCTGCGTCCTTGGTGCGGGTGTAGACGGTGTGGGGGCACGGAGGGCAGGGGCGGCCTTAGGCATGTGCAAGCTGTGCACCTGCACAGGGCCGCCAAACCCCAGGGGCCACCACACCAATATATATCCTTAATATAATAATCCTTTGAGGATGGATACATATTTGGAGATTTGTTCCACTTCCAAACACCTTGACCCCCGCCCTCTTCACTTGCCTCCTCGCTCCGCCCCGCCCGGACCCCCTCTTCCGGGGCCCCCTACCTACGCTCCCTGCCCAGGGCCGCCATGAGTCTAGATCCGCCCCTGCGGAGGGAGGTGAGCTGAGGGAAGGGCACGGAGGTCGGAAAGCTGAAGGTGGAGATCGCAGGGTCTCCGATTCTGGACCCCTGCTGGGCCCGTGTATTGCGAGAGCTTGGCAGGGGCCGGAGGGCGCTGGTGTGGAGAACGAGTCACAGAAACCCACAGAGAAGCTCACCCGGAGTGAACAGAAGTACACCAGGTACAGCTGCAGTTAAAGAGGTGGGAGGCAGTTCCTGGGAGGTGAGCTGCACAGTGCAGGGTTATAAAAGGCTGAAGAAGGGAGGGAGAGGAAAAGTTGAAAGGAAATAACCAAGAAATAAGTGTGGAGACATAACAATTTCAGGAAGAACCGTGTGTGGACTCCCAAAGTAGGAAAGTATAGAGGGAGATCATTTGACTGTAGCAGGCTCATAGCCTTTAGGAGAGGTGGAAGAGGTAGAGGCCCAGCAAAATAGATACCATTTGAGAAGTGGCAAGGGGAAAAATCGTATGATGGGTACCCAAAGCACGTCACAAAAAATCTGCGAAATGGAAAAGTTAACCACTTCAAAACAAGGGTAGACTGGTAATGATACCGGAGAGTGGGTGACCCCTAAGAAGAGAAACCCTAGGGCGAAGAGAGGAGAAATAGAAGTCTCCAATCTTAAGATTACTCCTTCACTGAGAACTTTCTTTAAGGTAGTCCCCAAAACAGTGCTGTTAAAGAATCCAATTTTAGCGCCTCCCAGGGCAGGGCTAAGAGGGGAGGATATTATAAGTGCTAATAAATACCAGATTTTGGCAGAGATTTCTAAACCCCAGGAAATACTGGCTATAAAAAGGTAGTGGGGCCATGTAGGGTTAGAGGAGTGTGCTATTCTTGGGAAAATGAACCCACAATCGGGGCAATGTCAGTCTCCGCCACAGCTTCAGCCGCAGCCTTAGCCTCAAAGTCCGATAGGGGCAGCAACCTCTGAAAACCTAATAGTAATTCCTAAAAAAACTGAAGAGGGGGGAGTCTCGAGCTCAGCTGAAGCAACACAAGTAGGAAACCAACTCCGACCACTGTCTCAAATACAACCCCACCCACTGCCTCAGCCTCAGTCTCTGACACTGCCCTTAGTACAAGATAAATCGCAATCAGTTGTGGAGTTGGTTCAACTACTGACGAAGGAAGTACGAAATAGATTTGAAATATCTGAGCAGAATCAGAGGGAGATCAGGTCGGTATGTGACAGTCTGGGAATAAAGCTGGATGATGTAACTACTAGGACCGTACAGCTGGAAGTTGAAATGAAAGATCTAACGCTTCAAATGGCGGCTAATCCAAGAGAAATTACAGACCTTAGGGGGAACGAGAGATAACTGAAAGAAAAAATGGAATCACTGGAAAATAATCAAAGGAGATGTAACCTCTGTGTACTAAAGGTTCCAGAAGGAGCAGAAGGAGAGGACATCAAGACTTTTGTGGTGCATTTGATTAAGGAAGGGTTGCAAGTGAAATGGTCAGAAGAAGAACTAATGAAAGACATTCAAAGGGTGCACAGAGATCCTTACAGGAAGAATGTGAATAAAAGTAATCCGAGAAAAAGTTTGGTACATTTTCACACCTCTAACTTGAAAGAAGAAATTCTTCTGAAAGCATTTAAACTAAGACTATTGACGGTTGATGGCATTGCTTTTGAGATCAGGTCAGACATCTCCCAATTGACGGCAAATAAAGAATGGGAATTAGGAAAAAATGTAGAGCAATGTAAGAATATGGGCGCTACAGCGCAGTTAAAATTTCCTGCCAGCTTACGTGTAATGCATAACAACAAGATGCAGACTTTTCGCAGAGTTGAAAATGCGGAGAAGTTTTTAGAATCAATTTCAGGAGCTGGTTCAAGATAAGTATAAGATAGGGGGATATAAACCTTAATTCAGGTATTTCCTTGGGTACAATATGCTGAGATGATTGCCTTTAGTGGTATACTATAAGTAGAAGGGGCATGCTACTTAGTAGGAATAGATCTCCTGAATCTGGGCCTCCCTAGGCCTTTAGCCATCAAAGAAGAAGAAGAGGGTTTCCCAAGGGTAGGGGGTGGGGACCAAGGGTAGTTTTCAGTGCATGGATGTGGGAGCATGGGGCAAAAAAAAAAAGAACGTTGTCCTCCATATACATCGAAACCCAGGTTGCAAGAAAGTCACACAGAATAAAAGGAAATGACAGTTAACCAGAAGCCACAGATAGAATTTCTATCATGGAATGTGAATGACCTTAAAGGACTCACAGGCGTGAGAGGATTTTGCAGTATTTAAAAGATGATTTAGCTCAAATTATTCTGCTTCAAGAGACGCACCTAACCTCTAATGAGATGAGAGAGTTGTTTGAGAATAGGAAATGGGTGCAAAATATGATATGCACTGAGCAGCAACTCACTATAAGAGGGGTGGCGATATTGATAAAAGTCAACTCCCAGAACGAGGTCGTGGAAAGTAGAGTGGATAAGACAGGCAGCTGGGTGATTGTGAAGATAACATGTTACAATCAGTTATATACAGTGGCTGGGTATTATGGGCCTAACATTGATGACCCAATGCCATTTGGTCATTTACTCTCAGAATTGCTAGACTTTCCTGATCCGGTCATAATGGCAGGGGATTTCAATGTGGTTTTAGATGGAAGTCTGGATCGATCCACTAAAAGTAGAAGCATAACACATAATAAGTCAAGATCATTAATAATACATTCAATAAAGAGCTTAGGATGGTGCGATATTTGGAGAGAAAAGAAGGGATCTCTAAAAAGTTTTACTTTTAACAACAAAAAATATGGTCATCAGTCCAGAATAGATTTATTTTTAGTGAATCAAAGTATAAAGTATCAGATAGGAGATGTGAATCATGTTGGAGCACATATGTCCGATCACTCCGCCATAACTTTGATCTTGCTCCCACTGAGTATGGGAGTACAACGGAGATGGACTATGGATCGCACCATACTATCTGATGATGACATAATGGATAAACTAGGCCTGGAATCCCAGGAATTTTTTGATAATAACTTGGGAAGTGCTTCTATTGGAATAGTCTGGGATACATATAAGGCCTTTTTAAGGGGCAAAATTACATCATTGCAATCATATGAAAATAAACAAAGGAAGGCAGAAATCCTAGATTTAGAAAATAAGATACAAAGCTTGGAGCAAAAGATACAACACAATGAAATAGGATGTGAGGAGGGATACTCATCTATTCAGACTCATAAAACTAATCTTTTGGCAGTAGTAGAAAGGAGGTTACAAGAAAGATGGCAAGCAAGTAAATTGTCTCACTTCAACACTGGGGAGGGGTGTGGCAAGATACTTGCATGGAAGACAAAAAGAGATCAGGCGAGAAGTTTTATTAAAGTGTTAAATTATGATATAGCTGGTGGTCCAATAAGAGTGGGGGGCAGTATAGAGGCTACTTTATTAAAATACTTTGAGGAAGTGTACACAGAAGATCTAAGTACAACAAGAGCCGAGGTATCAGAAAGGTTAGATCAAGAGCTTCCACATAAAGTATTTGAGTCTCAAAAGGTTGATATCAATGGGGAGATAATGGAGGAAGAAATAAAGAAGGCCATAAAAGTAGGGAAATCAAGTAAGGCAGCAGGCCCAGACGGTCTCCCTATGGAAGTTTATAAAAAATTAGAAAAATATTTAGCTCAGATTTTAAGGAAACTGTTTTTGGCAGTATTTGAAAAGGGAGAAAAGACCCCCCTCATGGAATGAAGCCACTGTCACCCTGATACTAAAACCGGATAAACCACTAGACTGCTGTGATTCTTACAGGCCCATTTCGTTGTTAAATTCGGGTTATAAGATCTATTCGAAAATACTAGCTGATAGATTAAATGGGGCGGTGGGAGCACTCCTTCATGAAGATCAAAATGGGTTTGTGAGAGGTAGAAGTATTAAAGATCTAACCTACAGTATTATCGATTCTATCAACTTAGCCTCTGTAGATAAAGAGCCATTAGCAGTTATTACAGTGGATGCGACCAAGGCATTGGATCGCGTTAACTGGTGTTATTTGCAGGAAATCTTATGAATATCCAACCAGGGTGAAAACAATTTATAGGGCCATAACACAGCTATATAAATCCCCCTCAGCCAAAATAATAATAAATGGGAGGTTATCCAAGAAATGTAACACCTACAGAGGTACTAGACAGGGGTGCCCGCTATCCCCACTACTTTTTAATCTCTATATTGAACCCCTAGCGGAGAAGATCAGGAAACATGATAAGATAATTCCCTTTCAAGCAAGGGGCTGGCAAAAGAAAGTGGGATTACATGCGGATGATTTGGTGGTGTATACATTAAATCTCAATCTTTCATTACCAGTGGTTTATGAGTTGGTTGCCGGTTTTGGGAAGATCTCAGGGTATGAAATAAATCAAAGCAAAATGGTTATATTGGTCTGGAACATCAACACACAGGCAAACTGTGTAAAGAAGGAAATGAGGTATTTGGGCAGTAAGATAGTGCAGAATGTTGAACAAATTCCTGAAAGCAATTTTCATAAGATCCATAAGGAAATTGGGAAACTCCTGCTGGGATGGTCTCATTTGCCATTATGTTTTTACGGAAGAGTTAATATTATTAAAATGACGATCCTTCCAAAAATTATGTTTCTATTTCAACACATTCCTATGGCGTTCAAGGAAGAGTGGCTTAAAAAGTCCCAGTCAAAAATCATAAGCCTCATATGGGCCTCTAAAGGAGTGCGCATTTCTTGGAAAAAACTTAGATGACAATATGAAAAAGGAGATTTGAGGCTGCCAGATTTATCTTATTATGCTTGGGTGTTCCTAGTAAAAGGAGATAAAGGTCTGTTTAAGGCACCAGAGGATTCAGAAATCGGGAAAATGTAGGAAGCAATGTTAAAAGATGTAAAAGGGGAAGATTTTGACTTTATTCATAAGTACAGAGACCCATGTTACTTTAAAAAGATTTGATTCAAAACTTTGCAGGGATTAGCTATAACATGGTACAAAGTTAGAAGGGAATAAAAAATCAACTATTATAGCGGGTTGGCGCCAATTTTTAATTCACCAGGATCCCTGGAATGGACTAAGGATTGTTTGGTGCAGCCATTAAAGGACGCTGGAAAACTTACCTGGAGCCAATTGATGAAAAATGGAGTCCTAATATCATAGGAAGGGGGCCAAGTTCTATTTAACAATCGACTATCAAGATTTAAATATCTTCAAATGTGGAGCTGGAGTCTCACTGAAGGCCTTGGAGCAGGACTGCCTAATAAACTGGAATCATGTTTGGTAGCTGGAGTAAATCAGAAAAAAGAGTTGGCGCAAGGATACTGGTTGTTAATGGAATTGGGGGACGGTGATTTCAACTTGCCAAAGGAGTTGTGGGAGAAGAGCTTGCCAGGGGAGCAGATCAAAGACTTATGGCAAGTATCTTGTAATACATTCTATTGCACAGTACGGCCCGCACATTTAACACGGAACCACTTCTTTTGTCTCCACAGGGTCTATTGGACGTCATACAAATGATCTAAACTGGGAAACGGAGCAGTGCCAAAATGTCCCAAATGTGGTAAAGAGAAAGGCAATGATATTCATATGTTTTAGAATGCCCGATGATTCAAAGCTTCTGGCTGGAAGTGAGTAATACAATCTCATTAATACTTGGCGAAATGCTCCAGGTAAGCAAATCTTTGGTCTTTTTTGGGCTTCCCGATAATTATGAATCTTGGGGAAAAACACCAAAAAATGTATATTCTTCTTCATACTACTGGCTTGTAGGGAAATATGCAAGAATTGGGTGAAAGTGACTCCTCCTAATAAAATAGAATGGTTGGCCTCAATACAATACACTAATGTATTAGACAGAGTACGTAAAAGTAAGCAGAATCATTTCAGGATTCCTTATGAGAACTGGCTAGAATCACTTATATAACAGTCAGATGATTAGGCCTCTGTACCATATTGCCAAAATACTCTGATGGTGGCTTATAAGGGACTCGACGGAATAGCTACCGATGGGTGAGTAAGGATGGCGAGGTGTAAAGTGCTCCATCCCGATATATAAGATACTGGGTGGCTCTCACTCAATTTAGAGGGGATCTAAGGGTGAACCTCCGGTATACCTGGGCAATGAGGACAAAAAAAATGGCAACTGCATTGTTTAAAAAAACAATTTTACTTGGGTTTTCAAAAGTGCCAACAGGACTTTTTTAAACACCTTTTTTGATTTACACATTCAGAAATGTTTTGTACCAATTGCAAAATGGTCAGTCACAGCATTTCAAATCTCATCGTACATGATATAATCACCTGTTTTAGGATTGATCTCATTGTGAAGGTCTTAATTGATCATCCAGTTACATATCTTCTACCTTTAGGAAGGTCATAGAGATGAGATGTTCTGATTCTCAGTGTAGGGTGTCAGAACCCCTTTCACAGTTGCATTGGCCATGCAGAGGTTCCTGAGCTCTATTGCGGTGGTTATGGCCTTTTACTCCTGATGTCCCGAGGCCCAACCTAATATGGTTCCTGCTCAACTGGGTCAAGTACCCTTTCTGCACTTAACACTAATTGGTAGCTGTGGTAGGGCAATCAAGGCTCCCCTGGGGGAAAGTAGATACAGGTCTCTGAACACGTCTCATAACTCGAACAATACGAACAATAATTCAATCATCAGCTAAATACTTGCTTTTATAAGAAGAAATTGTATTTCTTTCTAACTCTATATTGGTGAAGCAATGAGACATTCACAAGCAATCACACAATCTTCTTGAGGTCAGGGATCTAGTAATTGCCAGGCAAATCCCTGCCCTACCCTCCTTCGTGCAATGTGTGCAAGGTTATTTTCTATTCACCAGTGGCTGCATCAAGAGACTGCTCACTATAAGGCCAGACTCAAGAGTTCCCCTTTGACTCTTCAGGATTTCAGACATTAGTGTTTATGGTTCTTCAGCACCATTACCAATGATTCCCTTGGGGGCAAATTGGCCCCATTCATATCTTACCCCCTCTCTCAGTATTGAAGAGTTCAGCGGTGCAGCAGGTTCCTTCAACACACACCTGTGAGTCCTGCTCAGCTCAGAGAAGTAAGGCTGTTTATGCCCCATGCCGCAGCACCTGGTAGCACAGACTCACTCTCCTGAGAGGCGCTGCCGGAGGTCTTTCAGTTGTCGCAGTAGCTCCCACCTAGAGGTAAGTTGGCTTTTAACCTACCAGGTAGAGGAATCCTTTCTTTAGCTTCCGACTGAAGCCAAAAAGGGTGCAACATTATCCAGGGATTTCTCTGGTAGTCCTCAGTGGCGAGCAGGGGGCAGCTCCCTCGCAGTCGAATTCCAACCTACCAGTCGTAGCCTTAGTCTGTCTTTTCTGGCTGCGGCCCAAATCCTGTGACAACATTGGTAACGGCAGTCTATCCTAGCATAAGGGGTTTCCACTTGCATGGTAATATGAGTGCAGGCACTTCCTGCACAAGTGCCCCGCCCCAGACAGTCACAAGCCATGGCACTAGTCGAGGTAGTAACTTTACCGGTGGACTCCTATGGCATATTGGGTCATTGCAGACTGGTGGTACAGGCTTAGTGAGATCCACATAGTGTTCAAAGCTCATTTCAGTCTACAGCAGTTCGCTGTTGGCATACAGGTTGGCCAAAAACAATCCGGAGCAAGTGCTACAGCCCGACCTGTGCTCAGCCAAATCCTCACACAGGTAGACCTCACGGAGGGGCTTCCCACTAGAATTGCTCCCTCCAACGCTCTCCTATTCCTCACAGGATACACTGGTCTTGACAAGCAAGCAGGTGCTGGTGCTCCAGGCTCCAAATCATGTAATCGTGGTTTCCCTGCATGATATCCCCTCACCCAGTGGGGAGGCTACCAAGCATTTGCCCCCAGTCCTGGTCACAAGCAGAAGTCTTGCAGAGTTTGCCCTTCTCACATAGCCCATCTTGCTTCTTTCACAAATGACAAATATTCGGGGGCTCAACCTTCCCTTCCTACAGTCCTTCTCCAGACACCAAATGTGATTTATTTGGTCTGAGTCTTTGAAAGGTTATGTTGGGTTTCTGCTTATTTTGAAGTGCACACTTCTCCTTTTCTTCTTTCCTCGTGAAAGATGCCTGTCACAGCAGGCAAGACTTCAAAGCTGATTGTCCTACAACACCAGCCCACGTGGAAGGGACTAAATATAACTCTGAAAGTCCCTTGTTGTGAACACAGCCTGTTTGCTGACTATATACGAATGCAGCCTGCGATGCCATTTGAACGTGCTTTTCAAAAAGGGACATACACGTACCAACAGACATCTATCTCCAAGGAGATCGTGTATGCCCGTAATGTGGCCCTGTTGAGATACCCCGACATTATGTGCACAGATTTCATGATATATATTGATCATCGTTTTCTACGTCTATCAGACCTTGAATATTGTTATTTAATAAATAAGTGGCCACGTTCATATAGCACGACAGTCGGATGAGTGACTTTGAGATATTTATCCTCTGAATTTTCCCATGTTTTTAACCATACAGAAATATCCCCGATGGTGGCATCTATGAATTGTCCTAAGATGACCATGGACATCAAGTTTTAAATACATTGTTGGCCCCATAGCTGACTTACATATGGAGACTTATTCCACCTTGTGCTGTCAATAAGAATCAAGCTCAAAAGTTCAAATTTCAGTGCAATAGACGGTTACCCGATGAAGGCAGCAATGCCGAAACGCGCGTAGTCCACATCTACCCCATTGCCTCCATCAACTCCACGTCTATCGTATTTACCTATGGAATTCATTTATTTATGTTGATCTTTGCTAAATGTATTATGTGAGATCAATGAACTCTTTTTAAAAAAAGATACAAATAAAAAAAAGAAAAAGAAAATGTGAGAATAATAAAATGAAATATATTTTTTCGGATTCGTTAGTGTCTATATATTTTTTATATTAGTGGTTACTATCTACAGAGAGATTTAGAATAGGTGTTGTCCACGGTTTGATGTAAACTAGCTATAGACCTTTACTTAATGCACTTTTTCCCTATGTATAGCTTGTGTATTAGATATATAGGGGTCCCCTGTTTCCAAAAGAGTATATACGAATGAAATGCTGTATTAGTGCAATAGTAGTGATAAAGGAGCACATGCATCAAGCTTTATTCCGTTCACAATCGTTGGTGAATGGAAAAAGGCCTTTTCCAATGCATGTAGGTGTTGTCATTCGTAATTTAGGTAATCACACTTTGCAAGACATCTGCACAAACTGAAGATTCTTTTTCAAGGTCTGATTAAAGATGTATTGTCTCTGTGTACACCTTTGTGGAACAAAGCACCATGCCAAAACTATATTTCTACACACAAATGAGAACAAGTATTAACTGTCCTCATGCAACTGAATAGAGTAGAAAGCTTGACAGAGATCCAGAACAGTAAACAATTCTGCAGTGCAAGGAATCTGGAGAAGTGTTGTTGCAGGATTCGGTACTATGGGACAGGAACAATTATGTTCTTAATCTTTTGAATATCCTGTACAATTCAGTATTTCCCATTAGGTTTCTGAAAACTCATAATGGGTGACGTGCAAGGACTTCCGTCAATCTTTTTTGATAATTTCATGTTTTAGCAAGTTCTAAATCAATGGTGTAGTCCTGCTACTATACACACAAGAAGGGGTGGAGAGATTAAAATACATGTGTATCTGGAAACAGGCAGTTGTGAGAGGTTACTCCTCAGGAACAGTAGTGTTCTTGGGAGACCTCCCTGCCGGGCGCCATTTCGTGTTTGTAATATTGATAAACTCGTATTTGTACCCTATGTTGTTGGGAATCTCCTCCACACGTGACGATCGAGTTATGATCACTAGAGACTAGTTTATTTTGGCACTCTGACCGAATTGCAGTTAGGCTAATACCAGCACTGGGAACGATAGACGTCCTGAAGAAGACCGGGGTGACCTTTGAAGCGCAGTAAGTCGGTCGAAACATGTTTTTTCTTTTTTAGAGGTGGCAGCACAAACAGGACGCCCGCCAGAGGAGGCATCAGAATTACTCACAAACAAACCTTTAAACAAAAAACAAGGAGAAGCAAAGGAAAAGGAAAAACAAAAATTGAAAACAGGACTGAGGAGTCAAACACAGAAATGAATTTAGTGGTGAATATATCACAAATACAATTATCCAAAATTGAAACTCGAGTTCTGAATAAAGGAATCTCTTATGTAAGCACATACAACACCACAGAACTGGAAACGGAGATAGCCGTGTTCAAATTCATGAGAATTCTGAGATTAAAGAACTTTTTTTCTAATGTTTGTCCACAAGATTCTACCAAAGAAACACCCATATTTAAGGCCAAAAGTACTTTTATGGCACCAATTTCACATACATCTTTTGACACGTTCGAGATACTAATAAAACAAGATCTAAAGAAAATAAACTACAAGAGAAGACAAAAAAATTTAAGCAGAGCTGAACACAGTGCATTGCAAAGATTGGCTAATAACACAGAGATTACAATTCAAAAAGCAGATAAAGGTGGTGGATTGGTAATCATGGACACAGATTTTTACAACAGAAAAGCTTTCGAACATGTCAACGATAGCAAAACTTATGGAACATTGGAAGCAGACCCTACTATGGAGATCATGAATAATCTCAATAAAATTTTGGATAGAGCCGAAGAATTCAATTGGATTGATACAACCACAAAAAAATATCTGACTAATTAATTCCCGAAACGTCCTAGAATTTACTTTTTACCCAAAATCCACAAGAGCAAAACAGATCCCCCATTCAGACCAATTGTGGCAGGTTGTGAGTCAATATTTGAGAATCTAGGAAGATACATAGACTTTCATTTGCAGCCGTTTGTTCAGAAATGGATTACATACATTGAGGACACAACTGATTTTTTGAGAAGTCTCCGTGATCTTAAGGATCAGGTCACAGATAATTGGATTTTCTGCACTATTGATGTAGTGTCATTATACACTTCGATCCCACATGCTAGTGGAATAGAAGCTGCTAAATGGGCTCTCCTAAGTTTGGAAAATGAGGATGCACCGAAAAGTTTCATCTTACAAATTTTAGAGTTTTGTTTGCAAAAAAGTTACTTTACTTGGCATAACAAAGATCTGATTTGTTTTCATCGATTTATTGATGACATCGTTTTAATCTGGAGGGGTTCTGAAGAAAACTGTGTAATAACATCAATACACTGAATTTAGTAGACCCAAGGATTCAGTTCACATACTTAATGGACAAGAAGAAAGTGTCTTTTCTAGATGTTCAAATTGAATTGAAAAATCAAACAATACACACAAGTGTATATAAAAAACCAACAGACAAGAATAATGCTTTATCATACAGCAGTTTCCATCCTCCTTCACTAGTGAATAACTTACCATTTTCACAATTTTTGCGCATCTGTCGAATTTCATCTGAAGATGAATCTCGCAAGGAATCCTGTCTACAACAAAAACAAAACTATTTGGACCGAGCATTTCCAGAGAAACTAATAGACAATCAAATGCAGAAAACTTGTGTAATCCCAAGGCAAAATCTACTAGAGAAAACTGAAAGACACACTACTGACAGACCAGTGTTTGTTTCTAAATATTCAACCTCTTCGAGGGACATCAAGAGAATTATAATGAATAGATGGGAATTACTTGAAATGGAAGAAGATTTTCATCAACTATTCAAAAACAAACCATTGTTTGCCTACACAAGAGCTAAAAATCTTAGAGAAATGTTGACAAACAAAAAGGTTTTTAAAAAACCACATGATGCAGGAACATTTAAATGTTGGAATTGTGTACATTGCAACAATGCAATATTGGGAGGAACTATTTCAGACCCACAATCGGGTGAAAGCATTACATTGCATAATCACACTACTTGTGATTCAGAAAATGTGATATATGTTATAAAATGTCCATGCGGGTTAGCATATGTGGGAAAAACTGAAAGAAAAATGAAAACCTGCCTTTCTGAACACAAAAGTCGAATAAGAACAGGAAATCTAACATCATCATTGGCCACACACTGGAAGGAACACAGACATACTATAGCTCAATTAATTGAACAGGTGCCAGGGTGTAACAACTCAAAGAAACTGCTTCAACGCGAAGTATTTTGGATCAAAAAATTGAAAATATTATATCCGGCTGGATTAAATGACAAATTAGAGATGTCATGTTTCCTCTAGGCAAATTTATTTTCCGTAAACAAAGATTAACTCTGATCTAATAGATGTAGTTCATAATAGTTATTAACACATATATAGTACACACACCTATATTCCCTTGATCTTATTTCCTTGATCATGTTTTATTATGAATAATCTGTGAAATATGTTCATTTGTTTGGTCATAATGTTATAATCTAGATATACGATTGTTATTTAATACATTTTGATTGTACACAGTTAATTAATTTTAAGTGCATTATGAATATGAGATATGATTGAATATATATGTTAACATTCTTTAAAATTATTTGTTGTCTAACTTTAGAGGCAGATTATACCTTCATTTGTATAAAGCAGTCCTGTTTATCAAATTACTATCATTGATTTCCAATAATGTTCGATTAGTCGGATTTTCATTTCCATTGTTTAATGAAGGATATTGGTTAAAACATCTTTTTGACACTCACATTTAACTTGTTTGTTTACATAAACAAACTCTCGTTAGAGCTTCATAAAATAGAGAATATGTCGTTTAGAGAACAATTTTTGTAAAGATCCTAATATTCCGTGTATCTTCTAGTTATTAATTCATGTTGACGGTATGACCTTCAATCACATTTAATTTCTTATACGTACTGCGCTTATGTGCGCTATTATGTGAAGCTTATTAAATCCACAGCTTGACTTATTCAAAATTCCACTAATATCCTCCTTGTCCATTTATCTTTGGTCACGTGAGAAATATGACCACGCGTTGTTCAGAAAATATGATTATAAAGAACTAAACAGGCTATCTAATTAAAGCTTGATTCATTCAAAATACCTAACATGTCTTCTATGTCTATGAATTCGCGGTCACGTGATAAATAAACACGGAAGCTGACCGTAAGCTTCAAACATTGGGTATTGCGCGAGTGGACTATTTGAGAAAGCAGTCGTTTATGACTAAGAAACACACAATTCTTTTGGAAGGTGAGTATATTTCAGGGAGCACAACCCCTTCTTAATTTTTAATGTGCCGCTTAACAGCATGTTAAACTGCGGAGTTTATAGAAAGTCATCTTCTTGCATCACGTTCTTTCAGAACTTGAAGGCTCAACGCGAAAGTTTATGATCCGTTCAGAATAGTGTACATTGTGGTAGCAGACTATTTTGGTTCTTCGTGAACCACTACATTTGTAAAAGGTGAGTGCCATTTGGGAATTACGCACGCTGAAATTGTGATGAGAGCTTGTTTATCTTAAACTTCTTCATCGAGGGAGGTTATTGACATTCTGTATTTTATTATAATAGAGAACACACCGTTCATGAATAATTTGAGCACACAACACTACGGAAAGTCTTCATCATCACTAGAGTGAATAAAGAGGTTTTTCGAGGTGAGAATCTCATTTGGTCAAACAAGAAAGAACAGTTTTCCCTTATCTACCACATAATTGAAAAATGCAGCTGCTACAAAATAGGTGACAAGAACAAGACCATAACTTGCAATATTACAACAAGGTATATATTATTTATTTCATTTTTATAAATATATGCTCCATAAATTTACTTCAAATAACATTGTTTCAGAAAATTCATCAGACATGGTGAAATTTATAATTTTTATACAAACAAAATATTTTTATAAATACAGAAAAAGAGAACACAAGAATATAACAACGAATGCAAGTGAGTCAAACATTTATAACAAATCAATTGACTAAAGACTAACACATATATGAAATGACCCCTGGAAAAAAGGAAAAAGATAACATCCGAACACATTCATAACAATCTCCACATTACCACTCAAACTACACACATTCTCACAACATTTAAAACACGGAAGAAAAATCAAGAGTGAAGGTCTCCATGGTCAATGGGAGACCCCGCACTTGGTCGACGCGTTTCGGCGGCTCAGGGCCACCTTCTTCAGGACCACTTCCGGTAAAGAAACCCAAATATCCAGGGGGTAAAGAGGAGCGAGGGTTGACACTACTGATGACGATCTAGTGGTGCAATCCAATTATACAAATATCCTGAAGGTAGTATATCATCTATAAATGATCCCTATTTAGGTAGCTGTAGGAGTAAATCGGATGTTCTGAGATTACTGAGATAAGATTAGTCCTTGGCCTTCTATTTATTGATAAAAACCACCAATAGTTGGGTCCCAGCTGAGGATCAGAATAGAGATAAAAAGAACTCTTTTAGATTAAAATTATGTCCATGAAGTATTGTTAATTCATGTTCTATTCAGAATACTGAGAATGTTGCATCCAAACAATGGCGCGTCCTGATAAGATATGAGCCTCGATTTTAATGTGTCCGCATCTGATGTGATCTCAAATGCCGGGAAGGATCTCATTTGGTACTTGTTTTTAGTACCTATTGTCTGGAAGCGTCCTTTTAAAATGATCTTCTTGATTATTGCAGATAGACTATTGTCCGTGGAGTTCTTTCTAACTGTCGAGCAACTACTCTTGTGATATTCAAGCAACTTTGTTTACATTAAGTTATTACTATTCAAAAATGGATTAATTTTTAGAGGTCTTGAGTACTAACAAAATATTCTAATTATCATTCTTTCATTCAGTTGTTTCATTTAGGAATTATCAAGGATTCCATGTAAGTTATTATTTTTGAGTGTGTTGTACACATAGGTGTTGGTGATTGGGTCACAGAATTGTAAGTTGGAGTTACTAATCTTGACAGTGAATATATTTCATCAAGAAAATTGGTCTCATTTTAATTCTTTTTTCCACAGAGATACCCCTGAAGAGGAGACGATAGTCTCGAAATGCATTGGGTTGGAATCTAAATGTTTATTGTTGTAATGTCAAAATTCAATAGAAAGGACTATGATTTGTACATCATTAAATTTTCACAATATTTGTGTATATTTTACTTCAAAATACACATCATTATACAATGTATAATGATGTGTATTTTGAAGTATAATATACACAAATATTGTGAAAATTTAATGATTGAGTTGGATGTTCAATTATTGGGAATATCGCTAACAATTTGTATGAACGTTGATGCATGTTGGAGTCCCAGCTGCCTTCTCAGGAGCTGGGCCACTTTTGTTGGTCGAAACATGTTGGCACAAGCAGTAACAGGAGGGGTGTTTTGAGAACCTAATCTTCACCTCTAAACACAACCCATCCTATTTTCTTATAATCCTGGTTGTAGAACCTATAAATAAAGGTCTGATTGGTATCCTCAAACCAGTTTTAGAGAACTTTCCCATTAACTACACTCTGTCGTATCACCATTCCCAGTCACAGGGTGATATTCACTGTTCTATCACTGTGTTTGTTATATTAGTATTTGTGTTGTGTCTTGTGATCTCTCATTTTTTATTTTTTACCCCTTCCCTTATGCTCCGCCCTGAGTGTGGCTACACCAGGGCGTTTTGTAAGCAGATCCGATGATGAAGCATGTCACACACTTCTGTGTGTGAGTGAGGGCAGTTTTTCAAAACAGATGTATCTTTTCTGTCTCGTGTTGTTACACGTGTATTATAATCTCTCCGCCCCTTCTTGTGTGTATACTTTGCCTTCGGGGTTCGGGTGGTGGAGTTGTATAATCTTTTGACCCTCTCCCCTCCTTTGTGAGTAGCGGCGTATTCCTGTTACTGCCTCTAGCATCAGATTATAAGCTGGCATTCTTGGGAAAATTGCATTTGGATTTACTGTAATTTGGACCGGTTCTACACCTTTGATTAGTCCAATGTCCTACCCTGAAAATCCTATAACTCCGGCTTCACTGTATCTTTCAAATCAGGAGATAAATCCTCAACCTTTCTTACAGGGTACAAGCCTACAGCTGTTCCTTGTCGGGCCATTGCAAATTCAAAATCTTCATCATACATTTGTAAATGAACACCATCCAATGCATAGTAAATAGTGCAATTTAACTTGAAAATAGATCCCTTCATAACAGATTTGCAAGTCTAGAATCACATAATACAAATTGATAATTCTCCCCAAATGAACCTATTTTCATAGCCAAATTCTCTGAAACAGGATTTGCTATTTGTTTGTTTGTAACACCTATGACTTGGATCTTCTTTCCAGAGATGGGTGGGTCTGGAACTTCCACTGTTCAAACAGTAGATTAGGTAGCTCTGGTGTCAATAAGACATGACACTTGGTAGGCATTAACTTCTCCTTCCACAAATGGTCTACTTTGGTGTAAGACTGTGCCAAGCACACAATCTTCCTCCCCCGACACCTTCATTGGGAATTGTCAGAGTCAAAACACTTGTTTTCCAACATTAGGAAGTGTTGGAATGGGGTCTGATGTTGAAATGTGTTTGAATTTGCTCTAGGTACATGATTAAAATTAAATCTAGGATTTCCTAAGCTCTGTGGGGGCCATTGGAGCTTGCAGAACCTGCACCATAGGGACCCGTGACTGTATTGATATTTGCATTCATTGTGCAGGTATGTTAATGGGAATATTTGCATTTACCTTTGGTTTACTCCCTGCATTTGCCCATCCCCACTCACTCTATTTGGATCCTGGCTACACGCCCTCCAGCAATGCCCAAGCTTATTACAATAATGGCATGGAGTCATTTTTTTCAATGTTGTAATGTCCATCCCAGAATTCGGTCAATCAGAAAACCTGTAACTCTAACCTGTGAAACACTAACTCATCCTTGAGAACTGTGACTTGCAGGTGGAAAACCAACACCTTACATTCCACTAACATTCCCTCCGAATGACTGAATCTGAAATCCTTTCTGTGCCAACCTTGTCTGTGCGAGCATAACATTCTCCTTCAGTCTTTTGCATATCTCAGGATCTCATCCAAACATTTAATCTGCCAACAAATCACATTTTACTGTATCTGTATGCTCATCTCCTATCACAATCCAAGATCAAACTGTGACACACAACTCCCCATATCACTTTTCTCAGGATTTTCTTATTCACTGTGCTGTTTATATAGCTTAACTATTGTTTTTTTTTATAAATGATGTTTATTAAATGTTTCAGTGTAATATCATCCAAAACATTTGCATGACAACCAAGGCAGATTATTGACATCGGAGATTTGTCAATACATTAACAATTGTTCATAGTAAGCATGCACTAATTCCTTTGCCTCTTTAGTAGTTCAAATGATTTTCAGCCAATCAATACCTCTCACTAGAACCTTTCCCTTCAAAAAGGTAATCACCTCATCATATTTTGTCATTACCATGGGGGAGGATGCATGAGTACATGCATCTCTCGGAGAATCAGAACATGTCAATTGAACAGCTATTTTACATTCATACCACAAGTCACTTGGCACTGCAGATTCAAAAAAAGTATTCACCTCTGTCCACAAAACCTTTAAGATTTTAACAAATCTGTCAATTTGTGTATACCACTGTGCGGGATTCTCTCTAAATGTTGGAAAATTATTCATAAAAGTTGTAAAGTCACCTCTACTCCATGGTACATGCACATACCCTTCGGCTGGTACTTCCCTCATTAGAAAAGTAAATACCTCATCTGCACCTGGAGGTGCTGGTGGTGATTAACTATCAGCTTCTGCTGCATTTGATATGAGGAATCTTCCCTCCAGATAGTACTTTAGCTTTTGCATAGCCCACTTAATGGCTAGACACTCTTTTGTAATTACCGGATATCACTGTTTCCTAGGGAAGAGTTTTTGGCTAATGAATAGGACGGGTGATTCCATTCCCTCTTTGTTGACCTGGGATAACATGGCACCTAGCCCTATTTTGGAGGAATCCAGTTGCAATATGAGTGTGTCATAAAAATTTGCAGATGTTAAGACAAGACCAGAGGTGATAGATTGTTTAAGAAGTTGTATTTTTTGATATAAGCTGTAGGATTTTTCAGCTCTCGAGTAAGGACCTCTTTCTTTAGAAGATCAGTTAACGGACCAGCAATTGTGGAGTACTGGGGAAAGAAACATCGATAGTAGCCAAGGAGGCTCAGAAAGGCTTGAACCTCCTTCCTTGTACGTGGAAATGGAGTATCAGTGATGGCACATACTTTTTCCTCCTGAGGTTCTATGAGGCTGTTTCATGACATATATCCCAGGTATATGACTCAGGAGTATCCTGCTCTGGATTTTTTTTGCATTAATGTGCACATTGGCATGTTTCCGTTCTTGCAGTATATTTTTGCAATGAACCAGGTATTGTTCCAAAGAATTGCTGTAGATGATTATGTAGTCTATATAGGCTGAAGAGTAAGTTGGATGATTATGTAGGACCTTATTCATAAGTCTTTGAAAAGTTTGTGGGGTTCTTTGGAACCCAACGGGCAAAACAGTGACCTCAAATAATCCTTCTGGAGTAGCGAAGGGAGTTTTTTTTCTTGGTGAAATTTTTAAGAGGCACCTGCCAATATCCCTTTTGTGAGGTCTAACGTCGTGATGAAATTGGCCTCACTCAACTCTTGTATTACTACATCCACCCTGGGAAAAGGGAAAGGATTGAATTTGGACACCCTATTAATGGCTCGAAAGTCAATGCAAAATCGGATTGTGCCATCAGGTTTGGGTACGATCCTAAAAGGGGGGACCAATTGCTCTGGAGAAAACTAGAACTCCCAGTTGGTGCATCATTTGGATTTCCTTATGAATGACTTCTCTACGGGCAGCAGGTATCCTATATGGCTTTTCATTTACTATTGCCCCAGGTTGGGTTGGAATAGCATTCTCAGCTAAATGGGTTCTCCCCGGAATATCCAAAAAGAGGGGTGAAAACTGTTGGAAGATGGACTTAAACTCCTCTCTATGAGTTTTGGTGAGTTCCTCATTGATAGGAAGAACGTAGAGGGTGCTGGGTGCTCTGATATGGGGTTACTTCATTAATCATATTTACCCTCTTGGGATTGGGCCTACCCACTTCTTAAGCAAAATTTTGTGTGAAAGTTTTTTCCCCCTGAGGGGTGATCTGTAAACAGAAAGGGACCTTGCCTATTTCAGAAGTGATTTTATAGGGTCCTTTACACTCTTACTTCATATTTTTTGTTGATGTGGGGAGCAACACTAAATTCCTTATCTACCTTGTAGCTACACCACTTATTCCCTTTGTCATACACCGCTTTTTGTTTAATCTGACTCGTTTGTAAATTACATTGAGCCAGTTCACTGAGTCCTCCTATTCTTGTCTTTAACTGGTTAGTCTATTCAAGTAGCCATTCTGCCGCTGCATTCTTTTTCCCCACCTCTTTAGTAATTTCTAGAAGGTGTCTGGGCTTCCTTCCATACAGTAGTTCAAAGGAAGAATACCCTAAACTACTTTGGTCCTGATTACGATGTCGATCGTAGTTGCTTCCGACCGACATTGCTGCAGGTGGGGAACCAACCAACCTCAGGTCAGCGATTCCCACACCAGTATTAGAATGTGACAGCACATGATATGGTCGCAAACTTTCATTTTTCAATGTGAGTTTGTTTAGCTCCCATTGAAAAATTGAAGTTTTGAAACATCCCTACAACATGTGGCAGACACCTTAAAGTGCAGGGCCACATGCAGAGGACCGGGGGAAAGGGGGCCCTTCTAGGAGTCACCGCAGACACTTTCTGACAGCATTTCCATGGCAGATAGGCCAACACAGAACTGCTGTTTGAAAGTTCCATCCTAATACTGACGGGGAAACCCCATCCTTAAGGGATTATGTAATGTAATTTGTACTTGTAAAGCACACTAATACCCCAACTGGGGTGTCCTGGCTCTGTAACGCATACACCTGCAGAACCCTTCCTAGCTTGAAATGTCCACTCCTGAGCACCCCCAAGGTGAAGCCAGGCATCCCAGGCATCCCAGCGCTGTTGGGGCCACTGTGTAGATTAAGCAAGCTATTGCCCTGAGTTGCAGAGTGGGACCCATGATTAGAATAGGCACCGAGGCGAGAATTATCAGGTCCGAGGAAATTGAGCCCAAAACTCGCCGAGGTGGGAATTGAACCCTGGTCCCTGGCCAGATCTCTGCATCAGGGTCTGCCGCTCTAACCATTGAGCCACACTTCTCCACATTATGAGGCCTTTCGGACTGGCTGATGGGCTCCTTGAGCCTGTCGACTCAAAACTGAGTTGGATTTCCAGGCTGGTGTAAACTCTGACTGCTGTCATTGTAATACAGCGGTCAGAGTTTAAACCTACAATGTCAGTTGGAAAGCCTCCGGCCTGCAGGCTTTCTGGCCGACATTGTAATTAGGCCCAAGGGGCCCATTATGATACCACCGTAGCTGTGAACGGGACCGACAGCCAGAGGTGCAGCGGTCCTGCTGTGCTTATTAGGATGCGTCCCCCACCCTGATGGTCGCATCCCGCATATTTAACATTGTGGGGGGCGGTGCTGTAAGCAGCACCCGCCACAATGTTAAAAAGGCATGTTGTGCATTGGCATGCACAACTTGACAGGCACCACGCGGTGCCTGCCACCTTGTGCATGTCAAAGAAGGGGGGTATCATGGGTGCCCCCCATGTGCACCACCCACCACTCCAACACCCGGGGGCCCCAATGGGCCCCCCAAGCCAAAGACCACATGCCTTTCCATGGTGGAGTCTCTGTCATGGAAAGGCATTCTACCGCACCCAGCTTAATATGGATGGCAGTGCCTGCAAGGCCCGCCACCATATTATGGGGATTTTCTACCCGGCAGGCAATCGTGACAATTGCCTGCGGGCGGAAAAGCGGCTATGGACTTTCCATCAGCCGTGGTACCCCCCGTCATGCTAATATGGTGGGGGGTAAATGGCCGTCCAGCGGTGAGTTTTGACGGGTGGATCGCCACCGCCGGTCGGGCGGTGGCGATCCGCCCGCCCACATTAGTGCTTGTCCTCTGATTATAAGGAGGGTCCAGGGAAGAAGCTGGTCCCTTACTTTCAAAGATCTAATCCATCTCTCGACTAGGCCATCGGTCTGTAGATGATAGACAGAAGTTTAAAGATGCGTAAGGTTTAACATTTGGCAAACTTGTTTAATTAATTGGGAAATGAAAGGGGTCCCTTGATCTGTGAGGATCTCTTTAGGGAACCTCACATAGGAGAATATTAGATGTTGTGAAATCACTTTGGTATTGGTGGACCGCAGAGGAATGGCTTCTGGATATCTAGCGGAATAATTCACAGTTACAAATGCATGCTGATTTCCCTTTGCAGATTTCGGAAGGGGTCCTATTAAATCCATACCTATTCTTTCAAAAGGAGTCCCAATAGGGATAGGCTGTAGAGGTACTGATGGAGGTCTATAATGATTATTTTTTGGGCATATTTCGCATTCTTGATAATACTTCTTTATGGTGACATAATTCCCCGTCCAATAGAAGTGGCGTAATATGGCCTGGTCAGGTTTGTGTGTTCCGGTGTGACCTGCAAACAGATGAGAGTGTGCAAAAAAACGAATTTGTTCACGGAATTCTTTAGGCATTGAGGTGGATCTGTGGACTTATCTATTATACATAATAAACCATTTTCTGTGATAAACTGGGGAAAAGGAGTTGAAGGATTTTGTGCGTTGGTTCGTTTGTCCTGCCATGAATGTTGTAGGGTGGCGTCATTACTTTGAGAGAATTGGTAGTTTTGATCTATTTCCTAAGGTTCTGGGTTAAGGAGTGTTTTCCTAGGAGAAGGTTTGCAAGGGGAATCTGTTGTGGGCGATCTAGATTGGCTAAGAACAGTTCAGGAATTCAGGGTCATCAGTACCCAATATGGGATCCTCCGGGAGAGTCTGTAAAACCCCAACCTCAATCGCCATCTTGTTTACAGTGAGTCTTGCAACCGAGTATGTATTTATGTTGGCATGGATGCATCTGATGCTAACAGCCCTCCTAGGGAGTATTTGAGAGGAATGGAACAAAATCCCCAAACCACTGACTGCTTACAACTGTAGTCTATTAGAGCTGCAACCCACTTGACATTGACCTGAAGAATTATCTAGAAGGAAGGCCCCAACTCCTGGGTATAAATATTAGAGTGAGGGGCATAGCTGACGTCCATTGGTTCCTCTCCTGATTTTTATGAAGGACAAAATCTGGCTCTGTGGCCCCAGTCACCGCATTCAGAGCATTCAGGCCCTTTTTGTATGGGAACTTCTGGTTTTGCGTCTTTTGTTTTATAATGATCTGGGTTTGTTGGGTTTCTTTTCTGTCTTCCCTCCCCCCTGTTATAAGATTATTGCAGTTAATTTTTCAGATTCCCAAGCATAGAAACCTGGTGGGGCTCGGGAGAAGGTGGTGATCACTTCCACAGCTCATTGTGCAGTAAGATGAGGATGCTGTCTTAACCATTTTGGAGTGGCCATCAGTATGGCCTCTATATATTGTTCTAAACATATATTTATTTTTAAATGCAAAAACAACAATTGATGGACAGAATGCAGAACAATGTCATACATTCACCCCAGTACATAGATCTGGGCCTAAATTCATTGTTTTTTTGCTCACCATGCCATTCCAGTTTGAACCCAGCTATATGCAAATCAGTCTTGACCCTGTGCCCAATGGGAACAGTCCAACCCGGAACTGCCAGGTCAGGTCCTTCCTGGACTGGAAACAATCATCCTAGGACCGGTTTCTGGGTTTCATTCAGCAGAAGTCATGCATCAACTGTAGATCGGGCACAACACCTCTATTGAGTGGGGTGGAACCAGTGCGTCGCCTCTGTTGCAGGGGTCAGTTTCACCATCATTGCCTGGCCCTTAGCATTACTGTATAACTGAAACTGCACAGTGCATCACCCATGTACATTTGCATAGTAATGCATCAGAAAAATCTATACAAATATTGAGAACGTACTGTTTACATCAAGGAAACAATGACATGTGTGTGGCAGAATGCATACCAGGACGTGTAAAAGTTAGATTCGCTTTCTGTTAGTGTCTGTCGTTCGGCGCTAGTTGCCGTTGGAGTGGAGTGAGAGTTTTGAGGAGATTTGGCTGTTTGTGGTATAATCTGTTACCCCAAAATGGGGAAAGGTTGCCGATGATGAAGCATGATACAGATTTTTTGTGAGGCTTCCTCATCCAATAAGATGACCTTTATTTCCTTTAGCACTCATGCTGGGTTTTTGTGAATGTTCAAGTGGGACTTGTTGGTCTTTTGTCTTCAGCCAAGAATACCAATTGTGTATTCCACATGCAGATGCCATACATTTGTGGTAACAGTTTTTCCTAGGAGGGTGTATGGCTGCTTACCTCTTCCTCTCTTTCATGTGTTATGTGTTATAGTCTGTGTCTGGTCTGTCCCTGTTACCTATATATATTGTGTACTTTTTATGTCTCAGTGTTCTATTTTGTAATTGTATTTGTCTTAGTATTGTCGGGTGTTTGTTCTATTTGGGGTATTTATAAGTTAGGCATAGTTTGCAGTTGAAGGAGCAATATTTTTTTGTTTAGGGTTGTAAGGAGTGATAAGGCCATGCCTGCGAAGGGTAGAGGGAAGAACTGTTCAGAGGGAGAGGTTGGTGCCTTGATCTGGATGGCCATTCACTACCAGCCACAGATGGTGGTTACTGGGGGAAGGATAAGCCAAGGCTACCCTTATGGATCCCAAAGACCAATGGGCAAAGGTAAATGGTATATGTCCAGGTGTCCAACAAAGACCGGACTGTTTCCCGGCTGAAACATTGTCGGGTGGATGTAATATCCCGTGAGGAAGATGTGGTGGAAATGCTGGGTTCGGAGGCCCCGTTGGGTGTTTATCAGCATGTAGTATTGTTCAGAGGCCTCTCGAAAACTGTAAGCCTTCCTCACATTTGAGATATGTATGGAGCCATTTTCAACGCAGGCACCCTTGCGTTGGTGCATGGCAGCCCATTGTGCTCCAGTGCAGGAAAAAAGAACAGGGATGCCCAGTATTTTGTAGATATGGAACATTCCTGCCCTTTTCTTTTGATGCACTGCAGTACAGCAGAAAGGCTTGTTGTGCTGCGGCAAAATATTCTAAATGAGACCCACTGTGTCTAAAGTACTCTCTGAAGTGGAGTATCTCTGAAGTGGATAGCCTCCTTCATAACTGGTAGCATGCAACAACTCATGCTCACTACATTTCCTCAGAACCCAAGGAGCTCATCTGCAGAGTCTAGCAAATCTCTTCACTTTGCCCCACTCTCTTGAACAGGTACATGACTCCTCTGGCAATGATCATTCAGACCCATTGACTGTACCCCATCTCTTGCACTGATTATACCCAGATCATACAATAACTGTCAAGAGACACAAACACCCCTATTAGTAATTACATTATGAAATTGACCAAAATGGCTACCTGTATGTGAGATTAGCTGTTCATGCTCAACCTGTCAAGATAGAAGTGATGGTGATGACATTCTGCAACATGTACTCATCCTGGTTGCCCACATGTCTAGGCCCGAAACCCTTCAGCCACCTGTCCATCATCCTGGACACCTATTTCACCACGAGACTTCAAATTGCCACAATTCCCTCCACCTGCTTTCACTTTTTTTGCCTGGTCAGACATTTCTTCATAGGGCTCCCTCCTGACACATGTACGACCATCACCCAGGCCATCATCACATGTTGACTGTAGTACACCAATGCCCTCTACTACAGCATCTCTTCACATCTGCTACACAAGAGGCAAACTATCCCACACACCACTGTCAGACTATTACTCAGCCTACCTTGCAGCATGCGCATCACAGATCATCTCAGCATATCACATTGCCTCACCAGTCAGACACACTGGGAGTTCAAGATGCTCATCCACACCTAAAAGGCACAGAATTACCAGGGACCCACCTAGCTCACACACCATCAACGCTTCCACCAACCAATCATAAACTTTCGAACTGCATCTCTTGGACTCATCCCCCCCCCCCCTTCAATATCTATATAAGCAAGACAGGAGGCAGGATGTTCTCATACATGGCAGCCTCCACCTGGGGCAACGTCCCCCAGCACATCAGGCCACCGGCATCAAATATGGATTTGCACTAGAAACTGTACGATTGGCTCTTTGAGTGATACTGTAGTGCAGTGCATGTGCCTCCTAGGCACCTGGGGGCACATTGACCCTCTACAAAGACATATTGACTGATTTTACATTGCAGTACACTTTTTGCTACCTGGCTCCAAAACAAGCCCAATTGTGTCATGATGCAAGGGGGTCTCCATTGGCAGTGGCATATCTGACACATTTCCAAGGCCCATGCATGATGTGCTGCTCCAGTCCAGGTTTTGTACTTTGTATTCTGTAACTTGTAGTTCTGCTTTGTGAAGGGATAAATCAAACTACAAGTCCCACTATTCAGAGGCAATACCTTGACTAGGGCTGGCCAGTCCACATGGTCCTGGGAAACTTGGCTGGGCTGGATTGGCCTGGTAAAATTGGTATTGCCCAAGGACAGGAAAGTTATGCGAAGGATGAGTTGACATATGGGGAATTCCTGCCCTTTCCCTTTCACGCAGCACAGGAAAATGTGTTGCTGCATTGCCCTGCATGACAGTTTGCTAATATATGGGTACTTGTTTTGACTCACCCTGTAGCTCTTACTGGTCCTCTAATTCAGCAGTGTCCTGCCCTTCCACTCCAGCTGCAAACTGTGTTGGAATGAGGGATGCCACCTGCTCCTCCAGTGGATTCAACTCCTTCTAGACATCTGTTCCTCCTCCAATCCTCAAGGCTGTCTTAAGGTTCCTGGCCAGTTTTTTCTTTGGTCCTGAACTTGTAGTTGTGCCACTTCTTCATGCACTCCACGATGGTCTTCTTTGTTTGTGCTACACAATTAATTGTATCCTCTATGGGTTGCCAAATGGCACCCTCCCCCGCTAATGCCAATGTTGAGCTGTCAAACAGGACTTGTTCATTGTTGTCACCTCAATCATTAATATCTGATTTGCGTCATTGAAGTTAGACTTCCTATTCCCCATGGATGATGGGAAGTCGTCTGGGTTGGGGTTGTTACCCTCCTGGCTCCCTGAGGCTCCTTCCATGCTTCTCTGGTGTTGAGAAGTATTACTGTGTTGATTGTGTCACTTTCCAAATGCTCCCACAATGCAAAGCACTCTGGCATTATGCAATGCCGATTTGCCGCATGTATACGTGCTTTGCAACGCACAAATCAGCATTGCATCACGTAGGTAGCACTCGCGTTACATCATCTTCCACCATTTCTGACATTCTGGTTTGGGATTCCTGACACATTGATGGTTTGTGCCATGGTGCATTGTACCATAAATACGGTGCATCCATGGTGCAGGGAAATGACTCTACATAGCGCAGATATTTCTGATGCAACGCTGTGTTGTGCAGTGATGTGTTAGTGTTGATAAATAGGCTCCTAAATGTAAGTAAACAGACCAGCAAAATGTAGTGGGGGCGAACTGGTGCAACACGTGAGAGTGCAAATCGCACATGCCTAAATGTCTCCATCTGAGGAGAATCCGGCCTTGTAATTGTTCAGATTTGTGACACGCACAACACTAGGATTTTGCAGCATTGATATACAAGCATCATTGAAGCAGCTCTGAATTAAAGGAATAGTCTTTCCTGAAGAAGCAAAAAAATCATGAAACGCAGCACAAGATTTCCAGCATGTCTATGGTACTAAAAAATCTACCATGATACAATACAGGACGGCTGGGATAATAGGCGAGAATGCAAATCATACCCAGTAAAACATGTTGTTAAGTGTCCACATCTATGATGTATTGATTTAGTTCAAGAAGAGCTGAGAAAAGTTCAATCTTCTTTTAATAAATTGACAAATGGGACATCTCGTGATCATTTCTGGGTTATTATATATGCAAACTATTTTAGCAACGATTTTCACTGAGTGATGCATAACATTTCAGAACCTTGCATTACACTCCATTTTCCTAACCATTGCTGGTGACTTTTATGTTCTGAAACTTTATTGGTGAAGTTGGGAAACTAGTTTTAATTTAATAGTAGATTACGCTTAATGTCCATCATCCACTTGTGATCATTTTTGGGCTATTGGGTATGCTTTACCTTGGCCAATGAGCAGTCTATAAGGGCATTTGCAGATATGGGACACATAAGATTATTAGACATTTTGCAGAGTGGTTGACATGATCAGACACTTGTTGGAAGTGGGTGATGGGATCCTTGAACATGGTACAAGATGGTAGGGATGAGAGGACCTTTCAAGTATGTTGTGAGGCACTAGATTCAAAGGTCCTTTCAGGTGTGTGTTCACTTTTCTCCAATATCTTGTATGTCAATAGGTGTAAGTGCACTTGTCGGAGTCATATTTTTGTATAGAGGAATAAACCATTATTTTTTAAGTTGGATAGAGTTGACTGTGAGGAGTTCTGGTCTTGTTTAAAGGTAGCAGGAGGTCAGTTGAAGCGTTCTCATGTCTGGCATATGGTTGTGGGCATGAGGGTCATTCACCATAGATGTCGTTATTGTTATGCTTGTGCTGTGGCCTTGGGTTTACCATGTTATTCCCTATGTTTGTATACATACACACACCAACAGACAAACACACACACACACACACACACACAGGCACATACACATGCACACTTTTGGGACTGTATTTACTATTATCAGTAACCTCTGTATTGTCATCAACAGCAAACTCAACATAACTACCTAAGTCAGTGAAATTGCTGCCTCATGCGTCCATACCCTGAAGATGCTGAGCAATATTTTCAAATGGCTCCCAATCGGCACTTGGAAAACTGTCATGCACACTCTGGTCACAAGCAAGCTGGACTATGGGAACACCCTCAATTCCAGGATGAACAAAAAACTCACCAGAAGGCTGCAGACCACAAAGAACTCGGCCGCCAGAATCACTCTAACCTCCCACTCCATACTCACCTCACACCACACCTAAAGAGCTGCACTGGCTTCCCATACACAAACTAGCACAATTCAGACTTCTCACCCACACTTTAAAGGCAGTACATAAGATTGGCCCAGCATACCTCAACAATCGCACCTACTTTCACAAACCTTCCAGACAACTCCGATCGTCCGGACTCCTACTTGCATACATCCCACGAATACAGAAAAGCAGATCTGGTGGTTGAATCTTCTCCTACATCCCTCCTAAAGTGTGGAATGACATGCTACTACACACAAGTGCATTTTTCTCAATTTAGGAAGAATCTGAAGACCCAGATTTTCTAGTAATCTCACTAGGCACTAGGTTTGGCTAGACTCACACCTGCTCAGCACAGGACACAGTCCCGGATTAGTGCACTCTACAATCAACATAATATAACAACATATCTATTCTAACTACACATGCACCTTGAAACTTTGGGAGGTTTTAAAGTTGATTTGGTTATAAAGGAGATTGAAGAAAATATGATTGTGCTTTTAGTTTCTTGGAACACTTTTTTGAAAGTGCCTCACACACTACCAGGACCAGTCCTCATAGTGCCAGGTGCTGGCAGAGATGTTTCTCCAGTTCCGTTTAGTTTTAACAACACAATGAATCTTGAAAAAGAGAGCAAGTATATAAGGTAATGTCTTTGATAAAGCAATGCGGGCTCACAAAGGACATGGGGAGCCGTCTGCGATCGTGGGGGCATTGGGGCTAAAAAAAAAAAATGAAAATTATTTTTAAGAACTAACTTTACTGGTCAAAAAAAGAGCTATATTCCTATGATAGTATATAAAACTTTCCGGTTTTTTTTGTGTACCAGTTGTACTCTGCGCATGCTCAGCCTTGTTTCCAAGCCCATGTTTCTTTTTTATCTTCAAGTTCGCCAAGCAAAGCTGTCCTCATTTCAGGTATTAAATTTGGCACTTTCTTTTCCCGGGCAGGGTGTGTCATCCGCTGCTATACTTTTGTAATATATTAATAAACATATTGTATCTATGTTTATTTGAAATGTAGTGTCGAGGCGCCAAACGTTGATTACATAATCCGTCCACCGCCATTTTAGTAGTTTTTCTCCGTTATTTTTATTATACCTGCTACTTTCATTTTACTCTCCGCTTATCTTCTCTAAGATCCATGAGATTTTCTGGCACAGACAACACAGTGTTTCTCCATAGCCTCCGATCTTATGACTTGGTCACACGTATACCTAAAAACTGATTTGAAGGACGCAAGTGTAGGAAGGTACCTCCTGACTATGGTTGCCCCCAACTTTTTGCCCTGTGTTTTAGCTGGTTTTTGACATAGTCGACCTGGGATCCTGCCAATCAGGACCCCAGGCCTACTGCTCTCTCTTTAAAATGGATTCCATGTACCCTAGGTACATTTCCAATTGGGACTGGGCCACCTTATCAGACCCTGTAACTCAGGGCATAGGTGTACCCAGGGCCTACCAGGGGCTGAAGCATGTATTATGCCACCCCTGGCTGGCCTCTTAAATTTGACACTGGTGGCAGCATTGTACCTAGCAATAGGGAAAGGAGTTTTGACACAAAACACCTGGGTAAGATAGTGCCCCCCTTTAAACAAGGGGATGACACCCACAAATGGATTACTGCTTTGGAGAGGGCCTGCACTGTGCAAGGTGTTCCCCAGAGTCAGTGGGCAGCTATCTTGTGGCTCTCCTTTGAAGGTAAAGGTAGAGACAAGCTCCTCACTACAAGAGTGGAGGATGCTAACAATTACCAAGTCTTGAAAAATACACTGGTTGAAGGGTTTGGCCTAACCACTGAGCAGTACAGGGTGCTGTTCAGGGATACCCAGAAAACTCAGTCTCAAGATTGGTCTGACCTTGTAGATTGTGCCACTAAGGCTTTTGAGGGCTGGTTGCTGGGCCGTAAGGTTACTGATTATAAAGGATTGTACAATTTGATGATGAGAGAACAAATTTTAAACAATTGTCAGAACCAGTTGTTGCATCAGCATCTTGTTGACTCAGATCTGACCTCTCCCCAAGAATTGGGAAAGAAGGCAGACAGATGGGTTAGAACAAGAGTTAAACAGAACCAGGGCCAGAATCAAGGTGGTCAGAAGAAAGCAGACCAGAAGGGTAAAGATTCTAAGGGGGAACAAAATGACCAGAAGTCTTCGACAGGTCCCCAACAACCCAAAGAGGGTGGGGGTCAGGCTCCCCAGAAGAAGAAAAACCAAGAAGGCCAATCTAAAAGGTGGTGCCAATACTGCAAAAGTAAAACTCACTGGTTTAGTGAGTGCACCAAGAAAGGAGGAGGGCAGACTCCTGCCACTGCAGCCCCTAAGGCACCTGTGCCCCCTAGTACAGCCAGCAGTGGTAGTGCACCTCCCAAGGGTTTAGTAGGGTTAACCCTGGGTTCTGAGGGGTGTGACAACTTAGTTGGTACATTCACTCAGGCTGTCCTTGTTTGTACAGGGGATGTGGATATGTCCCCTGACATAAGTCCCAATACTTTGGGCAAATACAGACAGACACCTTTCATTAATGGAAAAATGGCTCAGGCCTATAGGGACACTTGTGCCAGTGTCACAATGGTGACACCTAACTTTGTGGACCCTGGACAGATCATGCCAGGTACAGAATTCCTGGTGACCAATGCAAGCAATGTCAGTACCAATCACAGTATGGCAATTGTAGCTTTCTCCTGGGGAGGGGTAACTGGCCAAAAGAAGGTTGTAGTTAGTTCAGACCTCCCAGTGGATTGTTTGTTGGGCAATGATTTGGAGTCATCACAATGGTCAGAAGTGGAGCAGAGGACTCACATGGAAATGTTAGGCTTGCCAGCACATGTGTTTGCTGTGACCAGGTCACAGGTCAGGAAATGCCCCACTGAACAGGTGCTGGATCCTGGAACAATGGACCAGACACCTCCCAAGAAGAAGAGCAGTAGGGTTAAGGCTGTGCCTTCCCCCTTGCCCCAGGTTGAGGATCAAGTCTCAGAGGAGGCTGACCTACAGGAATTGAGGGAAACTGAGCCCAGAGAGTTTGAACTTGATCAAGTTGAATTCTTGGGTTCAGGGGGACCCTCAAGGGAAGACCTGGGGAAGGACCAGTTAAGCTGCCCTTCTCTTGAACCCCTCAGACAACAGGCTGCTGCTGAGGCTGCTGGGAACGCCACAGGTACCCACAAGGTATACTGGGAAGATGGACTCCTGTACACTGAGTCAAGAGACCCCAAGCCTGGCATGACCAGGAGGTTGGTTGTACCCTTGTCTCAGAGAGGTTTCCTACTTACCTTGGCCCATGAGATTCCCTTAGCAGGTCACTTAGGCCAGACAAAGACTTGGGACAGGCTTGTCTCACACTTTCACTGGCCTCACATGAATGAGGATACCAAGGAGTTTTGTCGCTCCTGTGTCACTTGCCAAGCCAGTGGTAAGTCAGGTGGCACAACAAAGGCCCCCCTTATACCAATGCCTGTGGTGGGGGTGCCCTTTGAAAGAGTGGGGATTGACATTGTTGGTCCAATGGAACCCCAGACAGCATCAGGGCACAAGTTTATACTGGTGGTAGTGGATCATGCCACCAGGTATCCTGAAGCTATTCCACTTAGGACCACTACAGCACCTGTAGTGGCAAGGGCCCTAGTTGGAGTGTTCTCCAGAGTGGGCTTCCCTAAGGAGGTTGTCTCTGACAGAGGTGCAAACTTCATGTCAAGCTACTTAACTGCAATGTGGAAGGAATGTGGTGTCAATTACAAATTCACTACACCCTATCATCCACAATGCAATGGGCTTGTTGAAAGGTTCAACAGGACCCTAAAAGGGATGATTCATGGACTACCTGAAAAGCTCAGGCGTAGATGGGATGTCCTGATTCCCTGCCTTCTGTTTGCTTACAGAGAGGTCCCACAAAAGGGGGTTGGCTACAGCCCTTTTGAACTTTTGTATGGGCATCCTGTGAGAGGCCCCCTGTGTTTGGTGAAGGAAGGATGGGAGAGACCTCTCAAAAAGCCTGCAACCAGCATAGTGGACTATGTACTTGGTCTCCGCTCCAGGATGGCTGAGTATATGGAGAAGGCATCAGAAAACCTTAAGGCCAGTCAAGAACTTCAAAAAGCTTGGCATGACCAAAAGGCTGTCCTGACTGTTTATCAGCCTGGACAGAAGGTGTGGGTGTTGGAGCCAGTGGCCCCAGCAGCACTCAAAGACAAATGGTCTGGGCCCCACACAATTCTTGAGCAGAAGGGAGAGGTCACCTACCTGGTGGACCTTGGAACTCCCAGGAGCCCCCACAGGGTGCTCCATGTCAACAGGCTCAAAGCATATGTCGACAGGAAGGACATGAGCTTGCTCATGGCCATAGATGAGGGACAGGAGGAAGAGAGTGACCCTCTCCCAGACCTGCTCACTCAGAATCCTGATGATGGGTCAGTAGATGGTGTTGTCTTTTGTGGCAGCCTCTCTGAGCATCAACAGAAAGACTGTAAACAGGTTCTTCAGTCTTTCGTCAGCACAAAGATGTTATTAAGATTATGCGTTTGTCATGCGTGGTAAAGCCATATTGGTGCTAATGGCTTCGTGGTGACGATCACGTGTGGTTATGACTGCATTGTAATGGTGTTTCCCCCCAGGACATTGCAGGAACCGGGTCTGGGCGTGGTGGACTCCAGGGCACCAGGCGGAGGGCACGCAGCCCCTCTCATACAATATAGAAATTTTTGTGGGGTGATTGTTTCCGTGGTTTGAGGGGCGTCATTGAGGCCCACACTTAATTTTGTAGGGTGGTAGGTTTGCATGGGAAAATGTTGCAAGAGGTTTGTAAATGTGGTACACATTGTTTCATATTAGTTTGATTTCTTTACCATGTTGTAGTGTACCCAGAGAAAATATAAGTCAGTACTTTTCAATCTTACTCTTGAACATCTTACTATAGTACTTCAACATTATAAATAATATTTTTATTGTGGACCGTTAACCCCCCCACAAAAAAAAGAAGTATGTAGTTTTTTTAAATTAACTTTTATTAAAAGAATAACTGTAAACAAAACTTAATGATAACTATATTATAAAGAACTAGAAAAATACCTTTAAAAAACAATATTATAAACAAATTGTGAAGTGGACCCCAAAGGACGTTGGATTGGTAATCTGCAAAATAAAAAAGACAATTTGAGTTTAGAATTATGTAGAAGTGAGCAAATGAGATGAAGCATTACAAGTAAGGTAACAGTACGATTTTACGTGTGCAGTGTGCCTGGTACATTTTACTTCTGTTATAGTGCCGCGTTCAAGTGGTGTCTATATGGAAGTGCCTACTGCGTCAACGAGATTATAAATACGCCGACTTATTTCTAATGCATTGTAATGAAGGCATTGTATATCTAGGCCTCTCTGTTTACTGTTGTATAAACACTGCGGCCAAACACTACGGCCAGTGGAATTCACAACTTCACTTTAGCTGTTGTTCTACAAGTCAAAGCAGACAGCAGTGTCTATAAGTTTAAAAGAGAAAGAGAAATGATGTCACAGAGAGTGAGAGAGAGAAAGAAAGAGAGAGAGAGAAAACAACATTAAAACTGTTTCGCAGAGTCTGGAGTTTAGATTTTTTTTAAAGTTAGACGTAGATTTACAAGCTGCTTGTGTCACTTTTCTCATGTTAAAAGTGATACAAAAGTGGCGTAATAAGCTTGTAGATCTGTTTGTCGGACTGTTGTAACCTATCTGTTGTCAGTGCTCGGAGGTAATTATACATTTTAGACAGTGAAGCTGCTGCACACTACCCACTGCCTCCTTTCACAAATGAAGGTAACACTACAGTTTTACGTGTGCTGTGTGCCTAGTACATTTCAGTTCTGTTATAGTGCCGCGATCAAGTGGTGTCTATATGGAAGTGCCTACTGCGTTACTGACACAAAAGTGGCAGAATGGGATTGTATATATGCCGACTTTTTTCTAATGCATTGTAATGAAGGCATTGTATATTTAGGCCTCTGTGCTTACCGTTGTTTAAACACTGCGGCCACCCGATTTCACAACTTGATTTGAACTGTTATTCTAGATGTGAAAGCAGACAGCAGTGTCTATAAGTTTAAAAGAGAAAGAGAATGATGTCACAGAGAGTGAGAGAGAGAAAGAAAGAGAAAACAACATTAAAACTGTCTCGGAGAGTCTGGAGTTGAGGTTTTTTCTTGAAAAGTTAGACGTACATTTACAAGCTGTTTGCGTCACTTTTCCCATGTTAAAAGTGATACAAAAGTGGCGTAATAAGCTTGTAGATCTGTTTGTCAGACTGTTGTAACCTATCTGTTGTCAGTGCTCAGAGGTAATTATATATTTTACACAGTGAAGCTGGTGCACACTACCCACTCACTCCTTTCATAGATAATTTGTTGTTTCGGAAGGAAAATTCTTTGTCACCTAGTGCCATTGGCGTTATTGAAAGATGGTGCTCTACGTGTGAAAGAAGCTTTCACTGCAATCAAGAGAGTTAATCATTTCAATTCAGATATGGTTGTATACAGCAAAGTGGAGAAAGCAGCGTCCACATCTTTAAAAAAGAAAGAGAAATGATGTGAGAGAGTAAGAAAGAGAAAGGGAAAAAAGGACATTAAAATGTGGGAGAGACACACACGATAGGGGAGGGGTACGTGAAGCCAGAGGCGCAACCACGGTGAAAAATATCGGGGTGGGGGCTAGAAAAAATTTGGGGTGGGTGTTTAGTTCAAGCAAAAAGAAGAGTGGAGCTGCAGGGGCTGTAAGCGGGGGGATTATCAAAGCCTTATTAACAAGCAAAATGTCTTTAAAAGATCTGTGATATACTCGGGTGCGACTGTGTGTGGGCTCAGGAAGCTATCTCATCCGTTTAGACCAGGCTCTTAGTCTAAAAGAGCAAGTGATACAGACTGCTGGTTCATGCTCCCACATAATTGGGATGCTCCGGAGGGTCTTTCGATTACTCCCGGACTCTACCCGGAAAACTTTAGTCCAGGCCTTAGTCATCAGTCGCCTGGACTACTGTAACAGGCTCCTGATCTCAGCCAATGACTCCCTACTAAGCAGACTACAAATAGTCCAAAATACTGCAGCTAGATTGGTCCTGAATGCACCTCCTAGGTCACCTTCACACCCTCTTCTAGTGAAGCTCCACTGGCTGCCCATCCACCAACGGATCAGGTTTAAAGCCTGCTGCATTGTCCATAAAGCACTCCGCGATTTGGGTCCATCTTATCTGGCCGACAAATTTATCCCCTACACTCCTTCGCGTGCCCTGCGTTCCGGTAGTACATATCTCCTTTTAGTACCTACCATTAAGAGGACAAGATTGGGAGGGAAGGCCCTCTCCTACCTTGGTCCTCGCCTCTGGAACAAACTTCCTAACTTTCTTAGACTCTGTTCAGAACATTCCCAATTTTGGAAATTACTAAAGACCTTTTTATTCCTCACTCTTTAACCTCGACAGTTTCTACTCTCCTCAGCGTCTGTTCAAGCGCAGAGATACTTCTTCGGGAGTCAATTCTAGCGCTATACAAACCTTTAAATAAATAAATAAATAAATAGGTGAAGCCCCGTTAGCCCAATGTTTTTTTTGTGCCTGCTGCATACTACATATTCTCTCCTTTGACAGATAACTTGTCATTATTTCAGAAACAAGGTTCTTTGCTCACCTTGTGCTATTGCCGTCGTCCGTGTTACATAATCCATCCTGAAGCTGTACATCTAGAAGGTATTAAAAGAAAGATGTTATGATTGGTAATTCTTGCTATATTAATTCAGAGTTAGAAAATATTGCGCTTTTATAGACGTTGATTGTCAGGTTTCTACGAACTCTTTGTATTGTGAATATATTCCGGACTTTTCAGCGATTATAAAAACGTTACTGCTATTGGGAAAAAAAAACATGTAAATTAATACATTATGTAGGAATGCATTTGTGTAAAATACTAAGTCGCATTTTTGTATGTAGTCAGCTACAACCCTTTGACTCCTTCCGATGCATAGTCAAGCCTTACTGCTCACCTTTTCGTGGAAAAGACACCTTCTGCATGATGTAGTCCCGATCTCCAACAAAGAAGTCTCATATATGGTGCCGAGTCTTGATATGTCTATGGCTAACGACATACTCGTGCTCCCATTATCATCATCGCAGGTTCTTTACCCACTCAGGGCTTCGGGCACCACTAACTCAGTGATCAAAGAGGCCACGCATGTAGTAGTGGGCCCCGTGTTCGGTGCTTTCGGAACAACTCTAAAATGGCATACAACACGTGCGCTCCGTCTTTTTTATAAATAGGGTCACGTGTGTAGTGACAGATACGCTGAATGGGTGTGGTGTGGGTGTATACCAGTCATGAGGGAGTGTGTGTGTCGATCTGACACCTAGACCTGCAACTAAGAAATCACTACAATGGAAATTTGGGCTTTATAGTGTTGTTGTGTTTTCCTGGTAGCGTAAGAGTGGCTTTCTTTTTTGTATGTGATGTTACAATACAGTCCCCATGTATGTAGCCTATTTTGTGACATATTTTATTGTATAATGCGTTTCAAAAACTAGTTGTGGTAGCGTGCTTTTAAATTAAACTGCGAAGTCTTCTTACTAGTTTGTTGAGTGTGGAAGTTTTTTTTTTCTTTTCTATTTTCTATTCTATTATAATTGTGCTGACTTTTCTCCTTTATCGTGCAGTACTATATTATTCTATAAAATGTATAAGTGTTGAAATCGTCTTTGAAAGTAGAATGTAAGCATGTAAGCGGCTGTTTGTGATGAAAAGCAATGACGGTTCTCACAGGAAGTGGGGAGCCGGCTGGGATCGAGGAGGCCTTGGGGTCTTCCCACGGTCCGCAACGTTACATTTGAGCCCCGGGGGATGGGGTCATCTGAGATTATGAAAAATTAGTGATAAAGGCAATTTTTTTATGGTTGATTTATGGTTACACTTACCAAGCACGTATGTACGACGTACCGTGCGAAGATTGAAATTCGTCCCATAAGCGTACTGAAGGAAGAAAAAGAATATTTTTCAGATATTTATGAAGTGTATGTGTTTAGATGTTGGATGGCTCTAAAAAGAGCCCTTGTAATTATTGGGAGATTTTAGTACCTACAAGTAAGTACCAATGCAGAGTCTAAAGTTCAAGAGGAATACTCTGTTTCCCTCATTTGTAAAATGTACATTGTCTCTCCTATATATGCCATCCATATTGAAACGTAGATTGTTGTGGTCGATGGACCCCATTCTATAGTCTCGGAGAAAGGCAGAAACAGATTTATTCACATGTTTCCTAGTTTTTTCAATCTGTGGACAATAGTGGTTGGACCATTTCCATTTCTGCCTTTGGCATATATTAGAATATACAAAGGCAGTTTTGGGGAACAGTGTCATCAATTGTTGAAAGGTGTCCTTCATAAGCATTTCCAGACCTCCCCCAGCCAAAGTGCCTGGGTCATTGCCACCACAATGCACAATTATGAGGTCAGGGTGTTGGAGATGTAAAAAGGATTTCACCAATGGCAACTTGAATCCTCTCTGACCAATCCATTTAATGTCTACATTTGGTAAACGTAGGTCTTTGTGAATTCTTTTCTGTTGTGCGTACCTTTGGCTCTAGAAAATATAGCTGTGTCCCACAATCCACACTGTAAACATCTTGAAGAGACATCTGGATGCACTCTGAAGGTCTCTGTAAATGAAATGGCAGTTTGAAAAGTAAGATTTTTCTAAAATGATGGACAACATGCAGTTTTGAAAAAAGAAAAGAAATGATTTGTTGTTCGAAAATGTTGTACACTAAGGTAGGATGCATGTTTCTGTTTTTAAAAAGCCTGATTTTTATTGGTTAAGAAAAACTGATAGAAAAGAATGTTATATAAGATAAGCTGGTATATTCTCAAATCAAGCACACTTGCAGTTTTAATTTGCAACAATGTAGGATGAACTTTTCACCTGTGTGCTGAGTTAGATGTTTTCTGAAGTGTTTCTATGGTTTACTGGCAGATTGTGGAATGGGGGAAGGGTTGAAAGTTTTGTCAGTTCGAAAGGGTACAAAAGTTCAAGCAATATAAAAGTGTGTTTCGTTTTGATTTAATGTGGGAATAAATGTGATTTTTTATTTATTTGTATATGTGTGTAGATTGAGTGTGTAGATTGACAGGAAAAGTTTGCTATTTGCTATAGGACTTCCTGTCCCACTAGGACTGCTTTGGGGAGTTTAGAATGATCTGCAAGGTCAAAGTTTTGGATGGGCTTTGTTGAGCCTTTGATGGCTGTGGGGACGACCACCTAACAGGGCCGGCTCCTGTAGTGTTATGGGTTGCCTATCCCTGGGACACTGCTGTTTGCTATGGTAGGGCAAGAGTTCTCTTTCAAGTAGGAAAGCAGATTGCTTTTCGTCTGAGAGAGCAGCCTGTAAGCTGGTCTCTCTGACAAAAAGGAATGCTGGCTCCTGAAGGACGCAGGGAGTCGGCTGGGACCGTGGGGGTTTTGGGGTCTACCCACGGTGCTGAACGTTATATTTGAGCACTGGGGGATGCGCCCCCGGGGATTGAAAAAAAATTGTGATTTTTGTTTTTTTACGGTATATTTAGTGTACGTGTACTGTGCGAATTCTGAAAGTCGTTTCACATAAGCGTACGTAAGCAAGTAAAAATCAATACAAAATATATATTTTTCAGATATCTATCAAGTTTATGTGTTTATATGTTGGTTGCTTGTAATGAGACCTTTTCTCTTTATTGGTACTTATAAGTAAGTGCTTATGCATAGTCTAAAATTGTTGAGGAGCAGTGTTTTATACAGTGCTGAACTTTTGACCTCTGTTGACAGTTGACTTTTACATGATCTGTTAGGGGTAGGGTGGAAAGTTATGTCAGTTGGATAGGTTTGCAATGTTAAAGCAATAGAAATGTGTGTTTCATTTTGAATTAATCTGTGAAGGATGTTAATTGGTTGTTTATATGTATGTATGAGATTCTGTATAATAATATCTACTGTGTGAGTGGTATTCTTTTTAATCTGGAAATCAATTTGAAAGGTGAGTTGATAAATTTTATGGGAATGTGTGTGGTGCATCTTTGTACATTAAGGAATTATGGGGCATATTATCAAGACAGGTGATAACATTTTCACCGCTTTATCAGCAGAAAACTGCAGATAAAGCGGCGACAATGGGCTTTATAATAAGCTCTATGGAATTCCAATCGAAGCCCATGTTAGATGTCCTTCACATCTAACATGGGCTTCGATTGGTATTCCATAGAGCATATTATCAAGTCCATTATCGCCGCTTTATCTGCAGTTTTGTGTCGATAAAGCGGCGATAATTTTATCGCCTGTCTTGGTAATATGCCGCTATATTCGTCCCTTGTTAAACGTTTTATAGTCGTAAATGTGTTTTTCTTTTTCTATAATGCATGCTGTTATGTTTTTTTTGTTTAATTTCACATTGTGCGTCTGTGTTGATTAAGGAATTATGGGCGATATTATCAAGAAAGGGCAATACATTTTCGCCGCTTTTATCGGCAGGAAACTGCTGCTAAAGCGGCGATAATGGCTTTGATAATATGCCCTTGTGAATTCCGATGGAAGCCCAGGTTATGGTGTTAACCTGGGCTTCAACGGGAATTCACAAGGGCATATTATGAAACCCATTTTCAACGCTTTAGCAGTAGTTTCCTGCCGATAAATCGGGGATAATGTGTCGCCCTTTCTTCATAATTTGTCCCTTTTTCCATAATTTCTAGCCTTTCTTTTTATACTTCCCTCTCTCTTTTCTTACTTTTATCTCTCACTCGGTACTACTCTGTTTTTCTTATATTGTCCTCTGTGGTCATATTCCCCTTGTTTGTCTTTCTGTTTCTTCTCTTATTTCTTCTGTCTTCTCATTTTCTTCCCTTTCTCTTTATACTTAATTTTTTTCTTGATACTCCCGGTTCTGTCCTCTTTCTTGTTTCTTTCCCTCTGTATATAGTCTGAGTTGATTTACAAGCCTCTTGTGCGTCTTTGTTGTTGTATTGTGTTAGGGGCATATTATTAAGGAGCGGTGTTAAAATTATCGTCATTTTATCGGCAGGAAACTGCCGATAAACGGCGGTAATGGGCATGATAATACGCTCTTGTTAATTTCCATAGAAGCCCATGTTCTGATGTTAACATGGGCTTCTATGGGAATTAACAAGGGCGTATTATCAAGCCCATTATCGCCGTTTTATCAGCAGTTTCCTGCCGATAAATTGGCGATAATTTTAACACCGGTCCTTGATAATATGCCTCTTAGTTTTTTGTAATAGTGACAGAAGAAATGTGTTAAATTGTATATGTATTTGGAAAATTAGTCAGTGCTGTTCACTGAAATGTTGTAAGTATATATATGGAATATGTATAGTTATTTAAACGTTTTTCAGTAGTAAATGGTAAAATGCATGGTCTCATTTTTTGTGTCTAATATCACACTGTGCATGTGTGTACATTAAGGAGTTATATTCACACATTTTTAAACGTTTTACTGTAGTGAATGTGTTTTGGTAAAATGTATGGTCTTATAATTTTTTGGGTAATATCACACTGTGCATGTGTGTATATTAAGGAATTATGGGCCATATCATCAAGCCTGGGCGATAAAATTATCGTCTCTTTATCGGCAGGAAACTGCCACTAAAGTGGCAATAATGGCCTTGATTATAGGCTCTATGGAATTCCAATCGAAGCCCATGTTAAATATGACGGACATCTAGCATGAGCTTCAATTGGAATTCCATAGAGCCTATTATCAAGCCCATTATCGCCATTTTAGCGGCAGTTTCCTGCCGATGAACCAGCGATAATTTTATCGCCCAGGCTTGATAATATGGCCCTATATTCGTAAATGTTTGCATATTTTCTACACTCTCTTGTTATACTCCCTCCTGTTTCGTCTTACTCCTTCCTCTATCATTTTACTATCTTCTTTTTCTTATACTCTGCTCTCTTTTTATACTTTTTTTTCATACTTGCTCCTCTTTTTGCATATTTGTCCTCCTCTTTATATTCTCTTTTGTCTTTATATTCTCCACTGTTGTCATAGTTCTTATAGTCTTCTCATTGTACTCCCTCTCTCCTTATACGGTCAGTCTTCCTTTATTATTGTCTTTTGTCCACATTTTTGTGTCTGTGTCTTTTTACAGTCTTTCCTCTTTCTTCATATATTCTCTTCTGTTCTTATATTCTCTGTTTCTTGTTATTCTTGCTGTTCTTTGTAGGTAATCTCAATTATTTTCTCACACTTTTCTTTTTTTCATAATACTCTTCTCTCTGTACTCATATTTCTCCTCTCTTTTCTTATACTTTGCATTCACTACTAATATTGCCGTCTTTTCTTTTTGTCATATTTGTCTCCTCATTTTCCCCCCTGTTCTTATACTCCCCCCTGTTTTCATATTCTCCTCTCTTTTCTCTTACTTGTTTATGTCTCCTTGTAGTATTGAGTTTTTCTTATATTTCTTTTTGTCCTACACTCCTTCTCTCTGTGTTCATATTTTCTTCTTTTTCTTCATATTCCTTTTCTCTTTTCATTTTCTGTCCTCTCTGTTTATACTTCTTAAATCTGTTGATATTGTTTGCTCTCTTCTCTTACTCCTCCTTGACTCCCTGCATACACTCTGCAGCACTTTCCTCATATTCTTTGTGTTTTCATACTGATCTCTCTCTTTATATTTGTTTCTCTTGTCATACTTCTGCCTCTTTCAACATACACTTTTCACTCTATATAATTTTCCATCTGTTTGTACTCCTTCTTTTCTCCTCAGACTGTATCCTCTGTTCTTGTACATCCCTTTTTTCCTTATGCTCCACTTTTCCCCACATTCTTCGTGCTCTCTTCTGGTACTGTTCTGTCTGTACTTCTACACACTGTCCTTTGCTAGTATTCGTTTTTTGTTCTTATAGTAGCCTGTCTTTTCACATATTCCTTCTTTTTTCTTTAGAGTCTTTCTCTGTCTTATTATAGTGCTCCCTCTGTTGTCTTAGTTTCTTTTTTTCTTCTTATACTCTTTCTTCTCTCCTCATATTTCCATCTTTCTCTTCATAGTCTCCCTTACCTTTTGATACTTTCCAGTTTATTTATACTTCCTTTATCCGGTTAAATTGCAGTGTCTGTTTATACTCCCCTTTTTTGTTATATTTTCCCTTGTTTCATACTTCTTCCTCTCTTGTTATAAGTACTTTTCATTTAAATAGTCTCACGTTTCTCGTCATAATCATCCCTCTGTTCTATAAGTAATATTATAGAATATTTCATAAATTTATTTTTGTAATGTTATATATATATATATTTTAATAGATTCTGTTTATCAATACTGAAAAAACGTTATCATGCCTACCAAATGTCAAAAGAAGAAACAACAAAAGAAAGGTGTTTATTTGAAGAGAAGTCATCCACAAGATTTACATGAAGAACCATGTGTTAATAAAAAAAAAAGTCCTGGTAAGAGAAGGAACACGTTTCTGAGGAAAATATTAAAGACTAAGAGTAGTGTGCACAAAAGAAAGAATGGTATTAGTGTGTCTGCAACAAAAAAGAAAAAGAAGAATAAAGAGAACAATCATGGAAAGTCAACTGCAGAAAAAATAGTGTTTAGTAAATGGAGGGAAACCCAATTTATGGAAATTAGGAAAGAAATGTTTTTAATAGAGCTCTGTTAAATTTAATTAAAGAAATTAAGGGATGTAAAAAAAACAGTTTTTTATAAGAAGAAGAATGGTATAGAAAATGTAGTTGAGAAAGCTTTCGAATTGAAAGCAAAATTGTTTATTTTAGTAATCAATAGAATAAGAATTCGATCACTAGATAAACCAATCCATTTAATGAAGGCCAAAAGTAAGTGGAGAAGAGTAATTAACAGAAGTAATTTTTGTGAGGTTTTTTTGGGTGAATGGAAACATAGTTTAAGTTCTGAGTCTTTTTTTAATGAAGAAAGTTATCTTCAGAGTAATGATTTGTTGCATGCAGTTGACACTAGTGGTCGTGTTTATGAGGTTAGAAACGGTTGTCCTATTGAGAAAGAGAAAACTGTTCCTAGAAATGCAGAAGAGGAGTTAGCTGATGGAAGTTTTAAGGAGACGTCCTAAAGCTCCAGTGTACACTTGAAATTGTAGTAGTATTTGTAGTGTACGGCAAGAATATATTGATTTTTTACGCAATTTCTTACGTATCTATACAAAGAAAAGTGTGAAACAAAAGATTAAGATGTTGCAAGGACTAGACCCTTGCAGAGTAAGAGAAAATACTGTTTTGCAAGGTCATTCTCTGGCTTGTGTTTCATCACTAGGCTCACCGGCTGAAAAGACCGCATCGTCGCCAACACGCCCCCTCACTGCTGTGTATCCTGACACTGTTCAAACACATCGGTAAGTTTTACTATGTTCCGAATGTGGCTCCACAGAATTTTCCTCCCTCTCACCTCACCTCCTCTAACCTCCACCCCTCCTTTTTACTAGCGTATCTTCCATCAAACGAAGACCACCAACTACCTTGAAGGATTTCGCTATCAATCGTCCTGTGATCCCCAATTAGTTGCTTACTGGGCATCACTCCTGGTAGGTTCTTTGTCACCGGCACCGCCGTGCACCATTGCACGTTAATCCCGCCATCGGTAATTAGTGATCTAACTCCGATTTCTATTCACAGCATAAGCCTTAACCTCAGCGCCAGCGACCGCACTTGGTCCTGGAACCAATAACAGTACGATTAGCCGTCTGAAGCGAGGTAAGGCTGACAATACCAGCTCGAATTCACCACACTGCCCCTAGCCCGCACGCCCTCACATCCGTGCCCCTTCGTTTTGATACCGCTCACAGCTGTGCATGAACAGATACCCCATATGCGCGACTGTTATCAAGGACACAAATAAATGCGGTTAGTCCCGATAAGCACTCACGCGGCTCACTCCCACGATTGATTCACGCGTATCTTGTTACAAAACACTTCTCGCGTTTTTAAACTCACCTGTGCACTTGCACCTGTAGAGTTCACTGAGGTTCCGAATATTGTATATGTGTGCATATCCTTCAAATTGCTGACTACTCAGGCTTTGATTTCTGAAAATCTTTATTGTTTTTTTCCTCCCTGTTCCTCCCACAAACAGGCGTAATAATTTACTCAGGCAAATCAATTGTTTTTACAGTCCTGGTGATCATCCTTAACTATCTGAACAATGGATCGAGACATCGACTCTTTTAAGTGGACATACAAGTAACCACTGTGTATCAATTTGTATGCTCCACTCTGGAGAACACTGTTCACACTGATTTAAAAGTGTCCAGTTTGCTCTTTTTTCCCTTGCCTGTGGACTTTACTGCTCTAATTTTTGCTTCTATTTTCTGTCTCTCTTACTAGTTTCGTACAGGATTGTGCCCTACTACAAATAACTATTTTTTGTATTCCACTTATTGTTTTGATTGTAACAAAATAAAAATCCTGGTCCGGCTGGACAGGTTAAATATATAGTCCCTATTGTGTTCTATATCAAAAATTGTTTATATCTCTAATTAACCTCAGGACCTCTGTTCACGTCAAATAATCTATACCCATGGTCCTCTGCTACCTTTTGGGCCCCCCTTTTTTTTTATAAAAAAAGGGGAATACTATAGAGTTACTTCAAATGAAAGAAGCAAAAAGAGGTTGTATTAGAGTATGGGAAAAAAGCTTGGAAGCTTGTTCTTTCCCTCAGTTGTTTCCCACAGGAAAAGGAGGATGATATGATGACCGACCTGTGCAGATTCCTGCTTCTGATACCGGATATCAAGATTATATGCAGAAGATCCAAGATTTCAACAATGATTCCGTATTTCTTTCATCTTTTGTTTGAGAGTGATATGTCTGGACTTTCTTATCCAGTAAACCATATGTTGAAAACAGGTGTACATCTGCAAAATGTTTCGGCAAAGGAATTTATGGATAAAGTAGTGCAGAAAGATAATGTTTTGGAATCTCAGCTAATTATTCTCATGGCGTGTCAGTGTGGTACTAATGTGTACTGGTACCGTCGTCATGGAGAACTGAAATGTATGCTAAGGAACTTAGGGACTCCTACATGGTTCAAGCTTTGCTGAATATGCTTGGGATGATTTAGTTTAAGTTCTCCGAGAGGCAAATTGAAATATACTAAATATTGAATACAAAGACAGCTGGAGAATTGTGCTCTTTGGATCCAGTTAATGTAGGCAGGTATTTCAGTCATAGATTTGAAGCTATGATGTCTTTTATCACCAATAAAAAAAATCCTCCTCTTGGAGAGGTTTTGGACTTCTTTTGGAGAAAGGAGTATCAAGCAAGAGGTGCTCCTCACATACACATGCTAATATGGATCAAAGATGCTCCCAAATTTGGTGCAGACTCAGATGATACTGTGATGTCTTTTATTGAAGAATATGCTACATGTGATATACCCAAAAGTACACAAGATAAGGACTTAAGCCAACAAGTGTTACGATTCCAAAGCCATCGTTGTGGGAAATACTGTCGTCGAAAGTACAAATCCAAGGACAAATTCTACACCAAATGTCGTTTTGCATTTCCACGTCCAGTAATATCGAAAGGAAGAGTGAACAGTTATGTCATCTTTGCGACATACTATCACAAGAAAGTCTCCAAAAAATACCTACAACTTAAGGAGAAATGAAGATTCAAAATACATAAATGACTATAACCCAGTCATTTTGTCCAGGTGGAATGCTAACGTGGATATTCAATATGTTTCAGACAATTCCATTGCTGTTGCTCGATATGTAACATCGTACATAACAAAATCAGAAAAGACGGAATTGAAGGAAATGTGGGAAGAGGTTTCCCATGAGAAGAGTCTAAGTACGAAATTATATACTTACAGTTTGAAGATGTTATCTCATCGAGAAATTGGAGCGTATGAATGCTCGGAACGCTTATCATCTGCAAGTCTATACTCCAAATCAAGAAGAATCATTTGGGTGAGTCTAGGTCTTGCTGAAACACGTAACCGAGTTCTTAAATCTGTACAAGAAATTGAATGTTTAGCTGAAAAGGAGCAAAAAAAGTACAGATATTGTGAAAACAAATATGTTGGATACATATTATCCAAATAGAAGTAATCTTCCTGAGAAAATTTGCCTCTATGAAGTGCTGGAAAACTATATTTTTCAACAGAATATTACAGAAAACATCAATAATGCGATATATGCTGTGATTGGTTTCGAAGGATGTCTGGTGAAACAAAGAAAAGGTCATTTGATTAATCACCGTAAACTGAGTTGCGAAACACCTGACAAAAGGGAATTTTACTATTTAGCTCTTTTGCAACTTTTCAAGCCATGGCGTTCAGAATTGGAATTACTTGGAGATTTCCAGAGCTATGAAGATTCTTTCAATGCAACTAAAGATACTATACAATGTGCTATTTTTGCTATTTATGTGAAAATGTTGAATGACGAAATTGAGCAAGAAGCTACAATTGCAGCTGAGATTGCTAGAGACAGTTCTCACGAGAGTCAAACTTCTGCTCCGTTGAGTCAGGACCCACTAGGAGAACCAATTGTTCAAAATGAAGCAGCAACTGCTATGGAAGAGGTGGAAACAGCAATGTATCAAGGTCAAGAAGATGTTAGAAACTTAGGAAATTTGGAAGAACAACTAAATCTTGAGCAGAAAGAAATATATGAGCAAGTGAGAGAACAGATTGACCATGGATTACTTCATGAGAAGAAAGAGTGCTCCTGCTCATCATTTGAACCTATCCAAATGTACGTGAGTGGACAAATGATTATGGAACTATTCTTCAAGATATAAGAATTGGAAAAATGACTGCCTATGGCAAACAAGCTTCACAGAGACGATTACTTTCCAATTTTTTTCCGAATGAAAATATTGTACCAGAGAAAATATACATGACAATTGCAGAAAATAAATCTGTAATCTGCTTCATGCCAACACTACGTGAATGTTCTAAATTCAATGAAGAAATGTTGAAGTTGGAAAATGAAGAAATTTTAAAATCGGAAGCTATTGATAAAATAGAACATGAAGGAATCACTATTATTTTGAGTGAAAAGTTGAAGAGGAAATTGGATTCTTTAGATAAATCGATAAGTAAAACTGCTGGTTTAGAAAAGAATTTGTATGCATGTGTAAACTGTAGGGTCATTTTATGACGTAATTTGAATGTGCAAAAAGGTTTAGTAAATGGAGCAATGGGTAAAGTTGTTGATTTTGTTAATTACGTAAATAGAGATGGTGTTGAATTTTTGAAAATCAAATATGATCAAATTGAAGAAGTACAACAATTTAGTCGTTGTTCAGCTCGTTTTTTGCTTGTAAAAGATTTGAATGTTCGCAGAAAACATTTTCCTGTTTCTTTGGCGTATGCAGTGACCATTCATAAATCTCAAGGATTAAGTGTAGATAGTGCTTTAGTGAATATTGGAAGTACTGTGTTTAAAGAGGGTATGGCATATGTTGCTTTGTCTCGAGTCAGAACTTTATCTGGATTGTACTTAATTGATTTTGATGAGACAAAGGTTCGTGCAGATGTAAATTGTGTGAAAGAGTATAATAGGTTAAGAAGAGAATATGCGCCTAATTTAGGTCAATATCCAGTATTTGAAAAGCGTGTGGTAGGTAGAAAAAGAAGATTTGAGAATATCTATAGTGAAAATGTAGAGAAAGAAAAAAACAAGATGAAGTTGCACCTGCAAGCAAAAAGAAAAAGGACAGTGTTGAAGAGAATGTTGGTTATCGGTTTGAAAATAGTTGTGGTGTCAACTGCTATGCTAATGTAGTTGTTAATGTTGTTTTTGTTCTTGAAAGTTTGCAACAGCAAATTGTTGAAAATCGGGACAAAAGATTCTGTTCGTTGTATTCTGTTTATGAGAAATGTAGTAGTGATAAAAGTAAAATACAAAGTGTTTCTGATATTCTAAATGTTTGGACATATGTTCTGGCTCTAGTCAATTTGCGCCGAATATTCAGCAAGATTGTCAGGAATTTTTAATGTTTATGCTTGCTGTACTGGAAGATGAAGGTATAGATATTGAGAACCTTTTTGGCCTTTCTTATAAATGGCAACATGACTGTGAAAAGTGTTTGTTTACATGTAGCCCTAACATAGACACTGAAAGATTCATATATTTGACTTTACCTGACTGTGAATCAGTGTCTTTTAACAATCTAATTAGAGGAGCAAGTCAAAACATGGAGTGTAGCCGATGTAAATCAGAAATGTCAACAACATTATTTATACAAAGATATGGACAGTATGTAATTTTAATACTGCAACGTTGTAGAGGTGATGGAAGAAAATTGGAAACTTTAATTAAAAATGTTGTAGCTACTCAAGTTTCAATACCAGGAAGAACTTTTGTAGCTGTTGCAATTATTTTTCATGATGGACTTTCTACAACATCTGGACATTATACTGTTTATTTAAGATGTCTGAAAGGTTGGATACATTGTAATGATAGTCAATTCGTTTTTAAGCAACGTTTGCCTAAAGAGTTACCAAATTCTTACCTAATATTTTTAAAGCCAAAATTTCAAGATCAAAATTTGGCCTTTCTGGATTATTGTTGTTAAGGTAGATTAGTCTAGTGTTCTAGAGTATTTTGTAAGTGAGGGTGAGGAGCTTGAAGGTGATCGTCTTGTTGATATTGAGGCAGTGTAGTTGTATCAGGTGGTGGGTGATGTGTCTGCAGCAGGGGACATTGATGATCTCTCAGGTGGAGGTGTTTTGGATTTGTTGTAGTCGTTGCAGGTGTTTGGCTGGAATTGCTGTGTAGAGTGTTTTGTCACAGTGTAGTCTGCTGCTGATGAGGGCCTGTGTCACTGTTCTTCTTCTTTTGGTTAGGATCCACTTGTAAATGTTGCGGAGTATATGGAGTGTGTTATAGCAGTATGAGGAGATGGTGTAGACTTGCTTATACATGGAGACGGAGGAGTGGAGGAGGAATCCTATTTGTGGACATGGTTGGTAGGTGTTGGTACTGTCCACAGTGTAGTTAGGTAGGAGGAGTCGTCCAAGGCTGAGGGGATGGGTCTGAGGATGAGTACCTTCATTTTGTTTGAGTTCATGTTTAGAGAGCTGCTCTTTATGTAGTTGGTGACGTCCTTCATTGTGTCGTCGAGGTTGCTTTTGGTGGTATGTCGCTTTTTGCTGAGGAAGAGGATGAGCTGGGTGTTGTTGGCGTAAGAGATATTGTTAAATTGTGATGGTGGGCTACTTGTGTGAGGGTGGTCATGTAGATGTTGATTAGCATTGGGTGAAGACTGGTGGACGGAGGAATTGATTTCAATGGATTTGGATCAGAAGGCTGGGAGGCAGATGCTCAGGATTACTATTGGACAGTTTGCAAAGTAAGAATTTGACGCATTCTATTTGGCCGTGCGGAAAAGTATGTGAAAGCAATAACGAGTTTTTGTTGTTTAGTTTGTCAGCATATATTTGTAAGTAATATTATTTACAGTGTATGGAAATTAATCATAATGCTTTGTTGTTTTATGATTGTTTGAGATGTTTCGTATTTACGTAAGAAATTGCTCTTAGAAAAAAACATTTAAGATATGTTTTATTTCTATTTCTTTTATTGTTATTGAGAATGTTGAATTTTTTTAAAAAAATAATCTTATTGATTGTCTTTTTTTCCCCCCGCTGTTATGTGATAGGTAGTGTTGAAGTCACTGTTTCTAGTGAAATTCAACATATTCTGAGAACAGCAAAAAAGGCAAATGTAATAGTTTACAAATTATTTTGCATTGTAAAAGATATATTGATAATTTTATAATATATAATTTTTTAATATTTATTATGCTTAAGGTAAGTACAAAGAACTGTTGAAAATGGTCGATGGAATGTGCTTCAACTGAGCTGAAGTAACAAAGCAAGGATTGGAGAACATTAGTGTGTAAAGATGTTTTGGATTTTTTAAAGACATTTCAAAAAATTATATAGTGTGTGTACCTTTCAGAACCCGTAATTAATCAGTGGATACAATAATGGCTTATTTAAACCCTAGCTGGCGCAGGAGAGATGAAGAATCCTCAAGGAAATAGACTTGAAGTGCTTTAGTGCAACAGAGGAATTCAAATATGGCTGTGTCGAGGAAAGTCGTGGTGGCGGTCTAGACATTTACCACATACCTGTGTGGAATCTTTGGTGAGGCGCGCGCTCCCTAACGAGTGCACACTTCCCCTACGACGTTCCGGAGTTCAGACCCGTTTTGAATTACTTCAGAGATATTCCTGAAGAGAAAGCACAAAGGTTGCAGATAAACACTAAAGGAGAGGCTAGTTCGAAAGACTAAGGAGTAGGTAATTAGTAGCGTTAGACTAAATTATAGATATGGAATGGAGATAGAGTGGGGTATGTTATTAAATAATTGTTCTTTGTTATTTCCGTTATGTACGCATGTCAATGATACAAAGATGGTTTGTATCTTTTATATAGATTAGAAAATGTTAAAAGATAAATATACTGAGTGTTCCAGTATTCTTTGCATTTCACTACAGCACATGTAGTTGTTTGGACCAGGTAAGGTGAATAGAGATATTGTACTTGTTTTGCTACTGTATTTTATAATAACAGCCTGTTTTTTTCAGATAGTGATAAGGAGTGACTGGTTTGGTAATTTAAGAAATTTTAAAACTGTACGTTCATATAAATAGTTATAAATATATAATGTTATAAAGTAGTTGAGAATGGTATTTATATAATATTTATTAAAGGGCAAATTAGTTGATAATGCTAGTTTTGTGTTCTGTATTAGGAAAAAATATAAAATAAAGTGTTTATGTTTTTGTAGAAGGAGGTCAGCATGACAAATTTACAATGGAAAATCCAAAAAACAATAAGGAAGACGATTTTGAAAATACTAACACAGTGGTAGAAGAGATGAACATAGCTTTTATGAGCAACGTTATTGAAGTGGAAGAAGTGAATGTCGAAGATATCAGGTGGGATTTTCTTGATGAAACCTTGGATGATGCTTTTGTGGAAGCATTAGATCAGATTGAGATTCATCTGTTGACTTTTGAAAATGATATCCAGGAAAATGAAATTCCTGATGAAATTATAATGGAAGCTGCATTAACTTGTGAAATGTTACAAGAATAAATGTATTATTATATAAAAATAATGGTTTGAGACATTCTGCTTCCAGAATTGTAATCATTTAGCTAATCCCCAAGTAGTCATGATGCAAAGTGGGCCTTAGGGTATGGACTGTTTCATACTCTTATAGACAACATACATATTTTTTTATGCACCGGCAAAATTGTGTTTTATAAGTTCTATTTCCTAGTGTGTATCCTTAGACTTTCACCAAACACTCTCACACTACCGGTTCAATGTTCTAGTGAGTCATTTAGCAGTATGTGGTTATGTATATACTGTTCAAAAAGTGAAGCTGCTATATATTCAACCAGACACTATCACTTTCACTCTCACTTGGCAGTTTCACATTCACCATACACTACTAATGTATCCATTTATTCATTTATGAACTACACGTTCATTTTGACAAACTTTCACAGTCTAATATAGAAATATAGTTCTTTCTTTGACCAGTGAAGGTAGGTCTGATAAGAACTGTTTTATTTGTCTTTTTAGTTTTCTATTTTTTCGTATTTTTTCAACAAGTTTAAAAAAAAAATGGAACTGTAAACAAAAAAGTGTGGAACAGGAACAAAAAAGTTAAAAATAAAATTAATGTTTTGGACAACAGTGCTCTTCTTTAGTCTTCACAATGAGATCAATAGAGTGCTGATTGTCACAAAGTAATTTGTTGCAATATTTACAATGAAATTTCAGATCTGAAAACTGTGGCACAATAATAGGATGCGGACTGCTTGGAGGAGGTGGTGGTGGAGATGAGGTAGTAGGAACTGCAAGTTGAGGATTCTCCTGCAACGTTTGTGTTGCCATCCTAGCATAGTTATTTGGATGTAAATTTCTGACATGGTGAACCATGCAAGTTGTATTGAAAGAGTACTTTTTAGTGGGATCAACCCTGGAAAGAGTAACCTCACAGATCTTGCAAGTTACTTTCGGTGCATTTACTTTTTTTAGTCCCTCAGGATATGTAAAAAAACTTCTACATGAAAGTTTCTTTTCTCTTTTTCTGAAGTTGCTCAGCAACAAATTCTTGCCCACAAGAATGTTCTGATGAAGTTTCAAAAAGAGCAGCCATTGTATAGTTTGGTTCTAAAGGAGTACAGCTCCACAGAATAGATGCTTCTCTTGAGAAAGTCCAAGTAGAATGATCAAAATAGGAAGGGTCTTTCTACAGTTTAAATATGAAGTATTATGAACGAATCAAAACTTTCCTTTTATGCTCACATGGCTTTGCATACACTTACAGTGCATTTACTGTCCGAGTACGTACGACGTACAGTTGCATTTTCCGGAATTGCTTTCAAAAGTAATATACGGTTATTAAAAGTTTAAAAAGTATTTTCATGATTATCCCAGATAGTGTCTTTCCTTAGTATGTACATTAAATGCATAAATATATGTTTTTAAACAATTAGAAGCTTTGGTGCTGTACGAATGCGTCGATGCGACGCGTAACGTCAAAACGTATTCGTAACGTATGCATTGGTACGCGCAGTGGATGATTACCATTGGTTTCACACATGTTATAGTTAGCTGGACATTTCACTCATACAAAACCTTTGAAATTCCCCGTTATAGTTAGTTCAGCTAACTATAACTCGCAAGCCCCCAATGCACTGCTGATGACATCACATATTACATCACTCATGACATGGTCAGTGACATCACTCATTACATCACTGATGACATCTGAAAAGCCAGCTCTGGAATTCAAGAAGAGGGGAGGATGCTCTAATGTGGAGTGGAAGGCCGTTTCATGCTTCAGGAGCGATGTAAGAGAATGCCTGTCCTCCTGATCTGATCTGTGTATGCATAGGATGAGTGCAAGTAGCAGCCCTGCAGAGTGGAGGTGTTTGTGTTGGTGGTGGAAAGAGATAGGCTATTCAGGCAATTTGGTCCATAGTTGTGTAGTGTCTTGAACGTTTGTGTGAGTAGTTTGAATTGAGCACCTTTGTATTCCCCGAGCCAGTGGAGCTCCCTGAGGTGTGACTTGAGTAGGCATGGGCGGAAAATCCGTTCCGCTCGCGGATTTTGCGGATTTTCGGGAAATCCGCAATCCGCGAGATTTGCGAATCTCCCGCAAAATCCGCAAATCCGCGAGCAGCGGATTTTGCTCGCACTGCTCGCACTGTTCGCGTGAGTTCGCGCCCCGCGAATAAGTGCAAAATTGCAGAAATACGATTTTAGCAAAACTGAAAGTAACTACTTACCAGGTTCAAAAGTTCAGGCTCATCATTAGTAGCCATTTCCTGTAGTGCTTCCTGAGGGGCCCCTCCAGAGTTCAGTTGCCAGTTGAAACTATTATGTGACCCTGCTCTGAACCTCAGAATAGTTACACATATGCCACACAGGTCCTGAATTACAGCTAAGGGAGACAAGCAGGAGCCAGGCTGGAAGTTAAAATCCATTAATCAGCCCCTAATTCATTATTGTCAGTTGGGGCAGGGCAGGTGTTGTAACTAATTTTGCAACAATGAAAGCACTTAGCAAGTGCAAAAGATCACTAATCAGGGCGCACTAAGGAAGCAGGTGCCAGCTAAAAAAATATTCTGTGACACATTAATCAGCCCCAAATTAATTCAGGTCACTTGAGGCAGGGAAGGTGTGCTTTGCTTTGCCGAAAATAATGTACACTGGACAACCAGAGGGTGTGGTGATGAAACAGAGGGTGGCATGGGTGGGCCAGAGGGTGGCATGAGTAGTCAGAGAGTGGCAGTGGTGACAGAGAGTGGCAGTGATGAAGAAGAGTGTCCCAAACAGGCTGGACACGTAGAAACAACAAGTTCGCGAAACTTGCGACCCGACAGGTAAGTTCGCAATTTGCGAAAGTGTACAAAACCCTCGCGAACTGGCAGAAACACGGGCGAACACAAAAAAAAAAATCGGCAAATTCGCGGGAATTCGGGGGAGGATGCTCTAATGTGGAGTGGAAGGCCGTTTCATGCTTCAGGAGCGATGTAAGAGAATGCCTGTCCTCCTGATCTGATCTGTGTATGCATAGGATGAGTGCAAGTAGCAGCCCTGCAGAGTGGAGGTGTTTGTGTTGGTGGTGGAAAGAGATAGGCTATTCAGGCAATTTGGTCCATAGTTGTGTAGTGTCTTGAACGTTTGTGTGAGTAGTTTGAATTGAGCACCTTTGTATTCCCCGAGCCAGTGGAGCTCCCTGAGGTGTGACTTGAGTAGGCATGGGCGGAAAATCCGTTCCGCTCGCGGATTTTGCGGATTTTCGGGAAATCCGCAATCCGCGAGATTTGCGAATCTCCCGCAAAATCCGCAAATCCGCGAGCAGCGGATTTTGCTCGCACTGCTCACACTGTTCGCGTGAGTTCGCGCCCCGCGAATAAGTGCAAAATTGCAGAAATACGATTTTAGCAAAACTGAAAGTAACTACTTACCAGGTTCAAAAGTTCAGGCTCATCATTAGTAGCCATTTCCTGTAGTGCTTCCTGAGGGGCCCCTCCAGAGTTCAGTTGCCAGTTGAAACTATTATGTGACCCTGCTCTGAACCTCAGAATAGTTACACATATGCCACACAGGTCCTGAATTACAGCTAAGGGAGACAAGCAGGAGCCAGGCTGGAAGTTAAAATCCATTAATCAGCCCCTAATTCATTATTGTCAGTTGGGGCAGGGCAGGTGTTGTAACTAATTTTGCAACAATGAAAGCACTTAGCAAGTGCAAAAGATCACTAATCAGGGCGCACTAAGGAAGCAGGTGCCAGCTAAAAAAATATTCTGTGACACATTAATCAGCCCCAAATTAATTCAGGTCACTTGAGGCAGGGAAGGTGTGCTTTGCTTTGCCGAAAATAATGTACACTGGACAACCAGAGGGTGTGGTGATGAAACAGAGGGTGGCATGGGTGGGCCAGAGGGTGGCATGAGTAGTCAGAGAGTGGCAGTGGTGACAGAGAGTGGCAGTGATGAAGAAGAGTGTCCCAAACAGGCTGGACACGTAGAAACAACAAGTTCGCGAAACTTGCGACCCGACAGGTAAGTTCGCAATTTGCGAAAGTGTACAAAACCCTCGCGAACTGGCAGAAACACGGGCGAACACAAAAAAAAAAATCCGCAAATTCGCGGGAATTCGGGGGAGGATGCTCTAATGTGGAGTGGAAGGCCGTTTCATGCTTCAGGAGCGATGTAAGAGAATGCCTGTCCTCCTGATCTGATCTGTGTATGCATAGGATGAGTGCAAGTAGCAGCCCTGCAGAGTGGAGGTGTTTGTGTTGGTGGTGGAAAGAGATAGGCTATTCAGGCAATTTGGTCCATAGTTGTGTAGTGTCTTGAACGTTTGTGTGAGTAGTTTGAATTGAGCACCTTTGTATTCCCCGAGCCAGTGGAGCTCCCTGAGGTGTGACTTGAGTAGGCATGGGCGGAAAATCCGTTCCGCTCGCGGATTTTGTGGATTTTCGGGAAATCCACAATCCGCGAGATTTGCGAATCTCCCGCAAAATCCGCAAATCCGCGAGCAGCGGATTTTGCTCGCACTGTTCGCGTGAGTTCGCGTGAGTTCGCGCCCCGCGAATAAGTGCAAAATTGCAGAAATACGATTTTAGCAAAACTGAAAGTAACTACTTACCAGGTTCAAAAGTTCAGGCCCCTCCAGAGTTCAGTTGCCAGTTGAAACTATTATGTGACCCTGCTCTGAACCTCAGAATAGTTACACATATGCCACACAGGTCCTGAATTACAGCTAAGGGAGACAAGCAGGAGCCAGGCTGGAAGTTAAAATCCATTAATCAGCCCCTAATTCATTATTGTCAGTTGGGGCAGGGCAGGTGTTGTAACTAATTTTGCAACAATGAAAGCACTTAGCAAGTGCAAAAGATCACTAATCAGGGCGCACTAAGGAAGCAGGTGCCAGCTAAAAAAATATTCTGTGACACATTAATCAGCCCCAAATTAATTCAGGTCACTTGAGGCAGGGAAGGTGTGCTTTGCTTTGCCGAAAATAATGTACACTGGACAACCAGAGGGTGTGGTGATGAAACAGAGGGTGGCATGGGTGGGCCAGAGGGTGGCATGAGTAGTCAGAGAGTGGCAGTGGTGACAGAGAGTGGCAGTGATGAAGAAGAGTGTCCCAAACAGGCTGGACACGTAGAAACAACAAGTTCGCGAAACTTGCGACCCGACAGGTAAGTTCGCAATGTGCGAAAGTGTACAAAACCCTCGCGAACTGGCAGAAACACGGGCGAACACAAAAAAAAAATCCGCAAATTCGCGGGAATTCGCGGATTTTGCGGATTGCGAATCCGCAAATCCGCAAAATTCGCGAACGCGAGATCCGCAAAATTCGCTCATGCTTAGACTTGAGGTGAGTTCTGTGAGGGAGATGAGGATGAGTCTGGCTGCTGAGTTCTGGATGGTTTCTAGTCTTCTAGCGAGTTGCTTGGTGATCCTCGTGTAAAGGGTGTTCCCATAGTCCAACTTGCTCACCATCTTCAGAGTGTGGGGGCAGGATGCAGTGACAGCGTTGATTTGTGCTATCTTGTCCAGTTTACTGTTGATGATTATTATGATGATCCGGGCCTAGTTTGTGATTGTGGGTGTGAGTCAAGTTCAGCTGGCCACCAGTTGGAGTCTCATGGTGAAGTATTTTTGCCTAAGATTACTACTTCTGTCTTGTAGCTGTTGAGCTTGTGACAGTTGACTTTCACCCAGTTAGCGACTTTAGTCATGCAGGAGATTAACTTGTTTCTTGTTTTGGGGGTCTTGACCAAAAGAAAGAGTATGAGTTGTGCACCATTGGCATAGGAGAGGATGTTGATGTCATGTGCACTGATGCCATTGGCCAGAGGGATCATGTATGCGTTGAAGAGGAGAAGGCTAAGTGATGCACCTTGAGGCACTCTGCAGACAAAATAATATACCAACTAGTGTTTAAAAACTAAAAACTACTCCTGCCAGGCCCCTGTAGCCATTCCCCTGTGGACGACCATCACCACTAGGAAGCTTGCCCTATACTGCGGTATCATAGGGGAGAAGCTTGAATGGCGAATTCTGTGGAAGTACCGCAGTACCTCATTGAAAGGCTGTGAGTACTGAGATACAATTTTCTTTTCATTTTGGCCTCCGGAGAGGGATTCATCTCGGCCACCCCTACAAGGGCCAGGAGGGTGAAGGGGTCCAAACCCTGTATTATTTTTAAAACATTGTCAGGAAATAGTGATTGACCTCCTGAGCACTGAGATGGCAGCAGCAAGATTTTCAAGTGAGCTGCCTTCAATCTATTAAATCGCTCTGTACTTCATGACTGGCACTCGTCACGCAATACTAAAATGATCACTGGGAAAAAAAGGATGTTTGGCCTATCACAGGGCCCTATTTTTATAAAAAATGGTACCACATGACTCTTAAACCCCTCTTTAAATGCAAACTTGTCAGAAACAGGTGAAAGCATTTACATCAAATCACAAAAATGTATGCCTTCTGAATATCAAATCTGGTGTAATTCTGTCCAGTCATTTTTTCCTACACATTGGAGAACAAAGGTTCCTATGGAAATTAGATATGAAAATAATGTTCTGTGAGACCTCTTTTTCACGACCCGTGCTTGTCGGAACGGCTCAAAACTTTTCTAGGAAGAAGCTGAGTTGGCAAATTTATTTTGGGCAGATTTGTCAAATGGCACCAACATTATTAGCAAAACAAAAACTGCCTTTCCAATGGAACTGATGAGCTAACTATAACTAGACAATGGAAATTTCCACTTATCTATCTATCTATCTATCTATCTATCTATCTATCTATCTATCTATCTATCTATCTATCTATCTATCTATCTATCTATCTATCTATCTATCTATCTATCTATCTATCTATCTATCTATCTATCTATCTATCTATCTATGTTCATCTATTGTGCATTGGTATTCAGCATGTTGAAATGCAACTCTGTACAATTCCTCAATCAGAAATGTGATACATATTTACACATGCTCATATTGTTTTGTTTTTGTTTCTCGAAAATAATTTTCACTGTGGAGAAACGCTTTGCCTACATTGTTATCATTTTTTTGTGATAACGTTTTCTCTTCATTACCACCTGGAAACACTCCAGGCATCAATCAATCAGGGAATTTTGAAGCACGCTACTCACCCTTGAGGGTCTCAAGGCGTGTCTGATGTTGATCTGGAGCTATTTCCAGATATTAGCCCTGATGTAGGAGCAGGATCTTCCACCAGTTTCTGCACTGTGGATGTGCAGAGCTTCCGCAAGGGCATGGTTGTCGGATCTGAGGTTTCTCCTGGGTACGTGGAAGGAGATACTTTCATTGAGATAATGGGGTCTGGTGTTGTGGAGGTATATGTAGGTGTGGGTGGGTATCTTGAAGGTTACTCTCTTCTCAACGGGGGCTAGTGGAGGTCTTGCAGGTGTTGGGTGATGTGTTGGTGTCAATGGATGTTGAGGACGAGTCTGGCTGTGGCGTTTGGTCTGGTCTGGAGCTTTCAGAGCAGAGACTTGTTGATTCTGGCATAGAGGGCGTTTCCGTAGTCCAGTCTGCTGGGTATGAGTGCGTGGGTGACGGTCTTCTTTGATTCTGTGTTCGCCGACTATTGTCTAAGTCCCCTATGGGAATACAGAGAGCCCTAGATATCTTCCATACATTTTGTAAAAGTAGGGGTTTTGAGATAAATTCACAGAAACCCAAATATATGGCTTTTAATTCAGGAAACACCACACAGTCAAATCCTCAGCTAGATGGAAAACTACTAGAGAAAGTGACTGTCTTTGAATACTTAGGAATACTCACTGAGAAAATGGACTGGAGCGCACAAATTAAGAAGGCTAGCCTAAAGTTGGCCCAGACAATGGGGGTGGTTATCAAAGATGCTTAGGAAGTGCACTCATAAAATGGTTGGACTGGTGATGGAAATTTATAAAACCCAAGCAAGGGAGTCGGCCTTGTATGGGGCGGAAATCTGGGGCCATCCGACCATTCTTTTGCCAGGCATCTCCTAGGTCTTCCTAAAAGTACACCACTTATGACACTTCGAGTGGATCTTGGGGTAGCCCAATTGCAGAGGAAGTTGCACTTAGACCCCTTTTACATTGGCAACGTTTATGGAGTACCCAAGAATTAGTAGTTTTTAGAGAAGAGCTGAAGGAAGTGTTAAACCTACAAGGAGCAAGTAAAATCCCATTCCAGGCCTATATCAAAAACTATTTAGAAGTTATGGGAATGGGCGACCTATGGGCTAACGCAGAAGAAAGCTGCTTGTCATTACCCAGGAAGGCCCTGTCAAAGACCTTTATGGAATACAAACGTAATCAGATAAAGAGGAACCCAGCGACTGATATATTGACTGCATCCTTCCTAGAGGGTAAAGAGCTATATAAGCTAGAATCTGCTCTTGACGTCATCCAGCCTCCCCTTGCTAAAAAGCTCTATCTACAATTTCTATCAGGGCAACACCACCAATAATAAAATATTAATGTACATTCCCAACTTACGTATTTCTTTCATGCCCTGTCATGTAATCAGGTATTTTAGGTTGATCCACATGTACAATAAGGAGTTAGTATTATAGGTACTTTTAATACAATGACTAGGAATGTTCTAAAACTCTTGACTCTTTTTACAGATCCATGGCGATATTAGAGAAGTATTTGGCAAGCTTCCACAAAGGCGACCCAAGAAGATAATGGTGTTTTGATTATTGATCTTTATACTAGAAAACAAAGTGATACAATATATTTTACAGAAAGTTTAAATAATATTATTTACTGTTCTGTTACCCTGCCCTCTGTGATTTTTTTGTTTAATTAGTTTATTGAGTTTTCGTATATAAGAAACCATACCTAAGCAGCTACATCCATTTACAGTACATATGCAATGGCCATATTCTTGCAGGGGTGTTACAGATCACCTGAGAAGTAATAATCAAAACACATTCACATTAACATGCTTCGTCTTAAACCTGGTATTACTTCTTGTCTATGTTGTTTACATCATTTATGTTCTTGATGACAGCATGTTGCACCATTCCTCAATTTACTGCGCAAATTGAAGTGGGATTTTTCATAGTGTGTGATATAGGGGTATCTTTTGCTTTCCCAGGTGATTAAGGGGCATATTATCAAGATCAGCGTTAAAATTATTGCGGGTTTAGTGGCAGAAAACTGTCCCTAAAGCGGCGATAATGGGCTTTAAAATATGCCTTGAAGAATACCAATAGAAGCCCATGTTCACACCAGAACATGACTTCTATTGGAATTTTCAAGGGCATATTATCAAGCCCATTATCACCGCTTTAGTGGCAGTTTTCTGCCACTAAACTGCCGATAATTTTTAACGGCGTTCTTGATAATATGCCCCTATGTGCGCATCTTTATTGCATTCATTTGTAACCAAGGGGCATATTATCAAGAATGGCGTTAAAATTAACGCCGGTTTAGCAGCAGAAAACTGCTGCTAAAGTGGCAATAATGGGCTTGATAATATGCCTTGAAGAATTCCAATAGAAGCTCATGTTCACATTAAGTATGGGCGAATTTTGCAAATCAGCGAATTTGCGTGAAATTGCAAAAAAATCAGCGAATTTCCCCGCGAATTCGCAGATTTGTTTGCGATTTTGCACCATACTTAACTGGAGTACTTTCTACTGGCTAATCAGTAAGTGCTACCTCGTTGGGTAAATGTATAGTGCTTTTCCTGCACTACAGCTGCATAGGGCCAGAAGAGCTGCCTCCAGTGACCATGTGTGTGTAACTTTGCCATCGCACCGAAGGGCGCCGGGGTCCTCGAATGAGCTGTTCATCATAGTGTGTAAAGGGCGGGAAGACGGTGCACACCGCTAGTGTGTGGGGGGGCAAACTAGGGGGGCTTCTTTGCGAGTTCACATGCCTCTTATGTGTATAAAAGGTCAGGCACAGATCAGAGCAGCAGATGGGGAGAAAGAAGCTACTGGTTACAGGAACTGCACGGGGATTGCACTCGTGAAAGTCAAGGATGCAAAAGCCTCCTTCAAGCATCAAAGCTAATTTTCGACTATAGATATGGGGAGAAAGCACACCTGCCCAGCCTCGACAAAGCGCATGATTTTTTGGGGCTGATTAACTTTGCCATCGCGCTGAAGGGCGCCGGGGTCCCTCGAGTGAGCTGTCCATCATAGTTGGTAAAGGGCAGGAAGACGGTGCACACCGCTAGTGTGTGTGTGGGGGGGCAAACGGAGGAGGGGCTTCTTTGCAAATTCACATGCCTCTTGTGTGTATAAAAGATCAGGCACCGATCAGAGCAGCAGATGGGGAGAAAGAAGCTACTGGTTACAGAAACTGCACGGGGATTGCACTCGTGAAAGTCAAGGATGCAAAGGCCTCCATCAAGCATAATAGCTAATTTTCGAATGTAGATATGGGGAGAAAGCATACCTGCCGATCCTCAACAAAGCGCATGATTTTTTGGGGCTGATTAAGGAGTTACTGAATTTGACCTTCAACTCGGGCACCTGCTTTATCTATATCTGTAAGTGCTTCCTGTTCACGGAGCCTCGTTGTCTACTTGCAACTATTCTCTGACCCTGCTTCGAGGGTCAGAGAATAGTTGCAAGTAGGCAACGAGGCGCCGCTCAGGAAGCACTTGCAGGGTTACAGCAGGTGCCCAAGTTGAAGTTAATGTATTTGTAACCATTTTGTAGTGCTTCCTGAGCAAAATCCGTCTTGCTCGCGAATTCGCGGATTTTGCCGTGATTCGCGGATCGCGAAATCACGGAAAATCCGCAAATTCCGCGAGCGGAACGATTTTTCCACCCATACTTAGTTCACATCAGAACATGGACTTCTATTGGAATTCTCAAGGGCATATTATCAAGCCCATTATCACTGCATTAGCCGCAGTTTTCTGCCACTAAACCGGCGATAATTTTTAACACCATTCTTGATAATATGCCGCTATGTGCGCTTCTTTATAGCACTAATTTGTAACCAGGGGGCCTATTATCAAGAACGGTGTTAAAATTATCGCCGGTTTAGCGGCAGAAAACTGCTGCTAAAACGGCAATAATGGGCCTGATAATATGCCTTGAAGAATTCCAATAGAAGCCCATGTTCACACCAGAACATGGACTTCTATTGGAATTATTAAGGACATATTATCAAGCTCATTATCACTGCTTTAGCCACAGTTTTCTGCCGCTAAACCGGGGATAATTTTTAATGCCATTCTTGATAATATGCCCCTATGTGCGTATCTTTATAGCACTAATTTGTAACTAAGGGGCATATTATCAAGAACGACGTTAAATTATCGCCCGTTTAGTGGCAGAAAACTGCAGCTAAAGCAGCGATAATGGGCTTGATAATATGCCTTGAATTCTAATAGAAGCCCATGTTCACATCAGAACATGGACTTCTATTGGAATTCTCAAGGGCATATTATCAAGCCCATTATCACTGCTTTAGCCGCAGTTTTCGGCCACTAAACCGGCAATAATTTTTAACGCCATTCTTGATAATATGCCGCTATGTGCGCATCTTAATAGCACTGATTTGTAACCCAGGGGCATATTATCAAGAACGCGTTAAATTATCACCGGTTTAGCGGCTGAAAACTGCAGCGAAAGCAGCGATAATGGGTTTGATAATATCCCTTGAAGAATTCCAATAGAAGCTCATGTTCACACCATACCATGGACTTCTATTGCAATTCTCAAGGGCATATTATCAAGCCCATTATCACTGCTTTAGCTGCAGTTTTCTGCCGCTTATCAGGCAATCATTTTTAATGCCATTTTTTGATAATATGCCCTCAAGTCTGCCTTGGGGTGTCACCTGTGAGGTGTGTAGTTACCTGTGGCGGATGTATTTAGAACTCTTAAACTTATCAACTATTAACATCAACTTTTTTCCAATTTATTTAAACCCCCTTGCCTCCCTGGGTTGCTTTTACCGGCTTGTGGTATTGTATTTGCTTGGTGTTCCTGTAGTCTTTACCTCTGCAAAACTCGCAGTATATTAGATATTGCTCTATTCACATCGGATATCGCTAATGTGTGTTTTAGGTTCCCCTATCCCGTCCTATGCCTGGTCTTCCCCCAGGAACGTATCTGATTGTGTATCCGGCCAGGCAGACTCCTGAAAGCATCTAAGAATTTAATTCAGGCTATTATCATCTTGCGTAGTCCTAATGTGTCCTTCCTACAGAGGGAGACCCCTTTGGCTCTGGCCCAGTTTATGAGGGAATGCTCCCATGCTAATATAGCTGGCAGCTCTTTGGATTTCCAACTTTTTGTTATGCGCAGTTTGGCTACAATTCTTTTTAGTTAAATAGTTTTTATTAAAGATAAATAACATAGGAATACAAATATAATATTCCGTTCTGAAGAAGATGTAAGTATACAGTTACACATTAATAACATCTGTAAATTGGTGAGTTAGAAAATATGCAATCAGTATTATGCATAACGTTTGTACTGATATTCCTTAGAAAGTAACTAATAAATAACACATAATAGAAAAAGTACTGAACTACGTACTGGTATATTAATAACCTGTGAAAAATGTGAGAGGGCATATTATATTAGACAAGAACATTTCTTTAAAAAGAGAGAAGGAAAGAAAAAAGGGAGATTGAAAAGGAGAAGACCAAAGAGAGAAAGAAAAAGATAGAGAGAAAGAAAGAAAGAAAAGAAGAGGAAAAGATATAGACAATATTGAAAAAAATAGAAGTAGTTATGTAGAAGGAGAGTTCGAAGACAGATAAGTAGTGAACAGTAGCCATAATAGATCAGATTTGATTTGTAAATGAATTGAATTATAAGGCACCAATGCAATTCTATGCTCATCACATATTAGATTCCACCAAAGCAAAAAAGATAAATTAGAGTTATCTTTTCAACATGTTTAAAGAACCTTAAAAGCTATGGCAATAAATAGAGCAAATAAAATTGATCTGGAGGTAATTGGATCAAAATCAGGAGACATGGTACCTAAAAATACATTGTGCATATTAAATTGAATCTTATAAGAGAAAATCAATAAACACTTTGACCAGACAGCTTTTCAAAAATCATAAGCTTTGGGACAATAATAAAGTAAACGTATTAAAGAACCTTCAGCAGTAGAACATGACCAACAAGATGATGAGGCTGAGTGGTTAAACTTGTGTAAAAGTAGGGGAGTAATAACAACTCTATTAAAAATAAAATATAAGGATTGTGTAATATTAGCAGCTTTGGAAGTTTTGAAGAGTTTTTGCCAAAACTTATCCCATTGGAGAATAGATATTGATATGGATAAATCCGGTTTTCATTCTAGCTCAACAGCTGTTTTATTCTGTGTGCCATTAGATGTAGATAACGTTTTATAAATAAAAGAGGCACTAGAAATAGTATTAGAGGAGACTTGATATAATGGTGTATCATGTGTGAATGAAGTTGGGATTGACAAAGAAATTACATTTTGTAAAAAGCTCTGGAGTATTGATGCTAAAATGTTATATTGCAGAATACATTGATCAGGTAAGTTAAAGTTCTCTTGCAATTGATTGAAAGGCAAAATCTTATTGTGGAGAATCATTTGATTGACATAAAAAATACCCTTTTCTTTCCAATGTTTGTAGTAAAATGATTTCTGACAGAATTTGATGTGTTTGTTATACCATAGTGATGAGGCCAGAACAAATTGATAAGAAAAGTGCATGCAAAAGGTACTGAGAGTGTTTTAAAATTGGATATTTGGAAATAAATGTACAATTAGTCACAAAAAAATATTGTGTAATGAGAAGTAATTTAGCAAAGAACATTCAACGGTAACCCAAGAGGGTTTAAGAGAATCTTGCTAATTCTTAGACATAGCATAAAATTAATGGATCAAAAAAGCATTATGGTAGAATTTGAAATCAGGAACTCTGACCACCTTCCCCCCCCTTCAGTTTTAGGACAAATTAATTTGGATAGGGCAATGCGTTTATGTTTATTATTCCAAAGAAACTTAGTACATATTAGGTTAATCTGGGTAAAATATTAGTTGGGGATTTTGAAAGGTAACATTGATAGCGGGAATAATATCTGTGGAACAATGATCATTTTAATTGTATCAAGTCTGCCCCACCAAGATAAAAATAAAGTAGATCAAGAAGTCAGCAAATTGGTAATTTTAAGTTTTAGAGCGGAGAAATTGTGGGATAGGGTATCACGAATATTAGAGGAGAACCATGTGCCTAAATATTTAGGGGCCTATTACGATTGCGGTCTTTCCGCATCCTCTGGGCCGGCAGAAGCCACCGCCGGCCCGGAGGATGCGGAAAGACCCCAGTGGACCCACCAAAGACCCACCGCCACATTAGGATGGCTGGTGGGTCCTGGTTTCCGTCCGCAGCTTTTCCACCGCGGTTGGCTTACAACCGCGGCGGAAAAGCTCTAATATGGTGGCGGTGTCTCTCAGACACCGCCAGCCATATTAGGATGGGCTTTAAAAAGTGCTTTTCCGCTGCGGGCTTTCTGCCGTGGAAAAGCATGTGGAACTTCACTGCCGGGGCCTGTTGCAGGCCCCCTGGGTGAAGGGGGGGTGGGGGGTGCACATGGGGGGTACCTACGGTTCTCCCCTGCATTTGCACCGTGCAGTGCCTGCCGCTTTCTGCATACAAATGCAATGTATGGACTTTTACCATTGCAGCGGTTGCAGCTTGAAGCCGCACCCGCCACAATGGTAAAAATAGAGGATGTGACCGCCAGGGTGGCGGTCACATCCTAATTGGACAGAAGGGAACTCCGCAGGCCATGCGGAGGTTCTCTCCTCCTCTATGGTCGCGGACAGACTCAAGTCCGTCCGCGATCATAATGGGCCCCTTAATTTGTTGAGGACACCATGTATAGTTAGTGGAGTCAAACATGTGACTAATACATGAAGAGTTCAAAGGTAGAATTTCAGTCTTAGAAAAATTTAGTTTATAGCCTGAAACATTAGAAAATTATGTGATTTCATGTAAAAAGGAAGGTAAAGAAGTAAATGGATTGGGCATAGAGATTAGAACATCATCTGCATATGCAGAAAGTTTAATTTGGTGTGATTTCAAAGGAAAACCAGTAATAAGAGGTTTATTTCTAATTTGTTCAAGGAAGGGTTCCAAGCATAATAAGAAAAGTAAAGGAGAAAGCGGACATCCTTGATGCGTACTTCTTTACAAAAAAAAATATCGGTGAAAAAAGACCATTAACAAAAACACATGCTTTTGGATTTGTGTATAGTAGTTTGGTATATGAGATAAACTTTGGGCCAAACCAGTGTAATGTATGTAACATAAAATCCCAATTGACTCGATCAAAAGCTTTTTCAGCATCTAAAGATAATGCAGCTAGGGGAGAGGGATATTATTTACTAAGGGTTAGAATGTTGGAAAACATTCTGGCATTATCAGAGGCTAAACGTCCTTCAACAAAGCCAGCTTGATCTGGGTTAATGAGAAGAGCAATAACTTTCTCTAGACGGGAGGTCAAAATCTTTGCAAAAAAGTTACAACCATAATTGATCAATGATATTGGACGAAAATGTTTGCAGTAGGGAGGGTCTTTATCAGGTTTAGGGATAACAATGATAAGGGCTTCTAAAAAAGAGCTACAGGCCTTAGAATTGGATATAAATGAATTAAAAAGATCCAATAATTTATGTGCAAAAATCGAGGAAAAGGCTAAAAATAATTCAGCCATCAGGACCGGGAGCTTTCGATTTTTTCAAGGATTTGAGGGCATCAGATATTTCTTGAAGAGAAATATCCTCCTTAAGTGGTAAAAAGATATCAGGGAGATATTTAGGTTTAGGAATATCTTGGAAAAAGATAAAAAGTCGTCTTTAGAGGGACTAGTAGTTTGTATGTATAAGAGATTATAATATGATTGAAATGTACCAATAATGTCGGAGTCAGAGGAGAGGAGTGTATTGTTCGTTTCTGCATGAATAGGGCCAATGGTTTTACGTTCTGATTTCCTTTTTAAATAATTTGCTAACATTTTGTGTGCTTTATTTTGGCCTCCATGAAATTTAGATTTAACCTTAAGGAGTATGTTACAGGCGTCCACAGTAGCAATTTTATTCAGGGTGGATTTAGCCTTAATTAGCTCTTGTAATGAGGGGGATTTGGATGAGAAATATTTCTGTTCCAGGGTTTTAATTAATGTTAGGGTGTCTTTGTATTTAGCATGTAGTAGTTTCTTTTTCTTTGAAGAATAAGCGATAGTGAAGGCTCAAAATGGGCTCAAAATGATGCCTTAAAAGCATCCCAATTGTTGTGGGTTGTGGTATCTAAAGATTTGTTAATAACAAAAAAATTAATTAATAAAAGCGGTCGCTTCTGAGATAAAAGTGTGATCTGATAAAAGATGATTGTTAAATCGCCAGCGACCTTGTTTGCATGTGGTGATGGATAAATCAATAGAGGTAAAGACAGGAGCATGATCAGAAATAAAAATATAACCAATTTCTGATGAGTTGAGACAAGGTAATAAAGATTTGGAAATTAAAATATAATTATGACGAGATCTTGTATGATGTACAGGAAAGAAAAAAGTAAATTCGGAGGCATCAGGATTACAAGTTTTCCATGAATCAAATAAAGGACGAGATGAAATGGCTGATTGGAAAGATTTGTGTGTTTTGTCAGGTTTAAATTTACACTTGGATTTCCTGACTGCAAAGGAGTCCAACCAATTATTAAAGTCACCACCAACCACAATGTTAGAATTAGACATGGATAAAAGTTTCATTTTTATAGTTTTCCAAAATTCCGGATCAGGTTTAACAGGACCATAAATATAAAAAAATGAAATTTGCACTTTGTTGATGTTAGCATCAACCAACACTTAATGACCATGTGGATCACATTCTAATGACAATATTTGAGCATTAATAGATTTATGAAACAATATAACAACACCTCTGTGAAGATCAATAGAAGGTGAAAAAACAATTTGACTGACCCATTGGCGTTTGAGTTTAATATACTCTGCATCATTGCAATGGGTTTCCTGTAAGAAAGCAACTTGGGCATTAAGTTTACCTAAATGAGACAATACCTTTTGACGTTTGACAGGATGACCTAGACCACGAACATTCCACGAGACCACATTAACCATGATGATGGATTAGGGGATACATGAGGAAACAGGAACACGGGACTGCAGAATTAACAAAGAAAAAGTAGAAAAAGCATTGTTTTGTATGTGATGAAAAAAATAAATTTTTAAAAATAAAACATAAACAATAAACGAAAAGTGAAAGTGAGAAAGAACGATAAGAACAGGAAGAAAGAAAAAAGAAAAGAAAGGGAAGAAATAGAAGTAAGAAACAGGTAAAACAGATCAAAGGATAACATCCAGATCTGTGAAGAGAAGAGGGATCGAAATTAGAGGGGCATAGTGACGCCAGAGGACATGGACCATAATATCAGGTAGAGGAAATGGAGAAACAGAGAACCTCATACGTATAAGTAAAATGTAGAAAATCAAGAAACACTAAGTAAGCAAGCTTATTTGAGATCAAGTTGACAATCCTGACAGAAAGGAAATGTCAAGCATTAGTATCCATGCCATGAGATGTCAGGTTTTGAAAAAAAAGTTTGAGTTTTTCCGGATCATTAAAGGAACGTAACCGTCCATTATGTGTAATTTTGCAGAGACGTGGATGGAGAAATCCATAATGGATGTTAAGGTGTCCCATCTGAGGTCGTAGAGCAAGAAATTCTTTGCATCAGGCGTTTGTTGCATTGGAAATATCTTGAGATATGAAGACATTTTGACCTGACCAAGTAAGACGGTGTTTAAGTCTAACAGCTTTCAAGACATCAATCAATCAATCAGACATTTGTTAAGCGCACCACATACCCGTGAGGGTCTCAAGGTACTAGGGGGGGGAGGAGGGGCCGCTACTGAAAAGCCAGGTCTTCAGTATCCTCCTGAAGGTCAGCAGGTCTTGGGTCTGTTGTAGGCTCAGTGGGAGTGTGATCCATGTCTTGGCGGCGAGTTGGGAGAAGGATCTCCCGCCAGTGGTTGTTCTTCGGATGCGCGGGACAGTGGCAAGTGAGAGGTCGGCAGAGGGTAGCTGGCAGTTGGGGGTGTAGAAGGAGAGCCTTCTGTTGAGGTAGGCTGGGCCGGTCTTGTGTAGTGCCTTGTGTGCGTGGATGAGGAGCTTGAAGGATATCCTCTTGTTGACCGGGAGCCAGTGTAGGTTTCTCAGGTGGGGTGATGTGGCCATGTCGTGGCACATCGTGGATCAGTCGTGCCGAGGCGTTTTGGATGCGTTGTAGTCGATTGATGAGCTTGGTCGGGGTTCCCGTGTAGAGGGCATTTCCGTAGTCGAGTCTGCTGCTGATGAGGGTCTGGGTGACTGCCTTTCTTGTATTTGTCGGGATCCATCTGTAGATCTTGCGGAGCATGTGGAGGATGTTGAAGCAGGAGGAGGAGACAGCATTGACTTGCTTTGTCATTGAGAGCAGTGAGTCGAGGATGATTACCAGGTTGCGTGCGTGGTCGGTGGGGGTCAGGGATGCCCCCAGTGCCGTTGGCCACCAGGAGTCATCCCAGGGTGAATGGTTGGAGCCGAGGATGAGGACCTCCGTCTTGTCCGAGTTCAGCTTCAGACGGGTGATCTTCATCCAGTCGGCGACGGCCTTCATTCCTTCGTGGAGGTTGGCTTTGGCAGTGATGGGGTCCTTGGTGAGGGAGAGGATCAGTTGAGTGTCATCGGCATAGGAGATTATGTTGAGGTCGTGCTGTTGGGTGACGTGTGCGAGCGGGGCCATGTAAATGTTGAACAGTGTCGGGCTGAGGGAGGATCCCTGGGGTACGCCGCAGATGATCTTGGTGGCTTCAGAACAGAACGGGGATAGGCGGACGCTCTGGGTTCTGCCGGAGAGGAAGGAGGTGGTCCATTCCAGAGCCTTGTCTCGGATCCCTGCGGCGTGGAGGCGTGCGCCTAGTGTGCGGTGGCAGACAGTGTCGAAGGTGGCGGAGAGGTCTAGGAGGATGAATGCTGAGGTCTCCCCGTTGTCTAGCAGGGTCCTGTTGTCGGTGGCAGCGAGGAGGGCGGTCTCGGTGCTGTGGTTGCTGCGGAACCCTGATTGGGAAGGTTCCAGGATTCTGTTCTCTTTGAGGTATCGGGTTAGCTGTCTGTTGATGATTTTCTCGATGACCTTAACCGGGAAGGGGAGCAGAGAGATGGTCAGGAAGTTCTTGGGGTCTCCTGGGTCTGCCTTGGGTTTTTTGAGTAGGCGTTGATCTCGGCATGTTTCCAGCTCTCTGGGAAGGTCGCAGTCTCGAGGGAGAGATTGATGACGTTGCCCATGTGGGGTACGATGGAGCTGCTTGCTTTGTTGAAGACATGGTGCAGGAATGGGTCTGACGTAGAGCCGGAGTGGATTGTGCTCATGGTCTTGATGGTGTCATCGACGCTCACGCTGGTCCAGGCTAGCAAGGGGACGTGATCGATGGTGTGCGGAGGGTCTGTTGTGTTGTTGTCTGTTGGGGCTGTCTCGGTGTTGAAGCTGTCGTGGATGTCTGCTATCGTGCGGTGGAAGAAGGTGGCAAGGGAGTCGCACAGGGCTTGCGACGGCGGGATGTTTTTGGTGTTTGAGATGGGGTTGGAGAGTTCCTTCACGATGTTGAAGAGCTCCTTGCTGTTGTGTGCATTGTTGTCGAGGCGGTCTTTGAAGGGCAGCCCTGATGAGGTGTTGGTGGTTGCAGGCGGCGTCCATGTGTGCTGCGTGGCTGTCCGGAGTTTGTTCACTGTGCCATTTCTTATCTAGTTTCCGGCAGGCTTGCTTGGAGGCTAGGAGTTCTGGGGTGAACCAGCTGGCCCTCTTGCTGGTGTCTCTGTGGGTGGGTTTCTTCAGTGGGGCAAGGGTGTTGGCTCAGTCCTCGATCCAGCTTTTGAGGATGTGGGCGTCGTCGTCAGTGTTCGGTGTTAGAGGTTTCGGTGGGTGGGGCCGTGCATGAGTTTGGTGAATTCCAGAAAGAGCATTATGATTCCACGTGGTTTAACAGCGGTAGGATGAAGACGGCCCAGATGATGTGCTCTTTGTATATTAAGAGGAGTTGTCGATGTCTAGAGATCCAGAAGTTCTGGGAGGAATTTTTGCAAAAATGACACTATGTCGGACACTTCAATATTCTCCGGAAGACCATAAAGGCGTAGATTATTTCTGCGATTACGATTTTCAAGATCTTCAGTATGGATTTTTAACTTGTGCATCTCTTGTTCTAGTGATGAAATCTTTGAAGAGGCATCCTGTAAGTCGCTAACTCGTAGTTCAAGATCCAATACTTTTGCTTCCATAGCCATCCATCTTTCCTCAAACTGTTTTAATCTTTCATTTGTAATGGCCATAAAGGGTGCAGACCACGCACTTCATCCAATATAGAGTCCAAAACTGGATTCTGCGAGGAGAGTATAGGAGAAGGCAGATCATTTTTGTGTCTTTTCGGTTTTGTACCAGTTGAGGAAGATCTAGCACTGTGTAAATCATTAGCCATTTCAATGTGTAAAAGGAAATCACCTTATGGGTTGTAAGAAGGTGAAGAAAACGTAATAAAATGCTTCAAGAAACAAAGTTGTCGTGAAAAACAAATTGTTCCAAATGAAGATAGAGAGGTCTTAGCAGTGAGTTCTTCAAAATGGAGCAGAAAGAGGCAAAAAGACTCAAAATTCCTCCACAAAATAATAGGTAATCTGCATTTAAAATGGCATAATAAAAGTTAATCCGTGCTCAAAGAAGCTTGCAGCAAAGAGTTAATGCAAAGAAAGTAGGCGCAATCTCCACAAGCTAAAATGGCGGCTGTTCATGTTACTTATGAGGAGAAAGGTGCAGTGGAAGAAAAGTGGCTCCACATGTGAAAGTAGGCAAAAAATGAAAACATTCAAGCGTTTCAATATAAAAAGGCAAGCGCACTGAATGAATAATGTTGTTTGAACTGGTGACCCTTCAAGTAAACCACATTTGTTGTGGGCTACCACATCAATGAGTCACTGACAAATAATGGCGCAGGGTTTGCAAAACAGATAGATGCTGGCCGATAAACAGTTGAGGCATAGTAAAAAACTGGGCTAGTCAACCAAACTGAGTATTGTAGAAGTACCTGTGCTTGTGGCAGTTATTTGAGAAAAAATCAGCCCATAAGCATGATTTGCTTGACGACATCCCAAGAAAAAACAGGCTGCCACCATAAGGAAACGCGAGCGCCTGCGCCGAAAGCAAAATGGCGGGCCCGCGACTTAATTAAGGAGATGCACAGCCGCTGCAAAAGGTCTCCTGAACAGGCAGCGGGTACAGCGTAAAGGTGACAAAACTGCTCACCACACCTTCATGGAGTCACATCGCCGGTTGTAGATGTGAGAGCAGGCATCGGAGGCTCGCTGTCAGCATCCAAGTCCTGCGTCGCTGCGGAGCTCAAGCGGGATCCGCCATGTCGCAACGGTGCGTAAGCCACGCCCCCGGCTACAATAAATCTAAGCTCCAAAACTCTACTTGTAGCCCTGAGCTTCCGGTCTTTCGCATACAACCCAGTATACTTGTTTCCCATTTGTTTGGCAGGGATCTATCTGTGCATGTAGACAGCTGATAAGTTTCTCCCTCCTAGTAATGTCCTAGCTGTGGGCAGGATCATAGCATATGTAACTTGCATTAGGGACAGCTCATGTCGTCTCCGTGAAAGTAGCAATTTATTTTCTCTGGGGTCATATATTCCCCATGTACAATGTATAATTGGATCAACCTTAACCTAGCAATACTGGGGATATTTGTGTGTCCCGGTAATATGGTGTCCCATTCTTTAGTGGTGTATGGGCTTCTAAGTTCTGTCTCCAATTTCCTTCACAAAGAGGTGAGATCCATTGCTGTATGTATATGAAGTGCTTCAGCAAACCAGCAAATTAAATGGCTTCCATCACCCTGACATGAATATATCGGAGCACTAAATGTGTGCTCCGATACACGACCGAACCACCACCCCTCACCACCACCCTCCGCGCCTGGAATCCAATCACCACCGAAGACACCGTCCGCACGATGAACTCCATCCACTCAGGATCTCCGACCGACCCCTGCCCCCACCACGTCTTCAACAAGGCCGACGCTGTCATCGCACCCCACCTGCGAGACATCATCAACACATCCTTCGACACCGCCACCCTCCCTGAGAGCTGGAAGCACGCCGAACTCAGCGCTCTACTCAAGAAACCCACAGCGGACCCCACCGAACTCAAGAATTACCGCCCCATCTCGCTCCTCCCGTTTCCAGCCAAAGTCATCGAGAAGACCGTCAACAAGCAGCTGGCCGCCTTCCTGGAGACAAATGGATCCCTCGACCCCTCACAGTCTGGCTTCCGAGCCAACCACAGCACCGAGACCGCCCTCATCGCCGCCACAGATGACATCCGAGCCCTTATGGACAACGGAGAAACAGCGGCCCTCATCCTCCTTGACCTCTCCGCGGCATTCAACACTGTCTGCCACCGCACCCTAGTACAGCGCCTCAGCAACGTCGGAATCCAGGAGAAGGCTCTGGAGTGGATCATCTCCTTCCTCGACGGAAGAACACAGAGAGTCCGCCTACCACCGTACAAGTCAGAGGCCACCGAAGTCATCTGCGGCGTCCCTCGAGGATCCTCGCTGAGCCCCACCCTCTTCAACGTCTACATGAGCCCCCTCGTGGCCATCGCACGCCAACACAACCTCAACATAATCTCCTACGCCGACGACACCCAGCTGATCCTCTCCCTGACCAACGACCCCGCCGCCGCCAGAGCCAATCTGCACGAAGGGATGAAAGAGGTAGCCGAGTGGATGACGACCAGCCGCCTGAAACTGAACTCAGACAAGACGGAGGTCCTCATCCTAGGCTCTTCGCCCTCCGCCTGGGACGACTCCTGGTGGCCTCCCGCCCTGGGCACCGCACCCAAGCCGACAGACCACGCACGCAACCTGGGCTTCATCCTGGACTCCTCCCTCTCCATGACCAGGCAAGTCAACACCGTCTCCTCGGCGTGCTTCAACATCCTACGCATGCTACGGAAGATCTTCTGGTGGATCCCCACCGAGACCAGGAAGACCGTCACCCAGGCCCTCGTCACCAGTCGACTGGACTACGGCAACGTCCTCTACGCCGGTACCACCGCCAAGCTCCAGAAGAGACTCCAGCGGATCCAGAACGCCTCAGCCAGACTCATCCTCGACATCCCACGAACCAGCCACATCTCCGGACATCTCAGAGACCTGCATTGGCTCCCCGTCAACAAAAGAATCACCTTCCGCCTCCTCACCCACGCACACAAAGCCCTACATGACCAAGGCCCGAGCTACCTCAACAACCGAATCAACTTCTACCCTCCCAAACGCCACCTCCGTTCAGCCAACCACGCCCTCGCCGCCGTCCCCCGCATCCGAAGAGCGACAACAGGAGGAAGGTCCTTCTCCTACCTGGCCGCCAAGACCTGGAACTCCCTCCCGACCGACCTGCGCCTGACCCAAGACCACCTCTCCTTCAGGAAGAAGCTGAAGACCTGGCTGTTCGAGCAGTAACGGCACCCCCCTCCCCCCAGCGCCTTGAAACCCTACGGGTAAGTAGTGCGCTCTATAAATGTCTTTGATTGATTGATTGATTGTAATTCCTATTTATCACATAATATGCCTGTCCATGAAGCATATATGAGAAACTGCCCTGCAGGTATGCCTGCTTCTTGGGACAGTTCGTTATATAGGATGAGTATGCCGTCATGGTAGAGATCCCCCAACGTATGTATACCGGAAGCGTGCCGCCAGGTGGTCAAGTCTATTTCCGTTATTGTCCTTTTTCCTCTAGGCATGCCATAAGTGGCATTGCCGGTGCATATGTTGTGGTGTTTTTGGTGAGAAATAGGGATCTACGAAAGCATCAAACTTCTACTTGTAACAGCAGCAGCAATAGACCTGGTCTGCTGCTGCAAGGATGAAAAATTGATAGTAAGTTTTGTACCGTGTTTGGGATCCCTGCACCCGCTGTGTCCGACAGGTTTAGACCCGCCGCCCACCGAACCACCCATTGTAATTGCGATGCCAGATAATAGTGTTCTAGATTTGATTCGGTCATTCCACCCTGAACATTAGGTAAGTAGTTTTGTGAGCGCTATTCTATGTCTTAATGTATTCCAAATTAGCTCATGAAGCATGCGTTTGAGCGGTCTGAAGAAGGATGGTGGTAGATATAGGAGCAGGTTGTTGAAATAATAAAGGAGCCTCGGAATGACCACCATCTTAATATGTGCTATCCTTCCTGCAATGGACGGGGAAAGTGACTTTCAGAAAGTCATTTGCATTGATAATGACGTGATGGATTATTTCCGCTACGGTGGAGTTCCACGCCTCCACGTAGCACCTGTGCATCCCGCTCTTGCTCCCTTGCCCCTCCTACCACGAGTATGATGGCGATTCCTGGCTGGCAGTTGTAACTTCGCCGCATCTGTTGGTTCTCTGAGGTGCCTGGACCGCTGCTGGGTTTGTTTTACCGAAGTGACCGAGGAGGTTTTTTCAGAGACGCTGTTCTTCCGGACCACTGCGTCTTGAGATGCGGAGGCTCTGACGGGTGCGGAGGCTCTGACGAATACGAGGGATTGTGGAGGCTTGGCATCAGTGCTCTCCCTCCGTGTGTAGTCTGCTGTGGTGGTGGCTTGCTTTCCGTGTTTCAACAGACGATTTGGCTTTCCAGCGATATTTCCAGCGGATGCGCTAGCTGGTTTAGCTCTTGAAGACACCAGCTTTTCAGTGAATTCAAGTTTTTACCCGGGATTTAAAAGTTGCTCTGTTGTGGCCGCAGTGTGTAGAGGACTACGTGTCCCATCTTTCCTAGCCGGAAATTTCTATCTCCGCCCTCTTGTGGGGAAAAAAAAACAAAAAACTGGAAGATTGCCGGTGAGTGGTCTCTGTGGACTGGTCATCTCTAGTGGCAGGCTCTCACCTCATCTATTCTCATCTATTCTGTAACTTCAGTCTTTAATGGGCAAACTCACAGGAGTACGTGCCAGAGCCCGACATCTTCAAGCTAAAGAAGCTGCGGCGGCAAAATTAGTGGGTCAGGAGAGCAAAGAAGAGGTTTCTTCTGTGAGCTCTGAGGAAGAGACGGAAGAGACATCTGGCATCATTTGTATTATAGAGACACCAGCAGAGACTATGGATAGTAATCCAGTATCTGAAACAATGCAGACGGGGGCTCCTAGACAAGACTCTGTGCAAGCTGTCATACAGCTGAAGACACCGGCTACTAAGAAACCTCTAAAACAGTTTCCCTTGTTCGAGGCCAAGACTAATTCATCCGTAATTAGTAGCCCCAATCTGCTCACTCCTGGTTCAGACCCCGGTCTAGCTTCAGCAATAGTTGCTACAGGTATTGCATTCTCGCAGGCTGGTGGGTTAATATCAAATATGACTGATATAATATCGTCTTGTCCCTCGACGACTGTGGTCTCAAAGGCAGTGGCTGCTCCGGTAGCAACAGTTACAGTTTCAAACAACGGAGTAGGTAACTTGGTGAATCCGGCCACTGCTTATAAGGCGTCTGGTGTAACGGAGGGAATGGATATACTTAGTCCTATCTTATCTATGGATACTGAGACTACTCAGACTACTGGAACACTGCAGTTGTCGGTTAAAGACATGTTAAATTTGAAATTAGACGAAATACGTGAAGTCAAACAGTTCCAGAGGGCAGAGCTGGCCAGGATTCAAATTCGACTGGATAAAATTGAGGACCTTGTATCCACATTTCCTCCTCGTCTCCAGGAAGCCAAAGGCAGAATCTCAGGTTTAGAAGACGAGATGTTCGAGGTTAAGAAGGACGTCAAAAATGTCTCCAAAACGTCCAAGGCTTTGGAAGTCAAACTTGATGAACTGGAAAATTTCAATAACAGATCGAACCTCAGAATAGTAGGGGTTCCGGAAAAAATTGAGGGGACTAATGTGGTACAATGGGCTTCTTCTTTTCTGCTGCATGAAGTCATTCCGGAGTTTAAAGGGGATTTGACGATCACCCGAGCCCATCGGGTGCCTGCTCAGCCATTTCCTAATTCCACTCTTCCCCTTACTATTCTGTTAAATTTTGCCGACATTCGTATTAAAGAAACAATTTTGTCCAGGGCCATTAAACAAGGTCAATTCGCAGAAAACGCCACTACTAAATGTCGGATGTTTTCCGACATGTCAGCTGCCGCAGCTCGCCGTATAAAAGAGTTTGTAAAAATTCCTCACCTGTTTAAAGCTAAGGGGGCCCAAGCCTCAATTGCGCAACAGTCAAAACTAAAGGTGCTGATTAAAGGCAAATTTTATTTGTTGACAGACGTAGATAAGTCTCAAGATCTGCTTAGCAAAATGTCGCCTGGTTAGATTTTTAATACACCTCTGTGCTTTTTTTCTCTTTTCTTCTTTCTCTTTCTTAAATTTATCAGAGGATGGCATTATAATTGATATGGGGGAGGGGTGGAGGGGTGGAGGGGGGGTGTTTGGGAGGCTATGGGGTGTTATACCAAGACACCTCTATGGTAGGGGTTAAGACTCAGTGGCAGGCGTGGGCGAAGGCAGCAGGAGGATGGCCACAGGTGAAGTCTGGGGTGGGGATATGGGCGGTTGGGATCAAAAAGGTGAAAATATGGAAGTTTTTTGCAGTAGGATTGTTTTTGGTGAAAGAGTACTTTGTAAGGCTTTTTGTTGTCTATGGAAAAGTTGGCACTGTGCTATTTATGATGCCGAAATGTTTGATGCATATAAGTTGTAATATGTAGTATGTCTACTAATGGGGGGCTGAAATTAATTTCGTTCAATGTCAATGGCCTTAATAATAGGAAAAAAATGTGAGCCATAGAGTCATGGATTAGGACTGAGAATCCTGCTGTTATAATGTTGCAGGAGACTCATCTTTCCGCTTCTAAAAAGGAGGATTTTCCGATGCTCAAAGCATGGGCTTTGTTCCGGGGTTTTTCATGCGCCATCCGTTCACAACGAGGAGTCGCTCTTTTTTTTAATACAAACTTGGAGGCTGAAATTATTCAGACGGAACAGGACGGTCTAGGTCGTTGGTGTTGGGCTTCCTGTAGTTTCAAAAATCGACAAAGGCCTATTACCTTTGTCAGCTTTTGCTCTCCTATAGAGGATAATTCGCAGATTTATGACGCTATGTTTCAGTCTTTGTTATTGGTGGGAGGGGATATTGTCATAGGCGGCAATTTTTATATACTTATGAACCCTAATTTAGATTCTACCACATCCTCCAAGAGACAGTCTAAACCTGAATCCCTTAGGACTATGCTAAATATTATGTCAATACTCGATTTATGTGATCCTTGGCGCTTGAAAAATCCACAGAAAACTGATTTTACTTGTTGGTCGGGCAGGTTTAAATCATCCTCCTGTATTGATTTTTTTTTGGCCTCCAGACAGCTTAATTTCTCTTCTCAGAAAATTTGTCATAATGTTTTTTCAGATCATGCGATGGTGGTTATTAATTTTGCTGTGGGAGACAATACTAAAATTCCTAAACGATGGATCTTTAATAAAGCATATTTACAGGAGATAAACTGGGTTACTGCACTCAAATCAGAGATTACGGATTTCATTGTCCGAAACACAGGCACAGCTCCCGTACATATCATTTCGGACTCCCTGAAGGCTTTTATTCAGGGTATAGTCATAAGCAAAGATGCGGCTGAGTGGCTCGTTGTAAAAAATATTAGGAATTCTCTGTTGCAAAAAATTCACGATTTAACAACACAACAATACTGCAATCCAACTTGTAATGTTCAGAAACAACTTAGTGAAGCTAAGCGGGCACTTAGTGCCCATTATTTTTCACAGAGCGAAGAGGTTTTTCGTAGACAATCTCAAAAAGTCTATGAAGAAAGTAACTTTACGGGGAAATTTTTAGCCTGGCAGGTGAAAGAACAAGCTGCTACGAATATGATACATTCTTTAAGAAGTCCAGTTACTCATATTGAGACATCTGATCAGGCAGAAATAAGTTCAATAATGTTCTCCCACTATCATAAAATCTATAGTACACAGTATTCCATCGACCATCAAAATTTGTCTGATTTTCTGGGGAGACATGTACTTCCCAGTCTATCATTAGACAATTAACTAATTATGCGAAGCCCATTTTCCAGGGAGGAATTGGATTTTGTTGTAAAGGATCTTCCATTGGGTAAGGCCTGCGGCCCGGATGACTTTCCTGCAGAGTTTTTAAAGGTTTTTTTTTAGTTCATTTTGTGATCTGTTTTTGTTATTATTAAATTCTATGCTCGACGGTGGGCAAGTTCCCGCATCTTTTCATGAAGGTACGGTTGTTAAGTTTTTTGAAAAAGGGGAAAGAACCTAAGGACCCTAATTCATACAGACCGATCACGTTATTAAATTTGGATTATAAAATCACCACCAAATTATTGTCACTTCGTTTTAATAATATCACGGCGGATTTGATTCATCCCGATCAAAACGGGTTTATTATAGGAAGACAATTATTCACAAATACACATTTTTTGATTGAGGCACTAGATTACTTTGAGTTACGGGGGTTACAGACTTTGGTTCTACTAGTAGATGCAGAAAAAGCTTTTGATTTGGTGGTCTGGGACACACTTTTTATTATTTTGAAATATTTTGGGATCCCACAACAAATCATTAATTTAATACAGAATCTGTACACTGGTGCCACAGCTAATATAATAATTAATAAACTTTTAGCGGGTTAAATTTTAGTTCAGCGGGGAACTAGGCAAGGTTGCCCTCTGTCTCCTATTCTTTTTGCCTACTTTATTGAACCACTTGCTATTCGGAATTATGTACAGATTGTTCCCCTGGTCATTTCTATGGCCAAGATAAAATTATATGCGGATGACATTATGTTATTAATTAAACGGATCTTCAATCACAGACACAGGCTCTTCAGATTTTTGAGGAATTCAAGGCTTTAGGGGGCTACTGAATTAATCAAAAAAAGACAGAAATTCTGGTTTGTGGGGGAGCAGACCCAGTATTACATCAAAACCTGTATGGCTGTATTAACCCAAAACCTAAAAGATACTTGGGGATCTTATTTTCTCCTACAATTCAGGATTTATATATACTTAATTTTGTCCCTTTGCTTCGGAAGGTCCGCTTAATGTTTGTTTGCTGGGATCCACTACCGTTATCTATTCTCGGTCGAATTGCCCTGATTTAAGTGTCAATACTTCCCCTTTTTAACTTTTTATTTTCCACTATCTCAGTTTTTTTGCCTGCCTCTTTTTTCTCTAGAGTAGTATTTATGTTTTCCGCATTTGTCTGGGCAAAAAAAATGCCTAGAATCGACATACCGACTTTATACGAAGAAACTGAATATGGAGGCCTCTCATTACCAAATTTAAAAGATTATTATAATGCATACTTTGCGCAGAACTTAGACAGATTTAAAAATACAATTCCAGGTGTGGGCTTATTTATACATTTTTTCTTTGAGTTAATATGTTTAAAAATTTAGATCCCATCCCACCTTCTTGTGCTCAAATCACCTAAATTTGTTCGATACAAGACCCTGAATTGGTTTTTCAAATGACGGGATGCCATGCTTAAGAGATATTCCCTCCCCCTCTTTAATGTAACAACTCCCCTAATTGGTGCTTTTGCTTTTTTAAGGATCAAAATTGAACCCATACTTACTGTAAACTGGGGGCGCCCTGGGTTTCAAATGTTAGCCGATTTTATGGGGAACGGGTCTTGGTTAGCTGTTGATGCAATGACATGTTTAATCCCTGGCAACTTTTTGTTAATCGGGTCCTATATTGTGATTTATAAAACTTTGGCGCAACTAGACTCCAGTCATATTAGTATCCCTTATCTGTTGGCAGAAGATCTCTTTGTAAATATCTCAATAAAGAAACCTGGGAAATGGAAACATTGTTTGGCACAGAGTCGTGAGGAAGAGTTGAGCTCTAAAGATATACGAAAATGGCATACACAGGAAAATTTAGTGTTATGTATCGATATATGGAAAACTATTAATAATTTCAACTTTGGTTCATTACGTCGTGCCAACTGGCGTAGAATGTTATTCTTTAGCAAATGGCTTTTGTACCGCACTCCTGCAATTATCGCCAAAATGTATGATAATACGTCTGCTAATTGTTTTAGATGCTTTCAATGTGACCCAGCCAATTGGTCTCACATTATGGCTTCGTGTCTAAAAATGAAGTCTTTCTGGGATGAAATTTTTGTCTTTCTTAAAACCTATTATGCGATTTCAATTTCTTGCAACGTAAAATTATTACTGTTTGGTTTTGGATCCTGATTGCAAACTTTCAGATTATTTGGCAAAATTGGTCTATATTGTAATGGCTGTTGCTAGATCACTGTTATTGCAGAACTGGCGTTCATCACAGGTTCCGGTGTTTCAGGAGTGGTTTGACAAAATGAAAAGGGTCAGGAAATGCGAACAAATGTATGCAAAACGGGTTGTGGGGATAAAAAAGTTTGAAAAGATTTGGGGACTGTATTTCGAGTAACTTCCTGCATAATATGTTATATTGGAAAGAATGATAATGTAAATCTGTGAGATTTATACTTTTTGTATCTGATTTAAGACTGCAAATAACTTCAATAAAAATCTTTAAAAAAAAAAAAAGATAATGACGTGATAGCCCTAGTAAGGTTGCTGTCCAGGAGGTCCCCTTCCTCGCTGTATATCCGGATGCCTAAGTAGCAGAACATTGTTGGCTACCAATTGACTGGAACGTCATTGACCCTATGGGCGTGGTCAGGGATGTGGGTGGTAAATTGGAAGAGGCATAATTTCCCGCACTTAACTCACAGTCCTGATATGTGCCCAAACACGGTGAGGGTGCTAGATGTGACGTCCGGTATGTTCCCGATCTCTCCCATGTAGAGGAGTAAGTCATCCACGCATAAGAAGATAGCGTGTGTTTCCTCTCCTAATGGGATACCCCATGCTGTGGCCAAGGCCCTCATAGCTATGGTTAGTGGTTCGATGGCCAACGAAAATAGGAGCGGATAGAGGGGGCAGCCCTGCCCTTTACCCCTGCCTATCGGCGCTGGTTGCGAAATCAATTGGCCAGTTCCAATTCTCTCAGTCGAGTTACTATATTGTAGTTTTATCAATGAGATAAAGCTAGGGCTCAGGCCATTTATATACAGTACCTTGAAAAGGACGGACCACTCAATCGTATTAAATGCCTTCTTGAGATCAAGCACCATGCAGCCGGAATTAGGACATTCATAGGGGGCTTATCGCATGACTCAGAACAACCTGAGAAGTTGAGAGAGGTCGATCGATTCAGGAAAAAGCCATTTTGGTCAGTGTGTACCATATCCAGTACCAACTGAGCCAGTCGTCCTGTGAGTTTACTGGCCAGTATTTTGTAATCCACATTTAGTAGCGCCAGTGGGTGGTAGGCTCCGAGTTGGGTGGGGTCTCTATGTGGTTTTGGCAGAGTGACCAGCTTAGCCTCGTTCATGGAATTTGGTATTTGTGAGAACTGTTCTGCCTTCTCAAATACTTTCTGCAGCGCTGGTGTCAAGATATCCTGGTATGCTTTATAAAATTCAGGTGGGATACCATCTGGTCCCGATACCTTTCCTGAGGCCAAGGATCTAATTGCTACTTGTAACTCGCTAGATGTTATGGGTGTATCTAGTTCTAAGCATTATTCGGATGTCAGAGCCCTGAACGGGATGTTATTTAAGAAACTGTTTTGCTCTGAGTCCGAAGCTTCCATGGCTGTTCTATACAGCAATGTAAAGTGTGTCACCAGCTCCTTATGTATTTCATGTTGGGCATATTTCAGATCTCCATCTGCCGACCGAGGTGCTGTAATGGGTTTGCGATTGTAATCTTCCTGAACCATCCATGCAAGTAGGGTGCTGAAGCAGTCTGCTTTTGCATGTGTCTTGACTGAGTGCGCTGCATAGTTTATGTTGATACATGGAGTAATATTAATGCTTTGAATCATAAGAGCATCTAATGAATGTATCACTTATGGAAATTAAAGTCCTCTTTTCTGTTGAATAGAATCAGACTTGTTTTGTGGAGCATTGTCTTTTTTCACATGTTTGATATTTGAAAGAACTACCACGACCATTTCTTGAATGTACTGTAATCTTGACCCAGTTCGGGTAGTTTTATGGGTTAACCCCGTTAAAACTCAACATAAGAATCTGTCTAGCCGGACGTGTAAAGTATGAGGAGAAGAGTAATAAGAGGATACCCTTATGTCGGGATTTCGGTGTCTCCACACATCCATTAGTCCCCAGCTTTCTTCCCAGTCCACTAGCAGTTGAGCCCATATAGATGCTGTTGTGCTATGCAATGGTGGAACTGAACGGTCTAAGGTTATATCCAGTGAATTATTAAAGTCTCCCCCAATTACCCAGGGTACATCGTGCCATTTCGAGAGCACCAACAATATCGACATCCAAAAAGGTCCCTGCTCCGTGTTGGGCGCATATACATTTCCCAGCACAAGGCACCTCCCATCTAGTGTGCATCTAAGAAATATGTATCCACCATCAGAATCTATAATGACTTCCACCGTTAGGAGGGTGGTACTCGGGCAGATCCAGATTAACCCCCTCAGGCAACCATTGAGTAACTTGTGGCTAAGACTTGCACTTGCCAACTGTGCTGTACTGTGCTTGTTTCTATGTGAGTCTCCTGAATGAGGGGTATCTGTATATTGTGTCTCTTGGGATGACCATGTGTGATGTGAAGTCCACTGTTTAATTGCAAGCATGACTGGGTGTACACCATTTAATGTGCCTAAAAGCAACCACCATGGGTAATGTACTTGGGATGTAATGTGGTCCGGGAGGAACCATATATCAAACTCAATGCCAACATAGCTATCTTGTAATACCAAAACAGCAATCCTTGCAATAGTGCAGGGCTGCCCAACCTGGAGCGTAGCTCAGACAAAACAACAACTCCACTTCAGGTTAGTGGGCTCTGGAGTTCGCTGCCTCCAAAGAGCAGCAGTGCAGCATGTTCATAATTTTCCAAAGTTATCTACACCCTTCAATATGATCCTTTTGTCTATAGGTGTAGGTGACCCTTCTGAGCGTGCCAACATTTGAGGAACCAAGCCTTACCCCACCCCTCCAATCCTGCGACCCTCGCCTTCCTCAAAAAACCTCACATGTACATCCTGCAAACAAATATGGGACACTGCATATATTAGCGTACAGCTTTTCAAAAGGATATAGTATGTGGGGTAGCCGATTGCCCTTCTCTATCAGAGTCTCTGGGTAGGTCTGATATCTTTTCTGCTTCTCGCACGGCCTGCTGGCATTCTCTGATGATCTGCTCTAAGTCTGGTACTACAGCCAAATTTGACCCCTGGATTCTTTTCAGTTGCCTGTGCCATTCCGGTGGTTTTGCTATGTCTCTGTGAGTGTGACTTCTGCCCTGGCCCCAAGAGTTTTGCAGGAAAGCGTAAGGAATATTGGATGTCTTGCAGCTGCAGGTGTTGCTTAACTGCTAAGAAGGAACTGGGTTGGCATTGTACTCCAACAGTATAGTCAGGGAAAAAAAACACCTTAGCATTCTCCAGATTTACTTCCTTGAGTTTACATGTCTCTCTCAGAATAGCGTCTCTGTCGCGGTAGTGCAGCACCCTGAAAAGAAACGGGCGAGGACCAAACCCGGGTGCTGACCTCATGATCAGTACTCTATGTGCCATTTCAACCGAAAAGGATGTCAAGGATGCCGCTGGTAGATGTTCTTGTATCCATTTTTCTATGAATCCTACCGCGTCTTGACCTTCCTCTCCCTCCGGGAGTCCAATAAGGCATATATTGCTTGCCTGGACAGGCCTTCTAAGTCTTCTACCTTGTCCTCAAGGCAGTGTAGTCTGCTTTCGTATTCCCTTAGGTGTTTGCCCAGTGTGTCTATTAGTGGTTGTACTTCCATCAAGGTTTGCTCAGCAGTGGTGACAAACCCAGTCATCTGTTTTGGTACGGGAGACAGCTTCAGGCATGAGTGTTCTCAAGTGGGGACCTCCCGAAGCGCAGCCTGGAGAGTGAGAGCCCCCCAGGGTCCAGCCTCCTTCTCCGATGCGTTAATAGCATTGGGTCATCGCCCCCAGTGTATGCTCCTCTGGCATGTTGCGCCCTATGAATTCCATTCTCCTCTGGATTTCAGGTCACCTCTTCCCAGTGGGGGGTTTGTCACAGATCCGCACCTCCCCTGCTCTAGAATCCCAGGCCACCAATTTTGGCTCCCCCAGCATGTGAAGAAAGGGCCTCCCGCTGCTCCAGCAAGGTGTTCCCTCCAATTACTTCCCCCCTCTATGTGGCCCTGTTGCACCCAATCACTTCGCTCTTACCACTGCATCTTATGCATTCAGCGGTTCCGTCTTCGTCGCCGCAGGCCGCACTGGTACTCGTGCTCCTGCCTGATGCTCGTACCAACTCGCTATCCTCTGCTGGCTCAGATGGGCGTCTCTGGTGCAGATCACACATTGCATCACCCCAGGAACGTGAAGGGGAGAGGTAAGTGCCCCCGTACCTCCACAAAACAGGCTCTGCAGCAGCCGTCGGCCTCTTTTAGGGGGATCGCCACACAGCCTGTGTGCTTGGTTTCACACAACTACCCTCTTGCACGCCGACCTCCGGGCCACCTCCCTGGCTACCTCCGGCCATGTGAGATTTCCGTCCTGTCCCGGTGTCATGCATCCCTCCGTTCCTCCCAGGGGGCCCAGGCAAGGTTATGCTACCCTCCTCACAGGTAGCAGTGGGTGGGAGGGAGAGTCGGCTCTCTGGTACTGCCATCATTCAGGGCCCAGCCCGTCAACACAGCTTCCGCTCAGACCGGTGCCCTCTATTTGTCATCAGGTGCAGCTCGGGCCAGTGGATGGGCGACCACGGGCTGCATAACTGCAGGATAATGTCTTTTATGTGGCCTTTGTAAATATGGCAGCTTACGGCAATTCTAAATATATTATTTACGCTAAAAATGTATATACTCGCTGATGATCTTGATCAAAACACATTATTCTTGTCGATACTTTCAGTGCGCTACCAATATGGGTGTCGCGAGACAGTTACCTGACAGTCCTATTTTGATGTCTTTAGCAACCCGGGAAGAACACCCAATAACGGACGTGAATAGAGAGGTGATTGATTTTAAATGAAAGACGAATTACACCTGAAAAGTGCACACGGCAGATACGTGTGGGACAGGAAACTGTTCAGAGCAGCGGTACTCTTGCTGACTTAGCAGGTAAGGGACAACACGTTAGGGATAGAGGTGTTTTGCTAAACGCGGATGGGACGCTCTGAATTAGCCGGGGGGCTTGGAGTGCCACTAATGTTTTACATAATTTTGAGTAATGTGATGAATAGTTTGTAAAAAATACTAAATACGTGAAACTCCCAATACCGAAGAGTCGTTTTTCTTTAGTCAAATCATTCTACGCTAAAGTGCCCTCTTAATGTGAACAGACAGTAGGTTTTGTAGTTGGCTTTGTGGCACAATAATGACGCGGGACATTTGTTTCTAACTTTACTGGGAACAATTTAGTGACATAGGGGCCTATTAGCATGGCGGACGGACCTGCGTCCGTCAACCAACCCCGAGGTGGAGGGACCGTCCGCAGGGGCAGCGGCGGTTCCTCCGGTGCAATTAGGATGTGACTGCCACCCTGGCGGTTACATCCTGTATCTTTAACCTTGCGGCGGGTGCTGCTTGAAGCAGCACCCGCCGCAAGGTTAAAAATGCATGTTTTACATTTACATGCACAAAGCGGCAGGCACCGCGTGGTGCCTACTGCTTTATGCATGTAAATGCTGGGGGGTACCACAGGTACCCCCCATGTGCACCCCCCACCCCCGACACCCTGGGGGCCAGCAACGGGCCCCCAAACACCAAAGACCACATGCTTTTCCACGGCGGAAAAGCCGCCGTGGAAAAGTATATTGCAATGCACATCGTAATTTTGCTGACGGTGTCTTGCAGACACCGCCATCAAATATCCCTCCGCACCCCGCGGATCAGCAGCGGACGGACCTGCCGTCCGCCGATGGTCCCACCGCAATCCCACCGCCAGCGGCGTAACAAAAGCTTAGGGGGCCCCCCTGCAAGGTGTGATGCAGGGGCCCTGCTCAACTACATGCAATCTATATCCCTCACCTATCACCTTTGCAAGGACTTTCAGAACTGCACAACATATAGACACTTTATAGACACTTTCAGCAGAACTATTCCCAGATTACACAAATCTGCAGGCTGTGGATTGAGACTATGATGTACCTCAATGAAAAAAGGCCTATAGGCTGCACACACTAAATGGCATCGACCAGATGGGTGGTAAACTGGGGAGTAGGTATGTTACTGATACAAGAAAGAGAGGCATCTTCGATAAATTACTGTTGTTCTTAGTGTATGCAATGCTTGTACTGGTAGAGAGGAAATCAGAATATCTAAAAAGATCTTTTATTTAAGTGAGGAAATGGCAGAGCCAGAAAACAAATAACTTTATACAAGAATGAAAATCATTCAATCAGGAAGCTTATGTAGTGCACACACAAAAAGCACTAAGCACTGAGTACCGACAAGCTCAATACTTTGTTTCAGGATTTGGGGACATGGTAACCAGAAACCGTAAGGCTTTTTATTAAATCATAATCACATGGTTGAAGATGATGGTGCCTCTGTTTGAGGCAGCCAGTCTATCTAATAGGTAAAAGTCTAAACCCTGGTCTAGTTTGTCCATTTATCACCAAAGACAGATGTGTAGAACAGCAGAAAGAAGATGAAGGGAGAAAGAATTTGAAGAAAACAGAGCTTGCTGTAGGAAGAATCTGCAGCTCCATTCGCAACAGAAAAAGGCAAAAGCTGTATTATGCTACTACTATAATGGAAGCCATAACATTGTGCTGCTAGGGGTTTAGTTAGCTTACTCATCCATCAGGCCTCTTCCTGAGGGCGTTGCCTTCACAGAGTTTGGTAACCAACAGGGACTCTTGCCTTTTAACACAAGATCATTATAATCCAGCACAAAATATGAATAATCTCTAGTCAGGAACTCAAATGTTTTCTCCTTTTTTCACTGGGTGAGGCACTGTTGAGTCCTTGCCCAGCAGCATGGTGTGTTATCTGTTCCTGATATAGCAAGATGTGGTCTCACAATAGATTAAAACAGCTATTGTGACTCCCCACATTAAAAAAAGAAGGTCTTCCAATGGATGACAGACAATTTTTGACCATGTTCTTATTTGACGGTCTCAGCCAAGTGTCGGAGGGAGTGGTACATGAAATGATCCAGAAGCATGTTTGTAAGTTTTACTTATTCAGTGAATGTTAATTATGATTTCAACTGGGGCATGGTACAGAGACAATCACTTTTTTGCTTGAACCTGTCCATGTCCTATGATACAATAGATCGCTTTGTTCTTCTGGAAAGGTAGAACTTTTCCCTATGGATTTGAGATACAAAGCTTGGCTGCAATCAGTTTTAGACTGGGTTTAGCGATTAAGATAATTATCCCATGGGGAGGGAACTTTGTTTTTGCGCTGCCACAAGATTCTGCAGTTTATCAATTGCTTTTTAACGGGGATATGGCTGACTTTCAACTGGACTAGACTTTCAGCACTAAATAGATGACACCCAAATAAGGGTTCATCTGGAGGAAGGTAGTTGCCAGGCTCTGTTCCCATATTTTTATGGGCTCACAGAGATTGTGGCCTCTCAGTGGCAACATTTAACCATGGAATCATTGCCTTCATCCAAGAGCCTTCATCGGCAACCACACCAAGCACTGAGTTAGCTGTTGTTTTGCACATGCCTTCTTGTCAGTAAACAAAATACAGCAAATGCCTTTAAGAAAACTCTGATCACTTGAGCATGATTGAGTATCAGTACACATATAAAGGAGTTTAGCTCCAACTGTCAGTGCTCCACAGTGTTTTGTTGCAGGACAGAACCTCTCCAGCTCTTCAAAGCATTGTCAATTGTCTTTCTACTCACCACTGCTCCACAGTTTTCTCTTTGCCTACCCCTTAGTGTGTACTCTTCCACTCTTCTAGATTTCCTAGTCTTTCAGTTCGAAATGGTCCTCTTTGCCTTTTCAGTGCCATTATGCTATTTTTCTACTCGCCTACTATATTCAGCCCGCATGAGACAGATACCTTTATTATGGTGAGTGGACAGTGGCAGTGTCCCTGCTGCTTTTATGGCGCGTACACCACCCCCTTTTGTACTGCTTTTGGCCGCCATAAGTGTGGCAGGGTATGCTCAGACGTGAGTCCCTTGCTCACTTTGCCACTGGATTCAAGCAAGCCAGGCTGGAATGCCAGAAACCGGTCCTCTGAAGCTTGTTTCCGGTCCAGGGAAGACACGGCTTGGCAGTTCGGGCTGGACTGTTCCCATGAGGCACAGGGTCAGACTGATTTGCATATAGCCATGTCTGAACTGGGGTGGCAGAGTGGGCTAAAGAACGTTGATGTATTAAACTCAGATCTTTTGACTGGGTGTGAGTTTTTGATTGATTCAGATGCTCCGTCCATCACCACCCCCTTTTGTACCGCTTTTGGCCGCCATAAGTGGGGCAGGGTATGCTCAGCTGTGAGTCCCTTGCTCACTTTGCCACTGGATTCAAGCAAGCCGGGCTGAAGACGGCTGGAATGCCAGAATCCGGTCCTCGGAAGCTTGTTTCCTGTCCAGGGAAGACATGGCTTGGCAGTTCGGGCTGGACTGTTCCCATGAGGCACAGGGTCAGACTGATTTGCATATAGCCATGTCTGAACTGGGGTGGCAGAGTGGGCTAAAGAACGGTGATGGATTAAACCCAGATCTTTTGACTGGGTGTGAGTGTTTGATTGATTCAGATGCTCCATCCATCACCACCCCCTTTTGTACCGCTTATACGGTGCGAGCACAAGCGCATTCTGTGATTCACGGGTGATGGTATTTTAAGCTGACTGAGCTCATTTTAAATAAGTGTGGGGCATTGGGAGGAGAGCGATTAGGCTCCCTCCGTGTGCTGCTATTCTTTGCATTTTAATTTTAATAACTTGTTTTGGGGGCATTTTGCACGGCCGAGGTCTCCTACCTGAAGGCAGTTGCAATCACGGCACGCAGAAGGGCTGGGCTTGACCCTCCTTCCCGCCTCGTTCTGACACCGGTGATTAGCACCGTTTGAGCAGAGGGCGTGGAAGGTCCGAGCCAGCCACTTCCGTTGTGCAGAGGAGGACGGGCAGCGCTCTAGTTGTTAGGACGCTGGGGGGGGATAAAAGGCACTGGAACCCGAGCCCCCGTGGTGGTGAGTGGACAGTGGCAGTGTCCCTGCTGCTTTTACGGCGCGAGCACGAGCGCATTCTGTGATTCACGGGTGATGGTATTTTAAGCTGACTGAGCTCATTTTAAATAAGTGTGGGGCATTGGGAGGAGAGCGATTAGGCTCCCTCCGTGTGCTGCTATTCTTTGCATTTTTAATTTTAATAACTTGTATTGGGGGCATTTTGCACGGCCGAGGTCTCCTACCTGAAGGCAGTTGCAATCACGGCATGCAGAAGGGCTGGGCTCGTCCCTCCTTCCCGCCTCGTTCTGACACCGGTGATTAGCACCGTTTGAGCAGAGGGCGTGGAAGGTCCGAGGCAGCCACTTCCGGTGTGCAGAGGAGGACGGGCAGCGCTCTAGTTGTTAGGACGCTGGGGGGGATAAAAGGCGGATGTCTACTCGACAGCGCAGCGGGCGAGCGCAGCGGGCGCGACGGAGGCGCGCCAAAGTCGCGCCTAAGTCAAGCCCGTCTGCGCCCGTCCGCGGTTGAGCGTGGGCCAGGGCCATATTCCCTGCCCCAACGGGAAGGCACATACATTGGAGTAGGTCGCAGCTGCTGTCCCTCCAAAATGCCATCCCAAGCTCCTGCCTGCACAGTATGAGGGTGGAGGAGAATGCAGGCTGTGGGCACTGTCCTTTTGCCTACAACTTGGAAATGGAGGCTGAGAGCGAGCACCCCGACCTGGCCTGCGGCTTTCTGAATGTACGCTCTTTGCGGAAACATAAGCTGGATGTTTACGATTTGCTCACTGAGAAGCAATGGGATCTCGTGTTTCTCACGGAGACTTGGCTTAGTGATTGCTCGGCCCCTGATGTTATGGAGGCATTACCGGAAGGCTACACTATGATTTGGCAGGTAGACCCACGCGCAGGGGGGGGGGTAGCTATCGTAGCCAAGCAACGCTTACGATGCCATTTAGAGTACATCACCATTATGGATAGCGAGGCGGGTATCTGTACCAATAAGGTGAACGATGGCTATACTATAAAGGGCCTTCTGATTTATAGACCCCCTGGCCCTCTTGTCAGGTTTGGGGACAGCCTAGTAGAAGGCATTATAGAGGCTGCGCTGCGCAGGGAAAAGTTCCTGTGCTAGGGGATCTAAACATGCATTTGGACGACCTCACGGATAAAGCCGCCATGGATCGCTGCCAAGAATTACGTGCCCTTCAGTTGGATCAGAAAGTAAAAGATCCCACCCATCAGCGAGGCCACTTACTGGACCCCATATTTGCCAACTGGGGGGAAGTAGATGCCCTGACTCCTATCCCTATTCCCTGGTCGGACCATCACCTGGTACCTTTTACCATACGGATCCCAGGGGTTAGATTACCGGAGCCAGCTCCTTTGAGCCAACCGAGGCGGAGATGGGCCACTTTCTCCCAAGCTAAGTTCAGTGCGGCACTTATTAGAGGGGGAGTCCAGGGGGGGAATGATGTGGAAACAGCTAACACTAATCTATGTAAGCGCATTACCGAGGCGCTAGACTGTACTGCCCACTCTCCCTGGCTAAATTGGGTCGCCGTACTCAAACAACGGCCCAGTGGTATAGTGATGAGCTTCGGGTGGCTAAAGCCGTACTTAAGCGCGCTGAAAGGCAGTGGCGGGTGGCATTTGCCACGCAAGCCAAGGAGCAATATTTAACTGGGAGGCGGGCTTATCATGGGTTAATTAGGAAGGCCAAGGCGGCATATTATCCCAACAGGATCAGGGAGGCAAAGAATTCCATGAAAGAATTGTTCTTAATATACAAAACTCTTTCGGGTGGGTAGTCTTCCACTGTGTCAGATGACTGCTCAGTGGAGTCTTGCAATCGGATTGCGAACTTCTTCGCCGAAAAAGTAGCAAAAATATACTCTGCCTTCCCTAGCCATTCCACAACAGGTTCTGAGTTTGTAGAATCTCCTAGGGAAAGGGGGGACCAATACATGTTGACCAGTTTTGTTACCCCATCCCCGGAGATTCTCATGCAGATCTGTGGGTCAGTAAAGTCAGGTTCCCCTCGGGATCCGACCACATCAAACCGGCTGGTCGGCAGCCTGCCGGTAATGGAGCCATACATTAGACATCTTTTGGACGTCTCCTTCAAGACTCTGCCCAGAGACTGGAAACAGGCGGTGGTGCTTCCTCTCCAAAAGAAGCCTAACATCAGCTTTGAAAAACTGGAGAACCTCTGACCTATTTCCCTTTTACCATACATGGCTAAGGTGGCGGAGAAAACGGTTAATACCCAACTGATGGACTTCGTGGAAGAGGCCACCCTCCTGCACGAGACCCAGTTTGGTTTCCGTCCCCGCCACTCTACTGAATCAGCGCTACTGATGGTGGTGGAGACTATACGCCAGGGGGTGGATAAGGGCCAGACTATGGCTCTCATCCTTTTGGACCTAAGTGCAGCATTCTGCACTGTAGCTCATACCACCTTGCTACAGTGTCTGAATGATGGAGGGATATCAGGGGCTGCGCTTGAATGGATCCAGTCTTTTTTGACAGGGAGAGGCTTTCAGGTTCGACAGGGAGACTGCTACTCAAGGGAGATTGGTTTGGGACAGGGCGTGCCTCAGGGCTCGCACCTGAGCCCAACCTTATTCAATCTGTATGTCTCCCCGGTGGCGTCCATTGTCGAAAGCCACGGCCTGCACATAGTGTCCTATGCCGATGACACGCAGCTGGTCATCTCCCTATCGCGCGCGCCCAGTCTTGCGGTGGACAGATTCAGAGCCTGTATGCAGGAGCTGGCTACCTGGATGTCCGCCAATTGCCTGAAGTTAAACGGCAGCAAGACTGAGGTGCTCGTGGTGGGGGGGGGGCTCGTCTGTTTCGTCATCGGCATGGTGGCCACCCTGTCTGGGGGATGCTCCCACACCCTGCCAGGAAGCGAAAAATCTTGTGGTATGGCTTGACGCCGATCTGTCTTTTGGACCTCAGATAGGCTGTGTGGTGGGGGTATGCTTGGGCATCCTGAAAAGCCTGCGGAAAGTTCTCGATCTTCTTCCAACGGCAGCCCAAAGGACGCTGGTGCTCGCCCTTGTCACATCGCGCCTGGATTATGGCAATTTGCTTTATCTGGGGGCCACAGGAAAGGCCATCAACCACGTTCAGGTGCTGCAAAATGCAGCGGCCTGCTTGGTACTGAAGCTTCCTAAAAGATCGGCGTCAAAGGCAGCCCTCCAGGCCCTTCACTGGCTCCCAGTAAGTAGCAGGGTTGAGTTTAAGGCTCTCTGTACGTGCCACCGCATTTTGTGCGGTAAGGCACCGGCTCCACTCCAGGGCCTGGTCACCAGGTACGCGCCTATGCGCGCTCTGCGTTCCTCCTGTACAGGGCTATTGAAGGTCCCCAGGATAAAAAATGCACGCATGGGGGGCAGGTCCTTTAGATATCTGGCCGCAAAAAGCTGGAATGCCCTACCACTGGAACTTCACCTGGAGCCCTCTGAACCTCTACACGCAGTAAGCCGGGCCGACTACGGCGGTTCTGACTCTGTTGATTCCACTCACTACAGCGCGGGGACACGCCGTTGCGCGTAACCAGGCGATATACAAATTTCCCTTATTAATATTATTATTATTATTACCAGGCATTTTCAGATCAGAATTTCAACTAGCAGTGCATCACTCCAGGCTTCTGGTTTCTTTGCTATCACTGCCTAGTCTGCAGCTGGTCAACTCTACTGCTGATTACCATTTCACTCCAGAATCATTTGTAGTGGCAAGTTCGAAGACCAATCTTGAAAGGCAGAAATTAGACTGCCATCATCCTGGGGCTTGGTGCCCCCTCTTGTAAGCTATGAGGCATGCACCATTTTAGAGTGAGGGTGGTTGTATTCCATCCTCTCATGTCTGACAATAGATAGAGAGAGTAAATAACAGCTTCTCGTGGGGATGAGAGTAAGTAAACCAGCTTTCAGTGGCGGAAAAATTGAAATAACACAAAATGAAGTGGCTATTTTATCTTAATCTCTGTTTTCTTGGCCGGAGTTCCTTATGGCAGCATCATGAACAATCTCTACCGTTAAGATCCTAAATGACCATCAACTCTCTTTAGGTCCTAAAATTAGAACGGAAGTGAAAAGTTTAGTCCAGACTGGTCCAAAATCTTGTTCCGTTCTTTGGCTCAACAAATAGGGCTGCATTTATGAGGGTTAACGTTTTATTTTGTATGGCCTATGATAATGTCCTTCATGACAAGATAACTGCTGGACAGATTTAACGTGTTCCAGATGGCTCAAGACCAAGCATTGTGAATGATTACAGAGGGAAGAAAGCAGATTATGCTGTGATTCATGGAATTAAAGGTACTATATCTGGCTCATAGAGCTACTTATTACAAAGGTGATTTGTGCCTTAAAAAGTCATTAGAAGATGCTGCCCCAGAAGACATTTGCGATATTCAGCTCCAATGAGACCTATCTTGCTGAGATACTGTGAAAGTCATTCCAGAGGAGCCTTCTTTGCCATCTTTGTGGTTTCCCTGTGTTACATATTGCCTTTGGAAAACTGGGCAACTGAGAAACTGTTTAAAACCAGCCATTTCTAGAAAACGTGTAGCTAAGGATGAGTTACTGCTCTACCTGGCAATGCTGTTCTTTGTACAGTGGCCACCACTCCATCATAGAAAAATCAGCAGAATGTTAATCTATATTTGAAATAGGACATGCTCAGTTTTCTCCTTTGTGTTGTACTCCTCTGCAAGTTTCCCCTTCCTGTTGCTACTCTACTCATTTGTATCTTCTCCTACTAATATTCTCCCTCATGTGGCCTTCTCTTTTTACTCTCTCCTTCACATCTTCCCTGTCCTATGGTTTTCCATTCCCTTTCTCTGTCTTGTCTCACCCTCGCCTCTGTCCTCTCTTCCATGCTTTTTTGTCATCTCTCCTCTATTGGGTTGTTTGTCTTTTCTCTCTACCATATTACTCTTCACTGTGTCACCTGTTTTCCTCTCTCACCTCTCCCTCTCTTTCTCATGTCAGTTATCATCACCGCTACCTTTTCCTATCAGTTAATAATTGATTATATATATATTCAATGAAAAAACCATTGGTTATAGAACATATATAGTTAGGAATTTGCATTTACAAAACCTTATTTTACTCGCATAAAACCATTGAAATTCCATATATAGTTAGATGCGCTAACTATATATCGCGCACCCGCAATCCACTGCTGATGATGTCACATATTACATCATTCATGACATGGTTAGTGACATCACTGATGACATCACTGATGACATCTCAAATGACATCACTGATGACAACATCCAGTGACTGTATGTTTCTGTAAAGTTAAAATGTGTCTTACATATTGAAGAATGAGTGGATGTATAAGTGTCTGGAAGAAGGATTTAGTAGGTGCATGACTGACTGTATGAGAGAATGATTAAATGTGTCTTAATGAGTGCATGGGTTAGTGACTAAACTATCTTAATTTGTGCATCATTATATCTGTTGTTCTACAAACTGCTGCATGTGTTGATCAGTAGCTATATGAATAACTGTATGGGTTATTGATTGGTTGTCCAAGTATTTGTATGGGACACTGAGTGTGTGTGTATGGGTAGCTGGGAGGTGTGTGACTCTGTACATAGATGTGTGAGTAGTTGATTCACTATATGTATGGGTTCAAAACTGCATGTGGAAACAGCTGTATGGGCGGATGACTGTGTGCATTAGTGTATTAGTGAGTGAATGGATATCTCAGTGCTATATGTCAAAGTAAGTACATATGTAAAACACAGTACATGTGAGAGTTGACATATATAAATAACTGTGCAGAAGAGCCAGTGAATGTGTGAGTGGCTGTATGGATCATTGTGAACTTGTATCAGGGATTGTATAACAGAGTAAATATGTGTTAGTATATGTTTGAATAAGTAAGGTGTGTATAACTGTATAGTTGAGGAAATGGAAGTGTGATTGATTGTTTGCATGACTGACTAGGTGTGTAAGTAACTCCATGGATGAGTGACAGTCTGTGACTGTCTGTTTACACTGATTGTATCTAAGGTTATATTAGAGTCTGAAGAGGTTCATGGTATTATCACATGAATGATATCATCAGTGATGTGATCAGTAATGTCAAATGAGATGTTATCAGTGATTTTATCAGTGATGTCATTTGAGATGTCATCAGTGATGTCATCAGTGATGTCACTAACCATGTCATGAATGATGTAATATGTGACATCATCAGCAGTGGATTGCGGGTGCGCGATATATAGTTAGCGCATCTAACTATATATGGAATTTCAATGGTTTTATGCGAGTAAAATAAGGTTTTGTAAATGCAAATTCCTAACTATATATGTTCTATAACCAATGGTTTTTTCATTGAATTTTCAAGGTTTTGTAAATGCAAATTCCTAACTATATATGGACTATAACCTATGGTTTTTTCTGTGAATTTCAATGGTTTTTTAATAGCAAATATCAAAAGCTGTCAAATGTCAAGTACGTGATAGGTAAAAACGTTTTCGTGTTTATGCACGCTGATGTGCTTTGAACGCTGCCCCCCCCCCCTCCACTCTTTTCCCTTAGTAGTACTCTCTCTTTGCAGATAGTGAAGGGTAGTTAACGCAGACCTTTACCCCCGTTGTAATCCGTCGTACCTGCTTGTCTCTCCATTTGATTGATTGTTATCCAAGCATTTACTGTTTTAGAATTGGTTCTCTTTGGATCATTCTCTATTTACAAACAAGCACAAAGTCGCAATACTCTGTTTAGTCTTTGCAGATAGTGAAAAATCGTGTAATAAAATAAAAGTAATCGAGCAAAATCAGTAGACCACTAATTGGATCTCTTTTTGACCTCGCTAAAATACAAACATTAGGAACAACCCTTCATGAGAAATACGAAAATAGTGAAATGAACTGAGCTCCACACCATGAGGGCTGCAAGACAGCTCGACTCCGCCACCCACCCCGCCCAAAATAACGACAAACCCTATGCAAATATTATAAATATAGACAACACACCAGCAAAGAAACAGGGTAAAACATTTTATTAAATAACTATTTACATAACTATTTTATACTTTTTGTTGCCCGATCCGGCTAGCTCAATCGATCGAGCATGAAACTCATGCACTGATAGCAAGCGTTGAGAGTTTGTAGAACGATGGCTTCAGATTTTCTACATACGGTGTAGTGGCGCGAACTGGGAGGAGGCGTTTGGATCCTGCCCCTTCCCCAAATAAGATTTTCATACGTGAGTGTTCGTTCATGCTTTTGGTCCCTGAGTTGCTTCGATGTCACTGCCTTACACAAATGGCATAAGTCCTGGATTTTGAGTGCCATACTTCAGAGTTCTAAGCAGCGCTTGTAACACTGTCTAAACCTTATTTGCACCTGCTGCAGCTTCACTATTCAAAGTAAGTGGGGTCTGTTTGTGGACCTGACTGCATTGGAAAACAATGTGATACGGTGCCTCCCTAAACCGCTTGACGGAGGCCCCCGAGGGGCGGTGAGATGACGCGGACTGGGAGGGGGCGCTTGGCTCCTGCCCCCTCCCCAAGTCGTGTTGCCCTGGTGTGGCCTGAGATCGCCCCCGACATAGGCGGCCGGCTCCCGGGTTCCGGCGGAATTTTTTGCCTTTTGATGACTCTTCCATTCTGGACCTTGTCCCACAATCCGTTTGACCTGAAGACACGCTGTAGTGGGGCGCCCCTTTACCGTTTTAGTTGCCATTCCGCCCGCTTTTGGTACTCTGTGCCTCTTCCGCCATTCAGCTGTTTACCGCCCGCTCTTGCGACTACAGCGTCTCGCTCATCATGTAGTTGAGTTGCTCCCGCTCTTAAGATTTAACAGAACTTTTTGGACTGCTGAAAGCGGTTGTATTCCGACCGCTGGTTGGTGGAGACATTTTGACTATATTCTGGACCTGCGTTGTCGCGTAATGCGTCATATGACGCGCCGCGTTAGCGCACCCGGAAGTGCTCCGGTGCGCAAGGCGCAGCTTCCCGGAAACGATCCAGAGCGCGCCGCGCAGCGCGTAACGTAAGCATAACAGGTCATGTGACTTGTTAATAAAACTTTTCATTGGTTCATTTTACTTTTGTTTTCCTAATGATGTAAGACTAGGTCATGTGACCTAAAAATAACACTTTTCATTGGATTAAAACATTTTTTTTCCCAAACGATGAAAGCCCCACCTTGTTTCTGGATGTTTCAGACTGAAGCTGGCGTCACCATGAGAGCACCACCATCTCGTAGCTCCGTCGTGGCCATTCCGCAAGCAATCATGGCAGCCGCTCCCCACCGGAAGCCTGCGGGAGTCGAGGGCCCCCAAGACTTTTGTAGAATCTTCAAGGCTGAGGGGACGCTTTGGAGAATGGGACCCAAGCCCTGGCAGACAAGCGTCCGAGTTCCAAGGTGTCCCAGGGCCATTTTACTGGACCAGGCCCAAATCCGAAGAGCCGGCCGCCATTTTAAGAGTCCTGTGGCAGCCGCCTATCGCTGCACCGCAAGAGTGGGAGCAACTCAACTACATGGTGAGCGAGACGCTGTGGCCGTAAGAGCGGGCGGTAAACAGCTGAATGGCGGAAAAGGCACAGTGTAGCAAAAGCGGGCGGAATGGCAACTGAAACGATAAAGGGGCGCCCCACTACAGCAGACGAGCCTCCGCCATGTGCTTCAAAACTGCATACGTATCTCGTGATATCAAAGTTGGGCAACCAGTACACAACAAGCAGTTACGAGTCCCATTTACACCGGCGCCATTTTGGGCGCGGCCGGGCAGGTCCAGGATCTAGTCAAACATAACAAATGAGGCTGACGTCTCTGAAGCAGTTGACGCACAGCAGGACATAGCAAATAAACATGAAGTCTCTAAAGCTGTTAACTCACTGCAGGACAAAACAAGTGAACCTGAAACCTCTGGAATAATTGTCGCTCAAAAGAACAACACACAAAACTCTGTAGAGCCTGAAGAAAGAAAAACAGAAGGGCACTGTAGTTTCAGACACACTTAACACTAATGACTTAACAAAGATATTGTCTGTTTATGAAGCAGTTATCATGTTCACAGAATTGACAAAGAAGTGTGCAGACACCAATGCTATTAAGAAACACAAGGAAATCCCTAACGCATCAGCATTCTCGGAAGAGGTTGACACAGATAACATCTTAAGGAACAAAGAAAGACAAAATAAGGATGAGGAAGTTATCACTTTAGTTTTTTCATCAGCTAGCGACAGCAAGAAACACATTGTAATGGAGATTAGAGAGGCTACGGATGGATGAATAAATTATCCAAAGAAATGGCGACTCCCCCCCTTTACCAGATTAGCTAAATCTTTGCGTAATTTGGACATTAAAGTTATATTATTGTTGTTGTTGTTGTTATGGTTATAGTTCTGGTTAATTTCAGCAAGAAACACATTGTAATGGAGATTAGAGAGGCTACGGATGGGTGAATAAATTATCAAAAGAAATGGCGACTCCCCCCTTTAGCAGATTAGCTAAATGTTTGCGTAATTTGGGCATAAAAGTTATATTATTGTTGTTGTTGTTGTTATCGTTATAGTTCTGGTTAATTTCCATTCAGAGTGTCCTACACAGCACCACTCTAGGTAAACACTACTTTATGTAAAACCTGGGACATAGCACTCATTGAAACTATAGTTGGTCACCATGGGGTTTAAAGAAGGGGTGGTTCTTCACCTGGGTGCCTTCCACAACTCAGCACGTTGTGATGCCTTGGGACTATTCGCACAAAAGACAGCTTCTGACCATTGTTGTTTTTTTTAATCAAAAAATGTTTAAATATATTTACAGTTTTTGTTGCGTTCGTTATATTTAAAAGTTAATAAAGTTTTATAATCCTACTTTCTTGGAGTACTATATTTTTTTTAAAAATCGGGTGAATGGGGCCTTGAATCGGGTTATTGTCATGTGTGGGCTTTGCAAGTGTACTGCTACAGGATCGGACATTTCAAACTCAAATGCACGTTCTTTTTCTTACCTTTCCGAAGCATGGAGCGCAATAGCAGGCAGAGAAAGGGTGATGCACGTGTTGAACACTGCCTGGCCTGGCAAGTTGCTGGCAGTGCCCCCCCCCCGCCCGCTCCTGAAAGAGGGCACACACACACCGCCGCCCCGAGTACTTCACAAATCTTTAAAAGACCATGCGCTTGTTCATGAGGCTTAAATGGTTTATCACCCCTTCTAGAACCCCTGCATCGACCCTCTGACGTTTCCTGGAAGAATTAGCACGTAACACAATACCAAGCCCTGTCAGCTGAAACCCCCGAGGAATCGTGGGGCATATTATCAAGGGGGTTTATTTCCGCTTTTTTGGCTTTAAAAGCCAAAAAAAAGGAGATAAAATTATCTCCCTATTACCAAGCTGTCGCTAACACCAGTTAGTGACAGCTAAAAGGAGATAGCCACCATCTTGGGCCCCGCTTTGCATGTCAGTGATATTTATCACTAATGACATGCAAAGTGGGCGTGCCAAGATGTTAGCGACTGGAAACAGTCAATAACATCGCTATCTCCTATTACCAACTTTTGGAGATATTCGCGCTAAGCGCGAATATCTCCAAAAGCTAACACCTGCCCTGAGCAGTTTTTAGCCATGTTATCCAATGGAAGGTGGAAAACATGGCTAAGAGCATTTGCTGGATAATGCATGAATATCGCTGACTTTTCAGCGATATTCATGCATTGCGGCCGTTTTTTATCGCATTTGCGATAAACCTTGCTAATAGCAAGGTTTATCTGCGATAAAATTCGCCGATGTGCGGCGATAATTTTTGTCTCTAAACAAGTTAGAGACAAAAATTATCGCTAGTTGTTGGTAATATGCCCCCGGGTTTTTCCTTGCAGGAATCGGGAGGCGGAAGACTAGCACTGAAATCAGTAGTCTCACACCTGAATCGGGAGGATTGGTATGTCTGGATTCTCTACAGCTGGGGCCATAAACTACATCCGCAGGGCTAGGTGATAGCCTGGGTCCGGCCTGGACAATCGGACACAGAGGAAGAGGAGTGTCAGAGGGTGCGGTAGTGAATAGGGTGAAAGGGAGGTGTCGGGCGGGCACAGGGTGTGATTCTCAGGGAAGAGCAGCGCAGATGGGGGGAAGTATATGGCCCATGCATGAGAGAGAGAGCGGGGGTGACCAGTGCGTGGAGGAGATGCTTGCGAGGGTGGGGAGCCGTGCTGAGAATCGACGGTGTGCAGATAGTGGGTCTGGTCAAGGCATCTAAAATGGCTGCTGTGCACGACAAAATTGTGGCATTGGACAAAAAGGCAAGATGGCGCAGACAATGTTTATCAATAAGGATTCATTTATAACAAAATATTTCCTCGCAGTGACAAAATGGTGGTCAACACTTCCTGATTTCCATCGAATCGAACGTTAACAGACGTCACGCAGCAAAAAAAAAAAAAGCTCACGCACAGCCGCTGGAAGACATGTATCAACATATATGAGCCTCCTCAGCCACCCTCAGAAAACATAAGGGGTCAGGATACGTCTCCCGCACCCCCTTATACCTAGTAATTTAATTAAAACGAAACACAAAATGGCGAATTCCCGTTTCGCTACCAGTTTGCGGCCCAGTTCGCGGCCCGGGAAGCGCTTCTACCGTGAAAAATAATTTTTTTTTTATTTTCCCCACGGGACCCTTTAATAACCCCAACATCATTCCTAGGGGGTCAAGAGGGGTATACCTTGCCCCCTTTCATTAAATTCCCCCTTCGTTTTTCACCTCTTCTTCTCTCTCGATCCTACCGAAAGTGTCGGGACTGGCAGCAGCACAAGGAACAACACGCCACTAACCTTACTCTTGTCCCAGCAGAGACGATGATAGATGCTAAAGCCTAGACTCCCGGCTTGCACAACCCCCAACAGAGTAAAGAAAATACCTCTGTCTGACTTTGTGCAAAGAAGGGAAAAAAGGAGAGAAGAAGCAGATATGGAAACGTAGAGCTGGTTGTACTTCTCTGCGCTTCGTCACAAAATGGACTGGGTCTAAAGGACAGCTCTGTACACCTTCACGGGTATCTGAAAGGGGAACAAACACACTATTACCCTTCAGGTTCACACTATACTTAATACTAATATCAAGTGAGATTATGGTATCACTCACCACAACTCCTATTGAAAGGGCTTCTAATGGAAGGTGTCCTCTAACTCCTTTCCTCATCAAATGTCCTTTATATACATAGGATAATTCCCAAAGTCTCAGACCTTCAGTTCCACAATAATAGGTTTACACCTCCAAGCAAAAATCATAAACAAACGATGCTTCTAATTCTTCTGCTCTCCTGTCGTTGTTTTAACAGCACAACACGGACTCCGTTTTTCCCAAAAAGGATTTCAAAGTACATATATTTCATTTGCTTTGGAACTCGAGTTCATCTTTCCCTCTGACGGGCAAAATACAAATGCTTCCTTAGCGCAGCCGCGCAGGATCTATAAACGTTCTTCTTTGCTCTTTTAGCCGGTTCTCGGCTCGCGTTAGATAAACACGCGCGCACGACAACACGGCTAGATTACTCGCGTGTCACTGTAGCGCTGATGTGCACTAGAACGACTCCGCGGCTACCCTTAACTGAACAACTCTTCTCAGAGTCCAGGATACGATGCTACAATCGGAAGGAGGCGAGCCCGCGCTCCTTTTCATAATCACAAAAATACCGCTTGGCGAAAGTCCGCTTCACCACACAGTCTCAAAACACGATTCCTCTGCTAAGCTGAACTTCTTCTCGCTGGAATCCGGCGGGGATCACCATCCGCCCATCCTTCGACTCGAACTGCAGGAACAATTGACAAGCACCTTTCTCTGGGGAAGGAGGGGCTTAGTACTCACAAGACTCCCCCAGGGCAGTCTGGGAGTCGTAGTTTTTTGCCACCTGCCCGTTTTCACCATATAGCAGGAATTCAACCCTTTCATCTTCGTAATCGCCACAGAACCCCCTCTCGAGGACAGCCGTCCCGGCGGTCGCCCAGGCTTACCAGGATACAGTTCATGAAAACGAGCAACCAACTCAGGACAATGGAGATTACGCACAGGTTCCCAAGTCCTCTCCTCAGGGCCAAACCCTTTCCACTCAACCAAGTACTGAATCCGCCCTCTCACCATACGGGAATCCAGAATCGAATGCACCTCATACTCCTCCTGACCATCAACCTCAACGGGAAGGGGTCTATCAGACAACCTAGTACTAACAGGACAGGGTTGGAGCAGAGAAACGTGAAAGACGGGATGGATTCTCCAAGTATCAGGGAGCGTCAGTCGTACCACCACAGGGTTAATGACCCTCTCAATGGCATAGGGCCCCACATACCTAGGCTTCAACTTGTTCTCTCCCTTCAGGTGTAAATGTTTTGTGGAAAGCCACACCCTATCCCCCACCACATACTCAGGAGCAGAAGATCTCCTATTGTCAGCAAAACGCTTCTGAGAAGTCTGAGCGTTCACTAAACTGTGTCGGGCTTCAACTAATACCGCCCTGAGATGTGCATGATGTTCGTGTATGCTGGGCACCGGGGAGTGAACAGGCACCTCAAAAGGCAGTGCATTAGGGTGATAGCCATACAAACAGAAGAAAGGGGAACAGCCCAAAGTGGAATGAATGGCGTTGTTGTATGCGAATTCCGCCATCCATATCAAGGTAGTCCATTCCGTATCGTTCTGTAAGGCAAAGCAGCGAAGGTATTGCTCCAACGTCTGATTCAGGCGTTCCGTTTTCCCGTCCGTCTGAGGGTGATAGGACGAAGAGAGCCTAGCATCAACATCCAGGATTTTACAGAGGGCTGTCCAAAAATGAGAGGTAAATTGAGTACCTCGATCGGTGATAATCACACAAGGGATCCCATGGGCACGAACTATGTTTTGCAAGAACACATGCGCCAATTCTACAGAGGTAGGCAGTCCTTTCAGGGGAATGAAATGTCCCATCTTTGTTAAATGGTCAATGACCACTAAGATCACCGTTTTCCCCTCACACGGTGGCATTTCTACGATGAAATCCATTGACACTGTATGCCATGGTTTAGGCGGAATAGGGAGTGGTCGAAGCAATCCAACAGGTTTAACATGAATGGCCTTCCCTTGAATGCACACCGCACAGTTCATCACATAATGTCTCACAGCTTCTCTCAGTTTAGGCCACCAAAAAGTGCGATCCACCCCTGCAATAGTTTTATAGATACCCAAATGTCCACCCAATGGAGAATCATGGATCCATGACAATACTTTTAGTTGCAAAGGTTCAGTGGGGACAAAAATGGCTAATCCTTGATAAGCAAGATCGTCCTTTTCCGTTCGGTGGTCAGGATCCTCCTGTATCCAACCTTGCACGTCCATATCTGCAAGTGCCACCCGCACATCATCCAGGAATTCCGGTGTAGATATCAAGGCGATCAAGGAAGACGGGTTGTCGGTTTCCCGAAGGATCAGGGGAGGTTCATCTTCTTTCTCGGTACTCTGCTCTGCCGTTTCCCCGATCCGGGAAAGAGCGTCAGCTTTCCCATTTTGAGGCCCTGGTCTATATTTGATAACAAAATCAAAGTCCGAAAAGAACAGAGTCCACCTCAATTGCCGGGGAGTAAGAGCCTTAGCAGTTTTAAGGAACAACAGGTTTCTGTGATCGGTGTAAATTTCGACTGTGTGCATGGCACCCAACAGATAATGCCGCCATTCCTCACACGCCCGTTTTATGGCGAGAAGTTCTTTATCCGTAACGGAATAATTGATCTCGCAAGGGGTAAGTTTCCTCGAGAAATATGCCACTGGATGCAATTGACCTGTTTCGGGGTGACGCTGTGATAGTATTCCGCCAATGGCATACAGGGAGGCATCGGTTTCCAAGACGAAAGGTATCTGTGGATCAGGGTGGCGCAGGATAGGAGCCTGTGTGAACTGTTCCTTGAGATATTGAAACGACCTTTCTGCTACAGAGTTCCAACAAAACACAGTGTTCTTTCTTAGTAGACTAGATATAGGTTGAATTATCTTGGAGAAATCCTGGATAAACCGACGGTAGTAGTTGGCAAAACCAAGGAAACTCTGTACTGCCTTGACGTTCTTGGGCGTACCCCATCCTACGATAGCCTCCACTTTACTGGGATCCATTTGGAAGCCTTGGGCTGAGATGATGTACCCAAGGAAGGACACTTCCTTCACGTGAAAAAGACATTTTTCGAGTTTGGCGTACAAGGAATTTTGCCGTAGGCGATGTAACACAGTTTTCACATGATCCACGTGTTCGTGCAAAGTAGATGAATAGATCAAAATGTCATCTATATACACGATGCAGAATGTCTCCAGACACCCACGTAGTACCTCATCCATGAAGTATTGGAAGGCAGCAGGGGCGTTACAGAGCCCAAAGGGCATCACAAGGTACTCGAACAATCCGAATTTAGTTCTAAACGCGGTTTTCCACTCGTCTCCACTCTTAACTCTCACCAAATGGTACGCCCCTCGAAGATCGAGTTTTGTGAAGAATCGAGCTCCCTTCAGCTGGTCCAAGAGTACTGGTATAAGGGGCAGAGGGTAACGATTCTTTACCGTCATTCTGTTAATGGCCCTGTAATCAATGCATGGCCTCAATTCCTCGCAATCCTTCTTGGGAATAAAAAACATCGGCGAGGAAGCAGGCGATGTAGAATGACGGATGAACCCCGTAGCCAGATTTTCATCAAGGTAATTCCGCAAATACACGGTTTCTCTTTCTGTGAGGGCGTAGACTCGGCTACAAGGAATATCAGCCCCCGGAATGAGATCAATTCTACAGTCGTAGACACGATGCGGTGGCAGATCGGTGGCCTTCTGTTTGTCAAACAAAGAGCTGAACTCCTGGTATTCATCAGGGAGAGCGGTGGCACAGCAGTATGGTCCGATAGAACATCCAGAAGCCAGGCAAACTGAAGGCGTAGCTTGTGGTTCTTCCGTACTAGACATTTCTTGTCTACAATTCGCCTTACAAAACGCAGAGGATAAGGTTATAGTGCGTGCTGCCCAGCTGACTTGAGGATCGTGAAGCGTCAGCCACGGCATACCCAATATGAGACGGAACTGGGGCGCGTCTATCAAGTCGAACTGTATCATCTCATGATGGTTTTGATTTGTCTGCATCCGCAGTGCTTGTGTATGGTAAGAGACTGGACCAGATGACAACACCGTCCCATCCACTGCTTTGACCAGTTCCGGTTTCTCCTTCTTCTCACATACAATCCCAATTTTCATAGCGTATTCTTGGTCAATGTAGTTACCAGTTGCTCCTGAGTCAAGGAGTGCATCAATTTCCATAGCATCACTGGAAGTGACCCATAAAGTTACTTTTAGATTCATGTGGGCCACTGCAGGATGCAAGGTATTCGCGAGAGTAAATGAGATCTTTGGCGGTAAACAACCCAAGGCAGCGACCTCCTCCTGATTTGGGCATGTTAGTTTTCCGCCGGTCTTCCCGCTTGTACGACAGCCTGTGAAGGGGATGCCGTCGATCTTCCAGGGAATACGTTCCTTGCTCGACAATCTTTAACAAAATGACCGCCCTTTCCGCAGTAGAGGCACTGCTTAAGTCTCCTTCTTTTGTCTTTTTCTTCCTTTGAAAGGGGGCCCCTAATACCTCCTATTTGCATAGGTTCGACCCCCTCGGGCATCTTCGGGTGGTCTTCTATGTTACTCCGGGGACGTGGGTAAAAAAAACGACCGTCTCCTCTGCCTCTATCACCCCGTCTTTCCAGAAGGCGATGATCCAATTGGACGGTCAAATCAATCAGTTCTTCACAGGTCGTGGGAAGTTGTACTACTTGAGCTAATACGTCTTTAAGCTCCCCCCGAAGCCCTTGGTAGAAAATAGAGATCCTCTTAGCAGTAGGCCACTCTGTCTCGACCACGAGACGATTAAAGGAAGTAATATAGGAAAGCAGATCTTGGGACCCTTGTCGCAATGTCAATAACTCTCTATCCAGAGACAACATATGGAGTTTTCTGTCGAACAAGCGTCTCAACTCCAAGCAGAAATCATCAAAATCATGCAATACCGGATCATTTCTCTCCAGCAAAGGTATTGTCCAACTTGCTGCATTGCCTCCCATGTAGGACATCATAAACGCGGTCTTTGTTGTATCCTCTTGGAACACCCCCGGTTTGCACAGAAAGTGCAATCTACATTGATTTAAAAATGTCTCAAATTTACGGGGATCCCCGTAAAACCTTTCAGGAGGGGCCAGTGGAATTCCAGTATTCTGTATCACATGGACTGTAGGAACTGCATCCGAAGAAGAGGAGGGTGTGGACACTGTGAACCCACCCCCTTCTGCACCCTGGGACACAGGGGTGGTGGAAGTGGAAGGGGGTTGTAAAGTGGCCGGCTTGATATAAGAAGCCCCCTTGTTACCCTTACTGGACAATTCGGACATCTCTTTCCGAAGGACCCCCAGTTCCTTATATAGAACCTGACTCTCGGTGCGTGAAGTGGTGACTTCCTGCTGAAGAGCCGCAAGGCTCTCCACCACGGAATTTAATACACTTTCAACGTTCATCGTCCGGGCTGGGTCTTGTTACTTGGGCTTGTCAATCTGTCGGGACTGGCAGCAGCACAAGGAACAACACGCCACTAACCTTACTCTTGTCCCAGCAGAGACGATGATAGATGCTAAAGCCTAGACTCCCGGCTTGCACAACCCCCAACAGAGTAAAGAAAATACCTCTGTCTGACTTTGTGCAAAGAAGGGAAAAAAGGAGAGAAGAAGCAGATATGGAAACGTAGAGCTGGTTGTACTTCTCTGCGCTTCGTCACAAAATGGACTGGGTCTAAAGGACAGCTCTGTACACCTTCACGGGTATCTGAAAGGGGAACAAACACACTATTACCCTTCAGGTTCACACTATACTTAATACTAATATCAAGTGAGATTATGGTATCACTCACCACAACTCCTATTGAAAGGGCTTCTAATGGAAGGTGTCCTCTAACTCCTTTCCTCATCAAATGTCCTTTATATACATAGGATAATTCCCAAAGTCTCAGACCTTCAGTTCCACAATAATAGGTTTACACCTCCAAGCAAAAATCATAAACAAACGATGCTTCTAATTCTTCTGCTCTCCTGTCGTTGTTTTAACAGCACAACACGGACTCCGTTTTTCCCAAAAAGGATTTCAAAGTACATATATTTCATTTGCTTTGGAACTCGAGTTCATCTTTCCCTCTGACGGGCAAAATACAAATGCTTCCTTAGCGCAGCCGCGCAGGATCTATAAACGTTCTTCTTTGCTCTTTTAGCCGGTTCTCGGCTCGCGTTAGATAAACACGCGCGCACGACAACACGGCTAGATTACTCGCGTGTCACTGTAGCGCTGATGTGCACTAGAACGACTCCGCGGCTACCCTTAACTGAACAACTCTTCTCAGAGTCCAGGATACGATGCTACAATCGGAAGGAGGCGAGCCCGCGCTCCTTTTCATAATCACAAAAATACCGCTTGGCGAAAGTCCGCTTCACCACACAGTCTCAAAACACGATTCCTCTGCTAAGCTGAACTTCTTCTCGCTGGAATCCGGCGGGGATCACCATCCGCCCATCCTTCGACTCGAACTGCAGGAACAATTGACAAGCACCTTTCTCTGGGGAAGGAGGGGCTTAGTACTCACAAGACTCCCCCAGGGCAGTCTGGGAGTCGTAGTTTTTTGCCACCTGCCCGTTTTCACCATATAGCAGGAATTCAACCCTTTCATCTTCGTAATCGCCACAGAAAGACAAGATGGCGGCCGCTCCGGACTGTTTAGAATGTTGACAGACACCGGAGAGCCAATCAGCTTTCTGCGCGCAAAGTTCCGTTTCGCGAAAAGTAAGCGGACCGGAGCGCAGCCCGGAGCGCTGTTACAGATATATATCTTGTTTTGAACGTTAATTTATCAAAAACCACTGGAGCACATATATTGAGACCTAGCAAAGGCACATCGGGCTAACAGTCCCTACAATTTTGCCAAGTTTCGTGCAAATCCATTCAGCCGTTCGAGCTAAAAGTGAGGCCAAAGGCCCTATGGAAAAATGAATGGGAAAAACGTGTTTTGGGACCCCCCTTTTTTCTCGGCCCCCCCTTGATGAAACCCCCCGAATTTTCAGGGGCTGCTCAGAAACAAAATGTGCCATTTTCCTGAAAATTTCAGCCGATTCCGTCCACAAACGCCAAAGTTATTAGACATAGAATTTTCAAAAGTTCCATAGACAAATAATCCTAACTATATATACCCACTGGCGACACGCCAGTAGGTAATATATGTCTCTTCATTACCTCTTTTACTCTTGCTCAGATATCTCTCATTCACATAACTATCATTTAACCCCATCGCAGCTGGGCAAATTCCCATGCTGTGCTAGGGGGCGGGGGCGCGCACAGCGCCCCTGTGCTCATGACGAGGTCAGCTCGTCATGAGCCACGGTGGTCGTGTGCTCATGACGAGCTGAGCTCGTCATGACCACACCCGTTTCTTTAGAACGTTCGTACAGCAGGGGAATTATCCCAGCGTGCGAGCGTTCTAAAGGTCATGACGAGCTCAGCTTGTCATGAGCACACGAGCACCGTGGCTCATGACGAGCTGAGCTCGTCATGAGATTAGAAGGGGTTAATTACTTCTTTTCTACATCTTCTCTATACCTGTCTCTTTATATCTTGCCTGTCCCTTTATCAACTTGCTATCTCTTCACACCCTCAGCTCTCTTTCTAACATGTGTCTGTATCGCCATGCTCTCTCCTATCTCTCCACCCTATCTGTTCTTTCTCATCTGTACCGGTCTCTTAATTTACCCTAATCTCTCTCCTCACTGTCTCTTTGTCACCTGCCTCTTTTTCAGGTCCACCATCACTTCCCCCTCCTTATCTCTCTCTGCTTCCCTATTCACACCTGCTGTCGCTTAATTTCCTCTTTTAGCTTGTCCATTTCTCAACTTTCTTTCTCCAACCTGTATGTCTCTTTCTCATCCCTCTCTTTTGTGACTACTAATGCTCTCTAGGCTATTGCTTTCTTGGCTGTCTATTTATAGCCTCTCTCATCTGCCACCCTTTTTACCTCTCTGTTGACTTTCACCTCTCTTCATCTCAATCGATTGCCTGTCTCCTCCCTATCTCTGTCTCTTCTACTCTTCAGTCCTATTGTCACATCTCTCTCTTAATCACTCTCTATCTCACTCACCTGTCTTCCCCTCCCAGCCCTTCTCCCTCTCCCAAGCCCCCATCTGTGTGTCAATAAAGCTGTCTCTTTCCCATATGCCTCTATATCTTTATCACTTCTCACACAAATCTCTCCTTCCATACCTCTTATCTGTGTTTAACTTATCTCCCTCCCAACAACTGTCTGTCTCTTTCTCAGCTGTTTCTTTCTTACTGTTCTGGCTCTATCACTTCTCTCCCCTTCTTTATTACCTCTCACTAATGTTTGCACTTCTCTCTCTCTCTCTTTCTCCCTCTCACCTGTGCCTTTTAAGTAAGCATGGGCGGAAAATCCGTTACGCTCGCGGATTTTGCGGATTTTCGGGAAATCCGCAATCTGCGAGATTTGCGGATTTCCCGCAAAATCCGCAAATTCGCACGCAGCGGATTTTTTTGGCGGCGCGCGGCGTTGGTGATACAATTTTTGCGGCGCGCGGCGTTTATCATCGTTTGCCGAGTTGTTATTTTCGATAGTTTGCGAGTGCTGCGCCATTTTGGATCTTGCTGTGTGATCCCGCGGGAATTGGCGAGCGCGATTACGTCATCGCGGCTTGCCAGCGATAGTTTGTCAACGCGAGTACGGCGAGATCACGTCTCGCGGTACTTCGCAATTGCGAGATTTGAGATGCGGCGAGCGAAAATATAAATTTGCAATTCTGCACAAGAAATCCACCAGCAAGCAGCATAAACCTTCTAGAAATGATGATTTTTATGTGAATAACTCCTTAGTTTGACATTTGCCTGCACTTTTTTAGCGAGGAGTCCATTTTGGGGAGGGGGGCAGGGGGGTGGGAGGAAGGAAGTGCCCCACAGTCTTCAACTTCCTGTTCCTGTTCAGCAGGCTCCTCCCAGTGCTTTGTCCATCTCCTGGTCACTTTTCATTTGGATGTGGAGCTGGAAGGATTACTTTTTGTGGATGCTGCTGGATCTTTGGATTTGAGGCCTTTTTGACTTTCTTTGGATCACTGTTGGATTAGAAATTTTACAAGTAAGTTTGTTTGGGGCATTACAGTTGCTGCAACTAAAATTTTGGAATTTTCGATTTTTGGGCTGTTTTGGGGCCTTTTGCCCAGGGGTACTCAGTGGTGGGTGGACTGAGTCTTTCTGTGGGTTGTCTTGAACTTAAACATCATGGAGGCCATAGATGAATTGGGATTGTGCTGATTTTTCTGTGTTTTTCGATTTTTGACCTGTTGTTGGGGCCTTGACCAGGGGTAGTGAGTGGTGCATGGGCCTAGTCTTTCTGTGGGCTGTCTTGAACTTAAACATCATGGAGGGCATAGATGGAATGGGATTGTGCTGATTTTTCTGTGTTTTTCGATTTTTGACCTGTTGTTGGGGCCTTGACCAGGGGTAGTGAGTGGTGCATGGGCCTAGTCTTTCTGTGGGGTGTCTTGAATTTAAACATCATGGAGGGCATGGATGGAATGGGATTGTGCTGATTTTGCAGTGTTTTTCGATTTTTGGGGGTGTTCATGGGGAGGGACATGCCATGTGGCTGGTGGCCATTTTGAGTGCAGCTACAGGCCCTGGCCATGTGCTGGCAGGCAAGTGGCCATTTTGAATGCAGGCTTTCTTGTTAGGCCTCCAACCATTTTGCCTACTTTTCAACCTTTATTTATGCCCAGGGGTAGTGAGTCTTGCATGGGCCTAGTCTTTCTGTGGGTTGTCTTGAATTTAAACATCATGGAGGCCATGGATTGAATGGGATTGTGCTGATTTTGCAGTGTTTTTCGATTTTTGGGGGTGTTCATGGGGAGGGACATGCCATGTGGCTGGTGGCCATTTTGAGTGCAGCTACAGGCCCTGGCCATGTGCTGGCAGGCAAGTGGCCATTTTGAATGCAGGCTTTGTTGTTAGGCCTCCAACCATTTTGCCTACTTTTCAACCTTTATTTATGCCCAGGGGTAGTGAGTCTTTCATGGGCCTCGTCTTTCTGTGGGTTGTCTTGAATTTAAACATCATGGAGGCCATGGATGGAATGGGATTGTGCAGATTTTTCTGTGATTTTCGTTTTTTGGGCCTGTACTTGTGGCCTTTTCACCAGGGGTATTTGAGTCTAGCATGGGCCTAGTCTTTATGTGGGCTGTCTTGAATTTAAACATCATGGAGGCCATGGATGGAATGGGATTGTGCTGATTTTGCAGTGTTTTTCGATTTTTGGGGGTGTTCATGGGGAGGGACATGCCATGTGGCTGGTGGCCATTTTGAGTGCAGCTACAGGCACTGGCCATGTGCTGGCAGGCAAGTGGCCATTTTGAATGCAGGCTTTGTTGTTAGGCCTCCAACCATTTTGCCTACTTTTCAACCTTTATTTATGCCCAGGGGTAGTGAGTCTTGCATGGGCCTAGTCTTTCTGTGGGTTGTCTTGAATTTAAACATCATGGAGGCCATGGATTGAATGGGATTGTGCTGATTTTGCAGTGTTTTTCGATTTTTGGGGGTGTTCATGGGGAGGGACATGCCATGTGGCTGGTGGCCATTTTGAGTGCAGCTACAGGCCCTGGCCATGTGCTGGCAGGCAAGTGGCCATTTTGAATGCAGGCTTTGTTGTTAGGCCTCCAACCATTTTGCCTACTTTTCAACCTTTATTTATGCCCAGGGGTAGTGAGTCTTGCATGGGCCTAGTCTTTCTGTGGGTTGTCTTGAATTTAAACATCATGGAGGCCATGGATGGAATGGGATTGTGCAGATTTTTCAGTGATTTTCGTTTTTTGGGCCTGTACTTGTGGCCTTTTCACCAGGGGTATTTGAGTCTAGCATGGGCCTAGTCTTTATGTGGGCTGTCTTGAATTTAAACATCATGGAGGCCATGGATGGAATGGGATTGTGCTGATTTTGCAGTGTTTTTCGATTTTTGGGGGTGTTCATGGGGAGGGACATGCCATGTGGCTGGTGGCCATTTTGAGTGCAGCTACAGGCACTGGCCATGTGCTGGCAGGCAAGTGGCCATTTTGAATGCAGGCTTTGTTGTTAGGCCTCCAACCATTTTGCCTACTTTTCAACCTTTATTTATGCCCAGGGGTAGTGAGTCTTGCATGGGCCTAGTCTTTCTGTGGGTTGTCTTGAATTTAAACATCATGGAGGCCATGGATTGAATGGGATTGTGCTGATTTTGCAGTGTTTTTCGATTTTTGGGGGTGTTCATGGGGAGGGACATGCCATGTGGCTGGTGGCCATTTTGAGTGCAGCTACAGGCCCTGGCCATGTGCTGGCAGGCAAGTGGCCATTTTGAATGCAGGCTTTGTTGTTAGGCCTCCAACCATTTTGCCTACTTTTCAACCTTTATTTATGCCCAGGGGTAGTGAGTCTTGCATGGGCCTAGTCTTTCTGTGGGTTGTCTTGAATTTAAACATCATGGAGGCCATGGATGGAATGGGACTGTGCAGATTTTTCTGTGATTTTCGTTTTTTGGGCCTGTACTTGTGGCCTTTTCACCAGGGGTATTTGAGTCTAGCATGGGCCTAGTCTTTCTGTGGGCTGTCTTGAATTTAAACATCATGGAGGCCATGGATCGAATGGGATTGTGCTGATTTTGCAGTGTTTTTCGATTTTTGGGGGTGTTCATGGGGAGGGACATGCCATGTGGCTGGTGGCCATTTTGAGTGGAGCTACAGGCACTGGCCATGTGCTGGCAGGCAAGTGGCCATTTTGAATGCAGGCTTTGTTGTTAGGCCTCCAACCATTTTGCCTACTTTTCAACCTTTATTTATGCCCAGGGGTAGTGAGTCTTGCATGGGCCTAGTCTTTCTGTGGGTTGTCTTGAATTTAAACATCATAGAGGCCATGGATGGAATGGGATTGTGCTGATTTTGCAGTGTTTTTCGATTTTTGGGGGTGTTCATGGGGAGGGACATGCCATGTGGCTGGTGGCCATTTTGAGTGCAGCTACAGGCACTGGCCATGTGCTGGCAGGCAAGTGGCCATTTTAAATGCAGGCTTTGTTGTTAGGCCTCCAACCATTTTGCCTACTTTTCAACCTTTATTTATGCCCAGGGGTAGTGAGTCTTGCATGGGCCTAGTCTTTCTGTGGGTTGTCTTGAATTTAAACATTATGGAGGGCATGGATGGATTGGGATTGTGCTGATTTTGCAGTGTTTTTCGATTTTTTTGTGCTCTATAACTGAACTGATGTTCCTCTGTCTTCCATTTTTTTTAGGTGCACAAGACTCAAGAGAACCACCAGTGCCAGGAAGAAGTCCTGCAGCGGTGTGTGTGTGCAGCATTACGTCACGCGACGTCACGTCTGGCCTCAGACAACTCTACAATTCGTGCAACTGCGGCCTGCTGTCTGACCTGCTCTGAAGAAGATGGCCCCGCCCCCAAAGAAAGTTCTCCGTAGCTCCTCTAGCAAGAAAGTTGCTAGTAAGGAGCAGAAGAAGCAAGTTACCAAGGAGGCTGGTGTGCCACCCGCCACTTTTTTTGGGAGCAAAAAAAAAAGTACGCCTGCAGCAGCAGGATCTGCTGGGGACCAAGCTGGGAGCAGCACCCCTGCTCCATTGGGTTCAGTGCCTCCACCACCACGCCAACTTAAGTCAAAGCCCTTGAGTGCTTCAGAGGCAGTCAGTGTACTTCTCCAATCACCATCGACCAGTGATGTTGGCTCATCGCAAGAAAGTAGCAGCAATGTCCCTGAATCAACACAGGTTGTTGTAACTCATCTGACAAGTGTTGAACAACCACAGCCGCAACAACAACACCATGTGCAAGTACACGCCCAAGTACATGTGGAAGGAGAGGCAGCAAAAGGAGATGCGCAAGCAAAGGTGCATGGAGGTTCACAAGTGCCCACAATAGTTGTTCCTCCCGAAGTAGGGGCACATTTGGAAATCGACAATGAAGCCGAGGTATCATTGGAAGCCACTCCTCCTGATGATCATTCATTGTCTTCCACATCCCTAGCAAGGAAAAGATCAAGGGGGGTGTCTACATCTTCTTCAAGCCCACCTCGTTCTGATGCAAGTGATCCGTCTTGGGAACCACAACTGCGGTCTGACAGTGAGGCACACCATGATCTGACACCGGTACCTAAGCGTAAAAGGAAGGTCGTCCAAAAACTCAAACCTATGGAGTGTGATGAGGCTCACCAAGAAGTGACAGATACTGCTGGTGATGAAGCCTCTCACGATGACGACGAGCCAGTCATCACAAAGGTCACTGCAGCCCCACCGGGCATGCAGCAAAGAGACATTTTGACCCTATCCCGAGAAGCTGCTGAGCGTGATGATGATGTCGGCGAGGAGGCAATGGAAATGGAATCATTAGATTTGGAGTTAAGTAGTACACCAAAACCTACCGCTTCCATATTTCTTCGCAAGAAGGTACCCACCTCGTCCTCGACCTCAATTCGTGGTGGTGAAAGTGCAAAACGTACTGAAGTTCGGCAATCCACATCCTCCACTTCATCTGACATTAGCAGCAGGACCACCACCACCAGTATCGCCGCCTCCTCCGGCCCCCGAAGACATTTCAAGTCTCCAGTTTGGGACTTCTTTAGTGTTTGCCCAAAAAAGGAAAACGTAGCCATTTGTAGCCTTTGTAAGCTTCGAGTTAGTCGTGGTAAGCTTGGTTCTAACTATGGTACCGGAGGCCAGAGAGGTCATCTTGAGAGAAGGCACGCTGTCCAATGGTTTCCGCACCTAGAGGCGGTCAAGAAAGCCGGAATTGCACGTAATGAAAACGTTGATTTTTCATCTGCTGATGACGAGGAGGTAGAAGAAGACGATTCAAACACTTCACTTACACCCAGTTCCCATGTCAGCAGCACACCCCATGGGAGCCACACTAAGAGTGTGGGAGAGAGTGAGACATCAATGCGGAAAAGTTCATCAGCGAGCGTAACTGGGTCGAAGAGATCATCATCATCCCGTAAATCATTGGTCCAGGGCAACATTAAAAAGATGTTGTTTACAGAAGCGCAATATGAACGCAACCACCCAATGACCCGTCTGTATAACACTAAGCTGGCTAAAATGCTAGCTCTGGACCTTCTCCCTTTTTCTTTTGTAGAAGGGGTTGGTTTTCTAGAATTAGTGACAGCGCTCTGCCCTAAATGGAAGGTTCCTAGCCGGTTCTATTTTGCCCGAGTTGCGGTTCCAGCACTACATGAAGATGTTCTGAAGGTGATTGGGGCAGCTTTGCAGAAGAGTGCTGCTCACACTATACATCTGACAACAGACATGTGGACCAGTGGCGCAGGCGCTGATTACATGTGCATCACTGCACACTGGGTCTCTTTTTCAGGGGCTAAAGCAAAGCTAAACTCAGGTGTTGACACTAACATTGTTTTTAAAGGTGCTCGGAAACATGCAACACTAGCCATGTTTGGTTTGGAGAAACGTCACACAGCAGAAAACATTTTGGATGTCTTTAACACAAAGGTCCTTAACTGTCTGTCCCCACTAAAACGCAAGGTTGGTTATGTTTCCACGGACAATGGCGCCAATATAGTTAAGGCCATGAGGGACGGTTACTATTTCAGAGTGCCGTGTTTGGCGCACTGTATAAACCTGGTTGTCCAAAAATTCTTGGGTAATAAACGCAGTGCAGCGTACAGTGTATTGGAGACCTGCCGAAAAATTTGCAAGCATTTCAGGCATTCTTTTAAGGCCCGGAAGCAGCTGAGGAGCATGCTATATCAATGTCAAATGCCAGTGAAAGCACTCATCCAGGAGGTGGTAACACGTTGGAACTCAACCTTCTACATGCTTGAGCGTCTGTATGAGCAGTATACGGAACTCGATCAATATTTCTTGAAAGAGGGTATAGAGGAGCTGAGGATGGGTGGGCCGCAATGGAACATAGTTGAAAGCCTAACACGCATGCTTCGTCCTTTTGAGGTCTTCACGCGTGCAGTCAGCAAGGAGGACTCTAATTTGGGAAAAGCTATCCCATTGTTGTACATGCTGGAGGACCAACTGAAGGAGGTGTGTTCTGTGTTTGGAAAAGATGACAAAAAGCAAGACTCTTTGCTACTGGCTGAGCAATTATTAGAGCTCCTACAAGGTGATGAACGTCTTAAAAAGATCCACTCAGAACAGCATTACATTTGTGCTACTATTCTGGATCCACGCTACAAAAAGGCGCTGGCAGGCAGAGCATTCTTTCCTTTTGGTGATGAAGATGTTACAAAGTACAAACGTTGGCTAGCCTTGTCAGCCAAGAAGTTTGAAACAGAACGGCTGGAAATTGAAGGAAATGGCAGTACATCAGCAGGCCATCCCCAGTCAAAACAATCCACTTCTGCACCTGTGGCTGTGGCACAAGTGACCTCTCAGCCGTTAAAGACACCGGCAACCGGATCATCTGCACGAAAGACAACAGAAACATTGGAGGCTGAAGAGGATTGGCTAGCTCTGCGTGGGTTTGGTTCTCAAAAGGTCAGAGGCACAGCAAGAGCTAAGCAAAGTGGAGGAACCTTGGAGGAGGACCTTGAGTCGATGGTGAAGGACTATCTGAATGACTCCACAGAGGTCTATGTTAATTCTGACCCATTGGCGTATTGGCATGGGAAAAAAGAATTGTGGCCACAGCTCACCAACCTGGCTTTAAACTACTTGTCTTGCCCACTCGCAAGTGTGTCTTCTGAACGGGTTTTCAGTGCGGCTGGTGGGATTGTAACTCCCAAACGGAGCCGCCTCTCGCCCAAAAATGTGGAGAGGTTAACAATGATCAAGATGAATCAGCACCTCATACCACCAGATTTCAGAGTACGAGAGAGCGTGCCGGATGAAGAGGAGGTGGCCAGCAACATAGATGAGGGAATTTCTACTCTGTCAGGTGACACTGACCTCACCCTGGCTGAATTCGCAGAGTATGATGACGAAGCCTTATTCTTATTCCTGGACCGTGATACCGACTTCGAGCCCTGAAAATGAGACAACGAATCAATAACTTTCTTTTTCATCCTTATTCACTTTTATTCCTGTGTGTCTGTCTTTCTTTGTTGTGCACAGTTAATATAATTCAAACTTTAATCAGATAATCACAAAAACAAGCCCATCAGCAGAACTGTCTTCACTTGTTTGCTAATTTATTTGAAGGTGCCGCAGTCTGCATTCCTCAGGTTCACAAGTTCAGAAGAACATGCTCCTCTATCCTCCTCCTCCAGACTCCTATTTCCATCAAAGCAGAGGGCTGGTTTACGCCCAATGAAGAAAGACTCAGCACTTGTGGGGGTGTTGTTCTACCTCTTTGCAGGTGAGTTGACGGGTCTGGGGCCATTGCTGGGAAGCACTAAAAGTGGTTTGGACCAAATCCGAGGCGGAAATTTTTTTGTGTTTTTGATGACTTGCTTGCCTTTGAGGTGCTCTTAGGGGGGGTTCCGTCTGTTTGTGGGTGAGTTTCGTGGTCTGGGAGCATTGCTGGGACACTCTAATCTTGATTGCATTTGCTTTTCAGGAAATCCGTCGTGCCAACCCCGACTTATGGCCTAGCTACGCAGCGCGTTTGGACCGAAGGCCCAGAAATATTGCAAGTATGAGATTTTGCTTTTGGCCTGTTTGGGGGTGTTATGCTTCTTGGCGGGTGGGTTGACGGGTCTTGGGGCATTCCTGGGAAGGTCTAATACCGGGTAGAAGTGGTTGGGACAAAATCCAGGCCGATTTTTTTTTTGGCTATTTCTGACATTTTGCTCTATGTAGCGTTTTCGGGGGCCTTTTTGGGGGGCTTCCTGGTGTTTGTGGGTGAGTTTCGTGGTCTGGGAGCACTGCTGGGACACTCTAATCTTGATTGCATTTGCTTTTCAGGAAATCCGTCGTGCCAACCCCGACTTATGGCCTAGCTACGCAGCACGTTTGGACTGAAGGCCCAGAAATATTGCAAGTATGAGATTTTGCTTTTGGCCTGTTTGGGGGTGTTATGCTTCTTGGCGGGTGGGTTGCCGGGTCTTGGGGCATTCCTGGGAAGGTCTAATACCGGGTAGAAGTGGTTGGGACAAAATCCAGGCCGATTTTTTTTTTGGCTATTTCTGACATTTTGCTCTATGTAGCGTTTTCGGGGGCCTGTTTGGGGGGCTTCCTGGTGTTTGTGGGTGAGTTTCGTGGTCTGGGAGCACTGCTGGGACACTCTAATCTTGATTGCATTTGCTTTTCAGGAAATCCGTCGTGCCAACCCCGACTTATGGCCTAGCTACGCAGCGCGTTTGGACTGAAGGCCCAGAAATATTGCAAGTATGAGATTTTGCTTTTGGCCTGTTTGGGGGTGTTATGCTTCTTGGCGGGTGGGTTGCCGGGTCTTGGGGCATTCCTGGGAAGGTCTAATACCGGGTAGAAGTGGTTGGGACAAAATCCAGGCCGATTTTTTTTTGGGCTATTTCTGACATTTTGCTCTATGTAGCGTTTTCGGGGGCCTGTTTGGGGGGCTTCCTGGTGTTTGTGGGTGAGTTTCGTGGTCTGGGAGCACTGCTGGGACACTCTAATCTTGATTGCATTTGCTTTTCAGGAAATCCGTCGTGCCAACCCCGACTTATGGCCTAGCTACGCAGCGCGTTTGGACCGAAGGCCCAGAAATATTGCAAGTATGAGATTTTGCTTTTGGCCTGTTTGGGGGTGTTATGCTTCTTGGCGGGTGGGTTGCCGGGTCTTGGGGCATTCCTGGGAAGGTCTAATACCGGGTAGAAGTGGTTGGGACAAAATCCAGGCCGATTTTTTTTTTTTGGCTATTTCTGACATTTTGCTCTATGTAGCGTTTTCGGGGGCCTGTTTGGGGGGCTTCCTGGTGTTTGTGGGTGAGTTTCGTGGTCTGGGAGCACTGCTGGGACACTCTAATCTTGATTGCATTTGCTTTTCAGGAAATCCGTCGTGCCAACCCCGACTTATGGCCTAGCTACGCAGCGCGTTTGGACCGAAGGCCCAGAAATATTGCAAGTATGAGATTTTGCTTTTGGCCTGTTTGGGGGTGTTATGCTTCTTGGCGGGTGGGTTGCCGGGTCTTGGGGCATTCCTGGGAAGGTCTAATACCGGGTAGAAGTGGTTGGGACAAAATCCAGGCCGATTTTTTTTTTTGGCTATTTCTGACATTTTGCTCTATGTAGCGTTTTCGGGGGCCTGTTTGGGGGGCTTCCTGGTGTTTGTGGGTGAGTTTCGTGGTCTGGGAGCACTGCTGGCTATATATACTTTACTTTGCAAGAGGTTTGAAGCAAATCCATGGTGGCAGAGGGGACTTAGGGCCTAGCTGCAGAGCGCGCGCTGAATGATTTGGGAAATTTGTGAAAAATTGACTAAGTCCCCATTTTTGTACTTTTGCTCTTTGGCTGTTTGGGGGTCTTCTGCTCGTTTTCTCCTGGGTTGACGGCTCTGGGGCCATTGCTGGGAAGCTCTAATACCGGATAAAAGTGTTTTGGACCAAATCCCAGGCGGAATTTTTTTTGTGTTTTTGATGACTTGCTTGCCTTTGAGGTGCTCTTAGGGGGGGTTCCGTCTGTTTGTGGGTGAGTTTCGTGGTCTGGGAGCATTGCTGGGACACTCTAATCTTGATTGCATTTGCTTTTCAGGAAATCCGTCGTGCCAACCCCGACTTATGGCCTAGCTACGCAGCGCGTTTGGACCGAAGGCCCAGAAATATTGCAAGTATGAGATTTTGCTTTTGGCCTGTTTGGGGGTGTTATGCTTCTTGGCGGGTGGGTTGCCGGGTCTTGGGGCATTCCTGGGAAGGTCTAATACCGGGTAGAAGTGGTTGGGACAAAATCCAGGCCGATTTTTTTTTTTGGCTATTTCTGACATTTTGCTCTATGTAGCGTTTTCGGGGGCCTGTTTGGGGGGCTTCCTGGTGTTTGTGGGTGAGTTTCGTGGTCTGGGAGCACTGCTGGGACACTCTAATCTTGATTGCATTTGCTTTTCAGGAAATCCGTCGTGCCAACCCCGACTTATGGCCTAGCTACGCAGCGCGTTTGGACCGAAGGCCCAGAAATATTGCAAGTATGAGATTTTGCTTTTGGCCTGTTTGGGGGTGTTATGCTTCTTGGCGGGTGGGTTGTGACGGGTCTTGGGGCATTCCTGGGAAGGTCTAATACCGGGTAGAAGTGGTTGGGACAAAATCCGCGCGGAAAAGCCTTTAGTTTTGGCACTTTTTGTAACTTAGGGTTCGTTAGGGTTAGCCCTAGCAGCAGGATTGCATGTGTTTCGGGGTGTTCTAGATTTTTCCAACTGAGTTCTGGGGTCTTAGAGCACTCGTGAGAATGTGTAATTTTGGTTGCAAGTCATTTGAAGAAAATCCATGGTGGTAAAGGGGGGATTTGGCATAGTTAAAGAAAGCCTTTGCCACTATTCTTAACTTAGAGTTCGTTAGGGTTAGCAGTATTTCTATTGCATGTGTTTGAGTGGGGGGGATTTCGAGTCTTGGAGCGATGCTGGCTATGGCTACTTTTGCTTGGTTGCTTGCAAGTGGTTTGAATGCAATCCACGGTGGGTAATGGGTAATTAGGAAGGGGGTACTTCGGCCTACTTTTACTTTCAAAGTAAGTTTTGTCACCAGTTTTCTGCTAGGCCTCGTTTTTTGAGATTTGATTGGGGGTCTTCTACATTTTTGCGACTGGCTTTAGTAAGGGTCTGGGTGGGAGCACTGCTAGGAAGATCTAATTTTGTTCTAAAACACAGTTTACAGTACACCTAGCTTGAGGGGCAAGATCCGCTACATTAATTTGCCCATACTTATTTATCCTTCAAAAGGTGACTCAGAGTACGCACTTTCAAAAATATTGTACTGTCTACTAGGAAAATCAAATTGTGACTTTTTGCACTCCACAGCCTACATACCTTATATTTATTTATCAGTGGTGTTGTAATATTATATCACTTCCTGTTTTTCGTTGAATAATTACAGGCCGGGTTTCAGTCTCTGCAATGGGGAAAAAAGGATGGAGTCAGGCTTCACAGTAGCGAGCCACAATTCAGCATCAGGCAGGCAGTGGACAGGGTGTCTTCTGGTGACCAACATCGATGGACGAGGCGTCGGCTGCAATGGAGGAGTGCCGCTAATAGGAGGATTTTTTTTCTGCAGGCAACTTACTTACCACTTCCAACAGGACCACTACAACCACATAGATACAGTATCCCTTGCCTTTTTCTCTGACTGTGACTGCATTTCTTGGCTCTCTCTCGGCTTCTACATTGATCCCTTAACACATCACTTAGTCCACTCCACTATCACATCTGCACCACACATAGTCATTTGTAAGTGCTCCTACGTAATTCGCAAGTCGCAGCACGCCCCAGGCCGTAGAGGACTGGGATGGCCCCAATGATGAAGCATGTCAGCAAGGGGCAACCCTGGTGAGTGAGGGGACACCTAGAAAAAAAGCAATTTCTCCTTTTCTATCTACTATACCTTCCAGACCAACCCCACTGAGTGTTGTTGTGAATGGATTTATAGTGACCAGCAAGGCTCTCGGGTATCTGGCTACAGAGACCTTATGTTGAATATCGTTATCAATAATTTACACATAGGCCCTTTACTGTTGCATTCTTTCTTCCACAGTTGTCGAATGTACTACTTACTTTTCACTGACATGCATGCAGTAGTGCATGCACTTTCAAAGATTGATGGATAGGTTTGTACCCAAAGAATTGTTTATGTTCAATTGTTTGTCTATGCTGTGCTTTTTTTTACAGGGTGTCTTCTGGTGACCAACATCGATGGACGAAGCGTCGGCTGCAATGGAGGAGTGCCGCTAATAGGAGGATTTTTTTTCTGCAGGCAACTTACTTACCACTTCCAACAGGACCACTACAACCACATAGATACAGTATCCCTTGCCTTTTTCTCTGACTGTGACTGCATTTCTTGGCTCTCTCTAGGCTTCTAAATTGATCCCTTAACACATCACTTAGTCCACTCCACTATCACATCTGCACCACACATAGTCATTTGTAAGTGCTCCTACGTAATTCGCAAGTCGCAGCACGCCCCAGGCCGTAGAGGACTGGGATGGCCCCAATGATGAAGCATGTCACCAAGGGGCAACCCTGGTGAGTGAGGGGACACCTAGAAAAAAAACAATTTCTCCTTTTCTATCTACTATACCTTCTGTCAGGTTACGCAGCCCCTAAGCGCCTACCGTACTATGAAACTACATTTCCCATGAGTAGGCGGGAGACTTGCAGGAAGTTTATCTGGGGAACAGACGCGCTTCCTGTTGCGCGTTATTCTGGTTTCTGTTCTGCACCGGCATGAGAGCGGACGCTCTGCATGCTTTTCTATCGTGTCTCCTGTGGACTATCACCTTCCCCGGTCCCCCCCCCCCCTGAGGCTCAGTGGGGAGCGCTTCCGTGTTCTGTCCTTGGCGGTAGACGGACTTCACGCGTCTTCAGGTAAAGCCGCTCTAAACTCTTCGGCCGCCGGTGCGGTCAGCTGATTACTGCCTGAACGGATTGTTAAGGGAGGTTCTGTGACTGTTTTCTAACAGAATTCTACCTTTGATGAATTCCTGTTTGGTTGAATTGTGTGTGGCGGAGCACAGTGGCGGTCTATACCACGTGTTAGCGTTCACATCGGGGATCGTTTTTGTACTATTAAAACGGAGCGCGGTAGTAAGGACAACTACGCGTCTCCGTTGTATAACTGTGTATTTCAAAGGACCTCCATAACTGGGCATGTAGTGAGGTAACTACAGGCTACCCCAGTTCTCTTTGTGTAGTGCACCGTGGGGTGTGTTGTTGGCAGAATTCAGTGGTGGTCGCAACTACGTTTTTCTGTTTGACCTTCACCAAAGATTCTCTACTGGGTCATTACTTAGAGAGCGCAGTGTTGTAGTTCTTGCTTCCTACACACTACCGTTTCCCTCTTCCTTTTTGTTGGACCATACATCTTTGCTTTGACTATTTGGAACCCCCTTTGTACATTGAGTCCTCTACCAAGTTTGTGGTATGTTGTGAGTAGTGGGTTTGATGTCTTAGTATAACGCGAGTGTGTTTGGTGCGACAGGAGTGTGTTCGTTAACTATATGTTTATGTGTTTCTTAGGCCTTCCTCACAGATTGTGGCAGAAGGGCTATAGTATTTCCTATCCAAGGTCATGTTTTCTTGGTGCTCAGGTACTTGTCTACTTCCTTGGTTATTTAGTGAGACTATATGAGAGTACCCTTGTATGTTAGGACAGCACTTCACTGATGCCTTTACCCATCCCACATTTTTTATTTTAGTTTGTTATTTTTCTCCCCCGCCTAATGGCTCGAACACCCTGTGTTTACACTTCTGGGTGTTGGTGACATTTGGAGGTGGAACCATATTTGCATCGACTGGATCACGGGGAGTAAACCTGACACCTTCCAGACCAACCCCATTGAGTGTTGTTGTGAATGGATTTATAGTGACCAGCAAGGCTCTCGGGTATCTGGCTACAGAGACCTTATGTTGAATATCGTTATCAATAATTCCACACAGGCCCTGTACTGTCGCATTCTTTCTTTCCACAGTTGTCGAATGTACTACTTACTTTTCACTGACATGCATGCAGTAGTGCATGCACTTTCAAAGATTGATGGATAGGTTTGTACCCAAAGATTTGTTTATGTTCACAATAGTTTGTCTATGCTGTGCTATTTTTTCTTGTCTCCCAAAACCTTTCCCAAAAACCCCCGTACCCATCCATTTTTCAAACCCTAACCCTCTTCCCCCGGGCTGTGTGGTTTTGATTGATGTGTGACTAAATTATTATTACAGCAATAAATCCACACACTTGCTGGGTGGGGAGGATAAGGTGATAGCAACAGGCTGGTGAAGAAATCCGAGGGTATATTCTTACTCTGCTTGACAAAGAACCATTGCTAATGTGAAAGAACTTCAACCGAATTAGTAGTTATACTTTACCATTTGTTAGGCTACAATGTGGCACTGCTCTACTGTACTTCTGTCACCTGCTATATTCTCAGTTGTACCGTTGAATTGCTCAGGAGGACAAACCAGATTTCATTTTCTTTTTTTTCATAGGCATGCAACTGCCACTGTGTCACACCACTAGTACCACCGCTATGAGGAAATTTTATCCGACCAAGATTGCCAACGTTATTCGGTGTTTCCCGTGGAGCCAGCCCTGGGTCTAGCCCTACTTTCAAACACAAATTACAGGTAAGATAAGCGTTTGGTGGTTTGGGGGTATAATGGAGTATTAGTACGAGAGACGAGAGACTGAAGGTAGTACTACTAAAGTCCTAGGACTCTTGGATTCACTTCACTTAGTCTGTGAGAGGCACTTAGTGTTGAAAACATTTGGGCATTTACACTTAAAGGAAGAAAATGGAACTAAACTTTCAGGAAAACAGTCAACGTTAAACCCCCACCCACCAGGCAAGCAGTAAAAAACAGGTATGCTCAGATAAAGTTTGAAAAAGTATATTTATATCCCTAACAAAATAATCTCCCGCAAGACCCTCCCTAACCCCAACGATTGTCCTTCAAAAGTCCCCAAAAACCCAACTCCCAATTCCCACCCCCCAAAAGTCTCTAAAAAAGGGGCAAGGGACACTATGGGTGGATGCTGTTAACTTTTTGGGCCAGGGCATCATGCTCCTCGCGGAGCAAGGCGAGCTCCTGCTGAAGGCGGGACACCATCAGGGTAGTGCGGCGCAGGCGTGCCTTCACTGCCTTGCAGGTGCAATGCCTGTGAGAGGCAGCTGTTGGCCTTGCTGCTCGGTGGTGGCGTTTGCCTTTGGCAGCCCGGCTCAGTCTGGGTGGACCACTGTGCTGGGTGGCAGCCCGTGGGGCCACGGAGGCCGATGCAGACGACGTTGTTGTAGTTGTCGACTGCACACTTTCCACGTCCTCCAGGGCCACCAGCCGCCGATATTCCGCAACAGTGGCCTCGATCCTCCGTTGCCGGGCCGCTCTAGCCAGCTCCTTCCTCCTTGTTCGTTTGGAAGGAGAACCTATATGAAGAAAGAAAGACATAGTCTGTAACCAATGCTCTTTAAGATTAACTCAATCATTCAGCAGAAATTTGTGCTGCAGTACAACTAGCAACTTGCAAGCGCATTACATAACTATTGAGGCCAGTATCTATCTAACCTCACACTTCTTCATCCTTGCTCTAACATTAGTGGGAGTTTAAGGAACAAATTCTACGAGCACTGTGGACTTCCATTGGAGTCGACTATGAAAGTACACCAGTCTTATTCTTCTTCTTATCTCTTGTTTTGGAAAATTGGTACGTTATTTTCTGCAAGCCGGCATAATGCCAGCGCGGTAAACTTGCACCCGAGAAAAAGAGACGCACGCCATGAGGAGTGACCTAGACTTGCGTTGCCGTTGCGTTACTGTACCCGTCCAGTACATGCAGGTGGTGAAGCTCTTACTTTTCTATTACGGGTGGCACTGAGAATACTCTGTTACAACTCAAGGGCTACTGCTTAATTAATTTAACTTTCACCCTACAGTGGAAATGAGTACTAGAAATGGAAAATTGAAGAAGATAAATAATCTGATTATCTATCACTTCACATGGGATGTTTTTGCTTATATATGGGATGACTTTAGGTGCTTTGCTTTTTATTGAGTGACCAGTGATACATCCACACATGAATGACTGAGTACTACTAAACTTATTAAGAGAGGTAGGGAGTGGCCACCATAATAACCGGATCTATGCAGTGCTTGCAATACAAACTACTGCTACTATTTATGGTAGTATTTGGACAAAATTAAAAGTTCTTTTCCTTGCCTTTCCTACACTGGAACGGACGTGCGGGTGCAGTGTTACATGCTCTTCAAAGTTACACTTAGTTCATCCACTGACCGTCTACTCTCTCTAGATCATGGGTACTCACAAACTTTCTCTCAGGGGCTACATTTACAGTGTAGTTTGGGGCCGAGGGCCGCACTGGTGGGGGCGGAGTCAGAGGGGGCGGGGCTAAAGCAAAACGATAACTTGTGACCATGAGGTTGCACACAGGTCCCTGCAGCAGATGCCCTCATCCATTGAGCCACCAGACCCAGCATTTACATACATCTCTCTCCCTCCTGCTCTCCCTCCTGCCCTCCCTCCATCTCTCTCTCCCTCCTGCCCTCCCTCTCCCTCCCCCTCTGTCATCTCACTGTGTGTGTGTCTATCTGTGTCAGCCTTCAGCCCGGGTTGAGACCGCTTCCTCAACGCGCACACACAGACAACAACACCAAAGTACTTAACAGGTCTTTAAAAGACCATTAACATATTATTGAGGCTTTGTTTGTTTTAGCGCCCCTGCTTCTCCACCCTGACAATCACTGCTTGCCCGGCCCCACAGAGCAAAGGCTTTGTTCTATTTCACCTCTTTGTGGCCTTGCATCTCCACTCTGCTCTGTGGGGGCCGGGGGAGCAGTGATTGTCAGAGTGGAGATGCAGGGGCGCTAACAGGTGAAATACAAAAAAGCCTCTGCTCTGTGGGGGCGGGGGGAGCAGTGATTGTCTGCAAGGTCTACGCACCGCCAAGGAAGGCTTGCCGGGCCACCACCGGCCCGCGGGCCGTACTAGGAGTACCCCTGCTCTAGATACACATATGCTATCTAAGAGTCAGATAGTAGCATGATCCAGGTATATGGACACATACAGTTTCTGTGTCACCCACCCAGGCTGTTGTCCTTCCACCCATCATTGCTTCATCATTCACCCAGCCATGCATCTCATATTCTTGCCTTCCCAGCTAGTCTTCAATCTCAATAAGTAAGGAATATATAAGAGCTTACCTCTGGCCGCCACCACCACCGTCTCAACTCTCACAGCTGCCGCCGCCGCCTCCTCCCCTGAAGAATCGCCCTCCGCCTCCGTGTCGAGCACCACCACCTCCACACTGGCCCCGCCACCAGATGTTCCACCTACAAAGTACATTTAAGAATGTTAGAATAAAGCACTCACTAGTCACTAGTATTTGGTCTAGGAATGAAGACATGTGAAAACAATGTAATTTGTGACTGTCTACGTTAAAGTTAAAAAAAATGTCCCTTTTTCCAGGGAAGGTTGTCTTGCTGCACTTTTTGGCACAACTGATGAAGGCTGTTTTTTTAACACGCACCATTTTTCTCCACACAGACAGAAGATGGACTTCTAACAACAAGATCAAGTTGAAACCAGGTGAGAGCTCGGCTCGACCACAAGAAATGTCTTCAATTAATCGTCAGCACTAACCACTTTTCCATTATCAGTTAAACGTTTAGTTTTATTATGACTTCATTTTAATAAATGTGTTTACTTTTAATAAAGCTTTTAAACTTAAATACAATCTGTGTTTTTTGGTCCAGACTAGAGTGACTGAGCGAAAGGTTTTGCAATTTTTGCAAGCATGAGTCCAGATAGAACACTTCAAAAGACATTATGGACAATCCCAGAGGACTGCACTAAGTTGATAGAGCTATTGCTGACTAGAATCATGGGAGTTTCGCCAACCGTGCAATCTTAGTTAGCTACACAGACAGACTAATAAGAATAATCTAGTAATACCACAGGGAGTCATAGTAGAGGCAGGATAAGAATTTAGATACAGTCTACAAGAAGAGCAAAGACAATTTTGAAAAAAGTCAAATGAGGAACGCTAGGAAAAATAGGTACTAGTCTAAAATGAAAACTTACTGGGGCCAGCAGAGGAGCCCTCGCCTGCCCGATCCTGGCCCTGTTGATGAACAGCATCCGCCGCCTGCTGCTCCTGTGTCCTCCTCTCGCCCCTGGGGGGAGCTGACGTACAACATGAAAGAAAGAACAGAAAACATGGATGATTGTTGCTTGTCAATGTCAACCAAATCAAACATTTCAAAAGAACAATAACAAAATATTTCTGCGAAATTATATTGATTATGGTCACTTTTCATTTATTTGCGGACCTGTGACTTCGAAAGTCACGTAACTCACTAAACAAAGTACTGAAACGTTCACCTAGGACTGGCAGGCAGCAGTCCGCAGGCAAGACGCAAAGTGACAGACAAACTCCATTGTGATTTCAGTCAGATCAGTGACAACACTAACAGTTGCCTGCTACATTACCAGTCATTTAAATAGTCAAACTATCAATCCACCGCCACTATTTTTCTTATTGTCAGGGTTACAAAGGAAGGGGCAGATTTAAGCCCTTGCGGCTCTTTTGCGCCGTTCTTGCGTGACTTTTGTGACGCAGCAGCTAAACAAAAAAGGGCGCCATGGTGCGGCGTATAATATTATAACAACGTGACGCATTTGGGAGATGCATCCCGTTATAAAGCCCTGCGCCATCAGGGGGCGTTCCGGCGCAAGGGAGGGCATTCCTGCGCTGGAACACATCCTAATAGTGGCTGAGGGAAATCTACAAAATATCAATCAGTCACCTTTAGGACAATGATGCGTCACACAAACCCTGCACCTGCTTGAAGCAGACGTACGGCTTGACCCAGCATTGGGGAGATAGGGTACCCCAGAGCATTGATGGAGCTGCGCCATCGTTGCGACGCAACTCCAGCAGTAAAGCTTCGGTGACGTTTTGGGCCCATGGTGCGCCGCATTGCAAATACGGCGCACCATGTTTGGTGGTGGTAGCGGGCCGCACAATTAATGGCGCATCCCTGCTACTTTGCAGGGATGCGACGGTAATTGCAATTCTGCCCCTTAGGGGCATACTTACTTACGCGTTCTGGCGCATCTCCAGAGATGCGCCAGATGAAATGCGTCACGCAAAACTACCCTTGCGACACGGCAGATGTGCCTCATTTACAATGCGGCGCGCCCTGGCGCAAGGGTAGGCACTTGCGTGAGGCATCTCGTCACGTAAGAGCGGCGCATCGCTGGAGTCACGTCGCCAACGCAATGCAACTCCAGTAATGCTCAGGGCCACCCAATACTTAACATGCTGTGTCAGTCCTTTCGCCTGCTTCGAGCAGACATAAGGAATTGAATTGACGTAGCAGCGTCGCAGAAGTGCCTGCGTTAAATCTTGTACATTTCACGCAGGCAATTTTGCGAGGCGCACAGCCGCTGGACCGCCCACCCTGCGTACTAGGAACGCACCCATTGTGGTGCAGGCCCATGGCTTTATAACGTGACGCATCTCCCTAGATGCGTCATGCTGTAAATGACTCGCAGGGATGCGGCACGTTTACGCAGCTGTTGCGTCACGCAAGGCAACGTAAACGTGGCGCAAGGGGCTTGTAAATGTAATCTGCCCCCTAGTGTCTAGCATTACGCAGTTCTGTAAAGTACACTCATACATAATAGTTACTCAGGCCAATGAGACCACGAAATAGAAAACAAATAAGCATAGTAGCAACGCCACTGAGAAGGAGAGCAGTGCACCTGAAATGCACAGAAGATTTTGAAATATAATTTAACTACAATGTAATCGTCATCAGCGGCATTATTGGCTTGCTCCATGTAAAAAACAAATATTTGCAATACAACAACACAGAGCAGGAGAAAACATCATAGTAGTGAGTGATTAAATGGCTACTACTACTCACCAAGCCCGGGGATCTCCAAGCCGAGCTGGTCCAGCAGGTCGCGCTCGCGGTCCAGGAGGTCCGTCCAGCGATGGGTGACCTGGCTGTAGGTGCGCTGGACCCCGTAGAGGTGGGATATGGCCCAGCACACCTTCTCCCACCGCTTCCGGCGCTCCCGCATGTTGTAGCCGCCGGCCGCGATCCTGCCGCCTCCCGCGATGGTCCTGGGCAGGCGGCGCTGGACGAAGTAGACCAGCCCGCCCACTTCCTCCGGGCTGAAGATCTCCCGTCGCGTCACCTGCTCCCCCCTCAATCTCCCGCATGCTGTCCTGCCACTGGGTCCAGCACTACTCCCCGCCGCCGCTGCGGCCCTCAAGTGCCTGGGCAGCTTCACGGCGCCTGGCTTGACCATGGTCTGGGCAGGTAAGGTAGGAAGAAGTAGAAAATTAAGAAAGAATAGGATAGGGAAGAAGAAAAGAAAAGAGTTTAAAAAAGTAGTTTAAAAGTAAAGAAAAATAGCAGAAAAGACAAAAAATACAGCTAGGAAAAGAGAGGGATAGATAAGAAGCAAAATCGTAAAAAAAAACTGAAAACAAGCAAAGGATGGCAAAGATACCAAGAGGATTAAACACCATGCCCAGACACAGGAAATGAATGAAAAACAAGATGGCCGGCGCCCGTTCACGAGCGCAAAAGTAAGTTCGCGCGAGATTTTCCTCGCGATCTCGTGCGAACCTCTAGATTTCCCGCGCGATCTCGTGCGAACCTCTACTCGCAATGCGCTTACTGCGCGAGATTATACATAGCGGGCGGAAACGGAAATACGTCACGCAAACAAAATGGCCGCGCCCGTACTCGACCTTGGGGTAAATTCGCGTGTTGCGCTGCAAGCGGCTCGCGAATACTGCAAAAAAACTCGCGAAACAACAAGCCGCAAAAAAATAAAATGCTCATTCGCACGAATTGGCGGCTTCCGCGGTCGGTTTCGCACGACGCCGCGCCCCGCGAATAGCGCGAAAAAAACCGAAAAACGATTTCAGCAAAAGCAAAAGCAATGAGCAGGTGCAAAAGGTCAACCTCATGATTTGTAACGATTCTTTGTAGTGCTTCCTGAGGGGGCCCTCCAGAATTCGGTTGCCTGCTTGCAACTATTGTGTGACCCTGCTCTGACCTTAACTGTATGCCACAAAGGTCCTGATTTACAGCTAAAGGAGCAGACAAGCAGGTGCCAGGCTGGAACTTTAAATTCTTTCAGTGACACATTAATTAGCCCCTAATTCATTATTGTCAGTTGGGGCAGGGCAGGTGTTGTTAATAAACTAACCCCAAATTAATTCATGTCAGTTCAAGCAGGGCAGGTGGGCTTGCTTTTCCCCCCCATCTTCTACAGTGATGATGAACCAGAGGGTGGCATTGATGTAACAGAGGGTGGCATGGGTCAAAGAGAGGGTGCCAGTGGTAAAACAGAGGGTGCTGGGAGGCTGTGATGATGAACCAGACGTAGAAACAACATAGTCGCGACCGTTGCGAGCCGACAAGTAAGTTCGCAATTGCGAACTAGTACCAAATCCTCGCGAACTGGCAGAAACAATTGCGAACACAAAAAAAAAAAAATCCGCAAATTCGCGGGAATTCGCGGATTTTGCGGATTGCGAATCCGCAAATCTGCAAAATTCGCGAACGCGAGATCTGCAAAATTCGCCCATGCTTACTTTTAAGTGCTTGCTTTTCCTCTTTTGACATTCTCCTTCCCTGCGTTGTCTTTCCCTCTCTCACCCTGGGCTCTCCTTCCTTACTGGCATGAAGAGACATGGAGGCCCGTTTACCCGAGGGGGGCCCCTCTGCCAACAGTGTTTAATTTTGCTAATTTTTTATGTGTTTCACAGTGCTGGGATAGCCCCCCGTACAACAGGTTTCAGCGAGGCAGCAGCTGCTGTGTTTTTTCCTGAAGCCCTTGCGAAAACGCTTCGGAAGTGGATGGGGGCCCCTCCAGAGTAAAGGTTCCTGGGGTCCCCCCCGCACTGCGTGGGCTGCGGGGGCCTGTGTTACGACCCTGCCCACCGCCATCCTAATCTGGAGGTGGGTGTTTTCTGTGGTCGCGGCGGTGAATCCGCATCCTCCAGTACGGCGGTGGCTTCCAACGGCCCGGAGGATGCAGATTCACCGCCATCCTAATCAGCCCCTAAATTAGTCAATTCATGATTAACGGCATATGATGAATATGAGTGAAGTAATTAATCTTCACCTATACTGACAAATATTTATTCGAGATATGGACAATTTTATATACGGTTTTGACAGATATAACCTTTAAATTTTAGAAAGAACGGATGACCACTAGCGAGAAAATATTTTGAGGAGTTAAACATACATAGCGATTTCCACTTTCACCAGAACCCACGTGTGGGTTGGAAATATCACCACGCAGAAAGTAGGTTATTTTTACAGTTTTAGATTACTTATGCGCTAAATTATTATTTCAAGATGCGTATCTTTAATCACGGTCCTTATCTTTACTCTCCACTGTGCACTTCATTGAAAGTTGTAGGTATTGTAACAAGACTGTATGTTTTTCACACATTCTTAATTAGTGGCTTCCCCTTACTTCCTGGCATGAAATAAGGCAATAGCTACTCTGACATCACGAGTACTAGTGCATGTATTATAGCACAGGTTCAATTCCGTATACTTTATAGGACGTCTACCTAATGTCCTACTCCCCGGGTGATAAGGTTTGAAATATCACGGACAAGTGAGAGCTTTAAGTTTCCGTTCTCTCCATCACCTACTTTATATATATATTTGGAATCAAATATGCTTATGTTGTGGCAAATGGTTTGAAACAAAATGATGTATTTGGAAGTATTGATAGTGATCTTTTCTATCAAATGCCCTTTGTTTACAATTGAAGAGCATGTGATTCACTTATGATTGTTTAGTAACATGCATATGTGTCTTTTAAGACAGTAGATGTTATGAGGAAATACAACACAATTTTGTATGTTTATCTTGTACAGCCCTGAGAAAGTCGCTGGTTTACTGCCTATAGCACCGAAACGTGTTGGCTGTTGTGGCTGTTTGGAAGAAATCCGAATAAAGCAAGACAAGAATTTGAATTGAAGACTAGAATTGTTGGCCTATACATTCATTGTGTTATATCTGTGTATCATTGAAAAAGGGAAACCTTGTTTAAACGTATACGTGCGCTTGGGAGTGAAAAATTGTGTTGTGAGAGTCTTGTCTCTCGTCATATGGAGTTTGGTGGTTCTCCATTCCTTTAAGCACTGTCAAATTAATTCTGGAGTTAATATACATTTAGTGCGATACTAACCTTAGGCGCCCTATACCTATGAGCATAACCACGCTGCTTTTGTTTTGCAGATAGTGGGAGCCTGTAGATGTTCTCCACCCGGCTCTGCCATACAGCCGTGTGGAGAACATGCTAAGTGCGCATGTCTGTTTGGCTGGCCCAAGAAGGCCATCCGAACGGTCATGAGCACTTAGTGCCCACCACTTCTCCCCCACTCTGTGGGCAGTCAAGCCCCACCCACACCTAAAAGAAACCCAACAGAGCCAGTACTGAAAAATAAAATCAATAACATGGTATTATTATCATTTTGTTTTTCTTCTGGGCCGACGCTCCTCTGCCTCAGCAGAGGAGCCGCTGGTGGACTTATTGCTAGTGATGGCAAGACACTCTGATTCCTCCAAAACATTCATGCCCTTCATTGGCCTGGTGCACGTGGGTCACCATAGACATTTTAATGCATGGGCAAAGTGAACAATTGCCTGGGTCCCCCACCGTCTCCAAGGGGCCCCTGAGAAAGTAAACTTTCTATCCAACTACTACACACTATCTATTTCTATATCTCAACCTCTCTCCTCTCTGCCTACCACTACTCCTGAGTCTGTTTTTCTTTGCCCAATGGCATCTTAAGGATTTTTGGGGTTCCTGAAAAGACACATTTCACCAATTTCTTTGTAAACCATGTTTTTGAAAGTTTGTTTGGCCTCATGAGGGCTTCAATTAGCAGAAAGTGGGTAAAGGTATGAATAGGGACCCCAATATATATCTTGCCCAGGGGCCCCAAAAATCATTAAAACTACACTGTGGATCATTTACCACATGGTGGATTGACCCTCTGAATCATCTGTTTCAGATTTTACATATTTCGATCCATAATGCCATTTGCTTGAGGCCACAAAGGAGTTATTTTCCTGAAGGTGTCATCCAGTTACTTCAAAAACTGAGCACGATCTGCATCTTTGAATGGAGATCTGTTTTTTATTCATTTTGAGCGTGTTTGGAAACCCCAGTCTTCAAACTGCACATTGCTGTCATAAATGATTTCACCACATGTCATTAGTGATTTTATTAATGCTCTGATTGTACATGTCAACTTTTATATAATATGAGAGGGTATAAATAGTACATATCAAGGGTGTGAGTGAAATAACTATAATTGCTGAATTTCAAGGGTATTGTTCATTTTAATAGGGATGTTTTAACTGACATATTCAACTAACTGTAACATCTCTTTAAACGTTTTTTGAGCGAATTTCTAAGTTTTGCTTTAATATAATGTAAGATATTATTACAATTCTTAACTATAACATCACTCGAACGTTTGTTTTTTGTCCTATGAATGTGTCTGTTTTTTTAACATAAAGTAAGATGTTCATCACTGTGCCCCGTTTGGGGTTAGAGCGTCCAACCACCCCGCAGCACACAGCCTTCAGACTTGTGCAGACAAGGGGTTGAGGGCTCTATCCCAGCTGTGCTTGGCCTTTGGCTAAGCGTGGCATGGGTTTGGGAGCTAACAGCCTGATTCATGAAGTGAAATTGCGCCCGCAATCGCTGCGAAAAGGCAATTGCGGGCGCAATTTCCGTAATCGGCATCCAACAACAAAATAGCGAATTCGCTAACACATATTTGCGTAGTCGCTAAAATAATCGCAGAATCCCTGCCGCAGAGCATTAGCGAATCGGAATTAGCGACACACCACGGAATCTGCGAAAATCATAGCGTAATCGCAATAGAAACACGCTATCGGCATCCAAGAACAATCGCAATGTGCGAAAAAGCCAGAAATCGCTATTTGCACGGCGCAAAATAAGGACAACTCAAAGCAGGTGGTAACCATGAAAGGCATAGAAAAAAATTTTCAAAAAACCGTTGACCTATCACCAACAGGGCCAGGCCTGACCAATCACACATAAGGACATTCAGCAGCAGCATTAGGCTTTCCACAATGCCAGGGATGTACATGGTGGTGAGGCGGCGAAGGCTACAGCGAGCAGCACGGAGGAGACGCATGAGGCAGGCAAGGATTTACCGGCTGCGGGTCACCTTGCTGGGCCAAACCAGAGAACAGATTTATGCTAAATACAGGCTGAATGGGGAAATGATCACCTGGCTGATACAAGAACTCGACCCCATCATGCAGCACCCAACAAGGCGAAACAATTCTGTGCCCACACATGTGCAGGTATTGTGCAGCCTGCACCTCCTGGCCTCCGGCAGTTTCCAGGGCATAGTAGCCGCTGCTGGGGGGATATCCCAGCCCACCATGTCACGCTGCCTCCACACTTTTGTTGACGCCATGCTCAGCCAGCTCCACCGGTACATCACATTTCCCACAAGCCAACAGGAATTGGACCTCACTAAACTACAATTTTATAATGTTGCCCATTTTCCCCATGTCCTCGGCTGCATAGACTGTACCCACGTCGCCATCTGCCCACCAGCTGGCACGGAGTATATGTACCGCAACAGAAAGTGCTACCACTCCCTCAACATACAGATGGTCTGCAATGCCAAGAGCATCATCACTGACATTGTGGCCCAGTACCCAGGGAGTACCCATGACTCCTTCATCTTCAGGCACAGCGGACTCCATACACGACTGACCAGGGGAGAGTTTGGGGAAGGACACCTACTTGGTAAGTACACTTTGTCGACAATGTCACATTGCTATGAAGTAACTGCGCTGCACAGGCAATCAACATCTGCTCCTCTCATTCAGGTGACAGTGGCTACGCCCTACGGGAATACCTCCTGACCCCTTACCTCAACCCTGCCACACCTCAGCAACGGCGCTACAATGTTGCGCACATCCGGACAAGGAACTGTATAGAAAGGACATTTGGCCTGCTCAAGAGCAGGTTCCGTATACTGCACAAGACAGGTGGGGCCATGTATTACAGTCCTGCAGCGTGCTGCCGCATTGTGGCTGTCTGTGCAATGCTTCATAACATTGCTACCAAGCGGCGGATACCAGTTGACATCTCAGGCAGTGAATCCGAGGGGGACGACCGGCCACCAGCAAATGCGCACCATGCATGCGGGGAGAACCCAGCTGAAGGCCACAGACGTCGCAACCAAATCACAGACAACTATTTCTAGCCCACCCCCTTCCCCCACCCCACATATCACAAATGCATGCTAAATATAATGATAACACAAGGCAAATGTATGCTTCAAAATAAATGTAATTGTTTGATTCACAACAGAAAAGGGACATGGAATGAACTATTTACAAAAAATATACAGTATTACAGCATACTGCTTGTTATTTTGCTTGGCAGGCTTATCCTCAGCCTGTGGCTGTGTCCCTGACTCAATGTCAATGCTGCTTCCTGCGCACATTTCCCAGCCGCCTTTGCGGCTCCTCATCCTCATCCAGGCCAGATGGACCAGGCGTTGCCCTGGTGCTGCGCCTAGGTGGGGGGGCCTGCGTGGCAGAATTGCTGCTCACACTGGAGGCAGCCTCACTCCCATCGTCTCCCCCAACGACAGCCGGTACCACAGGTTGGAGCAGTGGGACCACGGCGGTGGTGAGGTGCTCCAGCACTCGGGTGACCTCTTCGCAGCACTGCACCAGCTGGTGCTGCTGGGTCATTGAGCGTCGGGAGAGCTGGGAGGTGGCATTTGCTGCCACATAATTGGAGCGACTGTAAGTTGCCATCTGGCTCACCAGATGGTGTTGGCGCCTGCGAGCAGCACTGCGCTGCTTCCCCAGCGCAGCTGTGTTGGCCTCCATAGCCACTGCCATGCGCTCAATGGCCGCCGTCATGCGGTCCACACGCTGGCCCACTCCTGCCACATTGCGGCCAATCTTCTGCAGCTGGAGCTGGATTGCTCCTTGCTGCTGCGACTGCCTCTGGTGGAGACGGAGCATTCGCCGCTCCACGGACATGCAGGCATGGAGATGCCCTTTGCCCCTCCTGCTCTTTTGGCGCTGTGCTACGGATGTGGCTGGGCCAGATCTTGGAGGACGAGCCGCAGGTGTCGTGGCAGCTGGCGTCGCAGGTGCAGCAGGCAGTGTAGGTGCGGCAGGCAGTGTAGGTGCGGCAGGCAGTGTAGGTGCGGCAGGCAGTGTAGGTGCGGCAGGCACTGTAGGTGCGGCAGGCACTGTAGGCACTTTGGTGGGGGGCCTGACCTTGGCTGGCGGTGGTCCTGTGGATTTAGCTGCAGGTAAGGTGGTGGGCCTGGCTGCTGGTGTTGCCGCAGCGGCAGGGGATGGTGGCAGGGTGGCGGGTAGGGATACCTCCTCCTGGGCCTCCTCGACGATCACCAGCCTCTCACTGTCACTGCTGTCGTCTGCACCTGTGAGGGTAAGTGGATACTCATTAGGTGCATGTGACTGTCAGACGTGCAGATGTTACATGCATGCTGGGTGACATTCCCTGGATGGCTGTGGATATGTGCGCTTGGGCACCTTTCAGGCCGCATTGTGGTACAACTACATTGTGGACATACTACGTCTCCCACTATGCCTCAGGGCATTTCCTGCTGCACAACATAGGCATGATTAAGGGCCAATGAGTGCGCCTATTTGGGCAGGGACGGTCATAAGGGACAGGGTCGCAGGCGCATGCCACTTACCTTGGGTGTTGTGGGTTGGCCGGGAGGAGTCCAGGGAGATCACACCAACACACGCCTCCATCTCCAGAGTGTCCTCAACCTGGTCCTCCAGGGGGGTGTTGGGTGGGACAGTCGGTCCACCACCTCCGGTGCCTGATGACTCTCCGAGACGCGCCGCCACCCTCTCCTTGGCACGCCCTCGGAGGTCGTACCAGCGCTTCTTGATTTCTTCGATTGACCTTGACGCTACGCCAACTGCGTTCACGCTGGAGGCAATCCCCAGCCAGATCCTCCTCTTCTCCTGCTCGGGGACCCTCCTCGAGTTTGCACCGAACAGCTGGGCGTGGTGGGCCACCACCCCTTCAATCAGGCTCTCCAACTCCGACTCGGAGAATTTCAGCTTGCGCTTTCGGCTAGCGCTGTTGCTGGGGCCGGGCAGTGGTTCTTCAGCCATGGCGGGCGCAATTTCTGCCGGGTCGGGATTCGCTTTCGGCGGTTAGGCGGCTGCTTTCCGTCGTCTCGAGTCGGATGACTGCGTCACTGTGGTGTTTGGAGGTGCGATTTGGCAGCTTCCTGGTTGTGATGTCATCACGGTGCTCGGAATGCGTAATCCCGTATTTCCGGATCCCGCGATAATGCGACACGCAATCCCGATCGCACGGGATTGCGAGTCGCTATCCCGTGCGATCGGGATTGCGTGTCGCAATCCCGATCGCTGGTGGGCGGAAATTGCGAATTTTCTGCGTTTTTTGTTGGTCGCTAACGGAATTTGCGCCCGCGTGCGAGTCGCTATTTTTTCACATGAAAATACATGAATGCCGTTTTGCGTGTCCTCAATTGCGATTCGCTATGAATCGCTATTAGGGACACGCAAAACGGCCCGTACATGAATCAGGCTGTAAGTCCCTCACCCCCCGGCACCCAATCCTTGAACGGCCTGTGCAGCATGAGGTTGAGTGCAGGGCCCTACCTGAGGCCAGCTGCTTTGCCCAAAAGCCTGCGGCATCCGCACCTGCACAGCACACCGCCTTCAGCCATGAGCAGCATGCGGTTGGTCGCAGTGTGCGCCCAACCTCCTGCGGGCGTGCCATGCTGACTATGTGATATAACAATATAAAGGGTGTCATTTTAGGTAAGGCAGACCTACTGAATTTGTCAAATGGTCAGAACACCAAAATATAAAAAGAATCTATTGGCTTTGCCAAGAGGTCAGCACATCAACATATATAAAGCAGATGCTTTGTCTTTGTCAAAAAGTCACCAATAAACATAATCAAATGTGTTGGCTGTTTAATTTACACATATCAATGTTGAATAAAAGTGATTGTCATGAAATATTTCCAATAAAACCTTAAAAAAGACTTGTCAGGCCTCAAAATGCATCCACAGAACCAGCCACAAGATGTCCCTGGACTCCAACTGAAGAGCATGCAGCTCCAGCTCGAAGTGTTTTTTTTAAAAATATGGGAAGCTCTCCTGGAGTCATAGAGTTTTTTTTAAATGGCCAGGAGCCCATTGTTTGGCCCCATGGAGATCTCTATGGGACCCCAGTACCAGGCCCAAAGCAGGGCCAGCCTTAACACTGGTGGCGCCCTGTGCCACAATCTTTGTTGGCGCCCCCCCATGACCACATCTACACAGATTCCCTCACTACCACCATTTAACAGTGCTCCTCAAGTCTCTATAATCACTCTCTCAGACTGATTTAGTATTATAGCGCCACTCATACTAGTGTAGGTTGTCAGAGCACTTTAAATCACACACACACACACATTGGCACAGAGACAATCATACTTGTGTAAATCAGTGTACAAGAATGTTACGTAAGACAAAGGACTACAAGGTGTAGGAGTCATATGTCATCTATACTGGTAGTCCGTAGTCTGGAAAAGCACAAATTCTGAATTTAAAACATAACATCATTGTAAGGGGTTCTCTTTTATAATAATAATTGATTTCTACCCAAATGAACCCTTTTTGCAAGTTTAGGATAATGAAAGATAGGGCAAAAAGACATATATATCTTGGAGTTTGCATGCAGCTCTTTATTTACCATTATTAGCTCAATATGCTATATTAGGAAGTTAACTTATAAACTGTAAGTAACTAAAGGATCCCTGGGACAGAAGCAGTAACCCGCTGACATATTTACATTATATGCACTTTGTGATTTGCATGCTACACATTCTTTGCAACAGGCATATTAATCCTCTGCGCTCCCTTACAATGAGTTAAAACTTCCACTAGACAAACCTCCTCTCTCTCCAGGAGGAACATTAATCACTGGAGTGATCTTGACGTTTTTATTGAGAGCTGAAAATTGCTTCGAAAAAAGGAACACTACAGCAGTTGCTTTTAAAACGAAAATATGATTTCAAACAGGGTGCCCCCACCCAAAGTCAGCACCAGGTGCGGTGGCACAGATCGCATCGCCGTGGAGCCAGCCCTAGCCCAAAGTGCCAGGGTATTTCTACCCTGCCACCCTATATTTTTTTATACATATTTGGAGGACAGAGGACTGAGACCCGAGTCCTAAAATGGCTACAAACATATCTTTGTAGATGTGGTGGCAGCCAATCAGATCTTATCTCTAGATCGGTCTGCCCAGCTGATCCTCTGCAGTGTGACATATACATATATTTTCAACCGTAATTTCTCAAAAACTACTGAACAGATTGATATCGAATTCCAAAAGGCTCGCTTTCTGGACCAAGATCATCCATTTAGCCAAATGCGAGTCATTTTTGTGGAATCACTGGTCAATTTTCCATGGGAAAATTGGAAAGGGGAAAAAGCATTTTGTCCCCCCCCTTTTTTTTCAGACCCCGCTGGACAGATCAATGCAAAACTTTCCAGGAAAAAGCTGACATAAATGAGAGTTTAAAAAAGAAAGTTTTGTGACGATTTGTCAAACTATGCCATGGCTATAAGCAAACCAAAAATTCTTTTTCTATGGAACTATAACTACCCAGTGGCCTGTCAGTGGGTTTTATGTTTTATATATATATGTATATATATATATATATATATATATATATATATATATATATATATATATATATATATATATATATATTACCTACTGGCGGTCGCCAGTAGGTAGTTATAGTTAGGATAATTTTCAATGTTAAATCTCAACATTCTATTTTGAATAACTTTGGCGCCGGTTGACGAATCTGCATGAAATTTTCAGGAAAATGGTCTCATGGCGGTCCGGTCCTTCCCTGAAAGTTTGGGGGGGATTCGTCAAGCGGGGGCCGAGATAAAAGGGGGGTCCCAAAACGCGTTTTCCCCATGTTAATTTCCATAGGGCGGTCGATTTCACTTTTAGCCCGAACGGCTGAATGGATTTCCACCAAACTTGGCAAAATTGTAGGGACTGGTAGCCCGATGTGCCTTTGCTATGTCTCAAGATATGTGCTCCAGTGGATTTTAAGTAATTAAGGTTCAAAAAAATATATATATCTATAGCCGCGCTCCCGTGCGCGCACGGGAGTGCGCTCCAGGCGCGACACGCGACTTGCGCGCAGGAAGCTGATTGGATCTCAGTTGTCTGTAAACATTCTAAACAGTGCGGAGCGGCCGCCATCTTGTGTCTCGGTAAAATCGAGACAGAAGGGGTTTGAAAAAAAAAGGGGCAAATGACCATAAGGGGGAAGAGTAGACCCCCTCTGACCCCCTAGGTTTGATGTAGGGACTAAAATAGGGTCCTGCAGGGCATTAAAAAATTTTTTTCGTTTTGCGCGGGAATATGCGCTCTCCCGTGCGCGCACGGGAGAGCGCTCCAGGCGCGACGAGCGACTTGCGCGCAGGAAGCTGATTGGATCATAAGGGGGAAGAGTAGACCCCCTCTGACCCCCTAAATCCAGGACTATATTTATGAAGGCCTTGCGCTGTTAGTTTTGCGCTTCCTGTGCGTCAATTTTTGTGACGCACCAGCGGTGTAAAAAAATGCGCATTGTTATGCAATATTCAAAAAGTGACGCATCTATCTAGATGCGTCACTTTTTAAATATAGTGCAACGAGGTACATTTTATTACACTGCTGGTGTTATGCGTCACTTTTCTGTGCGCACTCCTTATGACGTTCCAGATGTGTCATATTTAATGTATGACGAATCATGTTGCAGATACAATATGGCGCAGAGTTTTAAAAAGTGACCCATGTACCTAGATGCGTCACTTTTTAAAATAGCGTCAGGTATAATGTATGCAGAGGGGGTGTTCCCCCACAAAAAGCTTTGTAATAGCGACGCAGTGAAATGTTTGAGATTTCACTGCGTCACTTTTAGGATGCTGTTGCATCCTTTAAATATAGTGCAACGAGGCACATTTTATTACACTGTTGGTGTGATGCGTCACTTTTCTGTACACAGTCCTTATGACATTCCAGATGTGTCATATTTAATGTATGACGAATCATGTTGCAAGGAGTTACAGATACGTCAGTATTTCTGACATATGTGTAAACATAAAAGTGATGCGAGGCCGGCGCAAAATTTTGACGCAATAGCATCCAAAAAATGACGCAGGGAAATCTCATAGATTTCAGTACGTTGTTATTACCAAGCTTTTTGCGAGGGATTGCCCCCTCTGCATACATTATACCTGATGCAGATACAATATGGCGCAGAGTTTTAAAAAGTGACCCATGTACCTAGATGCGTCACTTTTTAAAAAATAGTGTCAGGTATAATGCATGCAGAGGGGGTGTTCCTTGCAAAAAGCTTGCTAATAATGACGCAGTGCGTCACTTTTAGGATGCAGTTGCACCAAAATCTTGCGCCTGCTTCTCAGCAAACCTTTCACATGGTGCTTTTTCCATGTGAAAGGACACATTACTGGAGTTGCGTCACTTTTGTGACGCACTCCTGCAATGCGTTACTTTTGTGTTTAGAGATATGTCAGAAATACTGACATATCTGTAACTCCTTGCGAATTGATTAGTCATATATTAAATATGACATATGTGGAATGTCATAAGGAGTGCGTCCAGATAAGTGACGCATCGCTATTTTCACGTAGCGATGCGTCACTTTTCAGAAATGAGGCCTCCAGTTTATTCACTGTGTCATAAATTTCTTTTCTAACACTCACCTTCTTTCAGTCCTCCTACTTCACTTCCTTTCACCTCTCATACCTTTCTGTTCTTTCTTACTCATTCTCCTTTCAATTATCAATGCACTATATTTCACTTACTCTTCATTTTTTAAGATTATAGCTCTTTGATGAGAATTGGAGGTAGTTCTGAAAAGAACTTTTGGTTTTCTTCTTTTAACTGAAGAGGAACAAAAACAGGGAATAGAAACTGCTCAACAGGAGCAAAAAGAAAAGAAAAAAATTAGGGGTGGGAAGGGCAGTGATGGTTCTCTAATGCCCGAACCATGAGCAGGACACTTTGCTCCCCATAGGTGAGGAGTTGATTGCAGTATCTGCATCTGACGAGCCCATGGTTGAATGCAGGTTGGATGTTTGCTACCTGCCCCTGAGATTGGTCTCTTCCAGAAGAAGTTGCTCCTCCTGTTGATGTAGAGGGAACCTCCTGTGCCAGAGCCCTGACACTTTCTCGGGCAAAATTCTGGGGGTGCCTGGTCTCCACATGGCGAATCATCGTGAAGTTGCCAAAAGAGTATTTTTTTAGGGGGTTACCCCGTGACAGGACCTTTTTGCAGATCCTGCACTCTACTTTTGGTGCATTCACCTTCTTCTGGCCTTCTGGAAACTTAAAAAATTTCCAAATGAAATGTCCCTTCACCTTTGGGGTAGGTGGCTCTTCATCAATGAAGTCATCTTCACTGCTGGATGATCTGGCAGCCATGATGAACCAAGAAAAAAGGAGCAGCAAAAAAGGCAGGTCTTTCAGTCACAAAAGTGAAAGAAGAAGTGAAGGAAATGGGTGGGGATTTCATTCATTGTAAAAAAAAACTGTTAGCAACCAATGAAAAGTGTTATTTTAGGGTCACATGACCCGACGCGCTTACGCTGCGCGCTCGGGTGCACTTCCGGGTGCGTTTACGCTGCGCGATCGTAGGCGCTTCCGGGGCGCACACGTGGCGCGATCGTAGGCGCTTCCGGGGCGCACACGTGGCGCGATCGTAGGCGCTTTTGCGTGCGTTTAGGAGCCGCGCACGTAGGCGCTTCCGAGGGCACGTACGTTGTGCGCTGAAGTGACGTCATCAATCTTTAATAGAAATGCATAATCATTTTCAATATTAAAAAAAACAAATTTTATTTGTATGGTACGAAATGTTTTGCATTATTATTAACTTTTCATTCATATTTTTTTTTCACGAACGACAGTTGCGCTCTGGGTGCGCTTTCAGATGAGCTCTCGGAGAAGCTTACAGGAGAGCTTAGCTGAAAGCTTCCAGGAGCGCGCACCCAGAGCGCAAAAGAAAAAAATTATAAAAAAAATGAATACTTAAAAAAAACTGCAAATTGTAAAAAAAAAAAGGTTAGAAACTCGATATACAAAGGAATTAGCATTAAAAAAACCTATGAAATTCACTGAAAAAACCATAGGTTTCACACCAGTTATAGTTAGGAATTAGCATTTAAAAAACCTATGAAATTCACTGAAAAAACCATAGGTTTCACACCAGTTATAGTTAGCTGGAAATTTTACTGATATAAAACCATTGAAATTCCCACGTTATAGTTAGTCGGACTCACTATAACTTGCGCGTACAATGCACTGCTGATGACATCACTCATGACATCACTGATGACACCATCCTTGTGACAGAGTGACAGACCTAATTTCAGTGTAATGTAACGCTTGAAACACATATTCAAAAATAGAAACAAACATTTTCTAAAAAATGGAGATACCCAAACCAGTAACAACAACCAATTCAGTAATTCCACCATCTATATACACATCCACTCATTCACCAACAGTTCTATATAGTCACTCATACATATACTCACTCATCATATGTAGTGATACACCTACACATCCTGTTACACATCAGCAATCATCCAAAAGTTACTCACACACATACTCACACATGCAAATAAACTATTAAACATCCATTTCTTTGCATATACATTTATACACACACTGCCACCTTACTTCTAAGGAAACTTACCCATACTTACTCTCTTAAACAATCACTTATAGAAACACATACTTATTTACACAGGAACTCCTACAATCTCTCACTATATATACTATACTCACTTATATACATCAATACTCACATATACTAGATTAAAATATATGTCGTTACTAATGAAGACACTAGTGAGCCATTCATTCACTCACTAACACACACATATATACACTCATCCACCCATACAGTCCTGCACATATGCTGTCTTCAAAACACATACAAACAGTGAGTCAGTCACCAACCCCATGCAGCCACTTATACACAAAGAGAAACACTGATACAAACATTTAAATATTTAAACAATACTCGCTAATATATGTATTCACTAAGATACACATAATATGCCAGTTACCCAACCAATTTTTTTTAAAAAAACATCCATTTACACACTTATTTAAACATTTATTCTTCCATCGACCTTTACAAATACATATATAAAACAAATTTATTTTTCAGAAAGACACACATTCACTGGATGGTCTCATCAGTGATGTCATGAGTGATGTCATCAGCAGTGCATTGTACGCGCAAGTTATAGTGAGTCCGACTAACTATAACGTGGGAATTTCAATGGTTTTATATCAGTAAAATTTCCAGCTAACTATAACTGGTGTGAAACCTATGGTTTTTTCAGTGAATATATATATATATATATATAACCTACTGGCGGTCGCCGGTAGGTATATATAGTTAGGATTTTTTTGAATAGGGATTTCTGAAAATTCTATGTTGAATAACTTTGGCGTTGATGGACGGAATTGGCTGACATTTTCACAAAATGGCACATTTTGTTTCTGAGCGTCCCCTGAAAGTTAGGGGGGGTTTCGTCAAGCGGGGGCCGAGAAAAAAGGGGGGTCCCAAAACGTGTTTTTAACATTGAGTTTTCCATAGGGCGGTTGGACTCACTTTTAGCTCGAACGGCTGAATGGATTTCTATGAAACTTGGCAAAATTGTAGAGACTGTTAGCCCGATGTGCCTTTGCTATGTCTCAAGATATATGCTCCAGTGGTTTTTACGAAAATTAACTTTGAAAAATATATATTGGGCTACATTGGGCTATATATATGTTAAAGCCCAAATGTAGCCCAATGTAGCCCAATGTAGCCCAATGTAGCCCAAAGATGGCCACCAGAGACAAAAAAAAACAAATGTAGCCCAAATATCAGCCAGATGTAGCCCAACTATAGCCCAATGACAGAATGTCCCAGAGTGTTCTAAAGAACAATTAGAACGCTACCAGTCTTACTTATGACAAAAGTATGGCACACCTGAAGTCATCTTGATTGGAATAAAGGGGTAACACTTAATACATTTAATTTGAAAAGGAACAAAATGAGGGGTTTCATTTTGCCATAGAAATGTTATATATATATATATTCACTGAAAAAACCATAGGTTATAGACCATATATAGTTAGGAATTCGCATTTACAAAACCTTATTTTACTCACACAAAACCATTGAAATTCCATATATAGTTAGTTGCACTAACTATATATCGCGCACCCGCAATCCACTGCTGATGATGTCACATATTACATCATTCATGACATGGTCAGTGACATCACTGATGACATCACTGATGACATCTCAAATGACATCACTGATGACATCTCAAATGACATCACTGATGACATCACTGATGACATCTCATTTGACATTACTGATCACATCACTGATGATATCATTCATGTGATAATACGATGAACCTCTTCAGACTCTAATATAACCTTAGATACAATCAGTGTAAACAGACACTCACAGACTGTCACTCATCCATGGAGTTACTCACACACCTAGTCAGTCATGCAAAGAATCAATCACACCTCCATTTCCTCAACTATACAGTTATACAAACTTTACTTATTCAAACATATACTAACACATATTTACTCTCTTATACAATCCCTGATACAAGTTCACAATGATCCATACAGCCACTCACACATTCACTGGCTCTTATGCACAGTTATTTATATATGTCAACTCTCACATGTACTGTGTTTTACATATGTACTTACTTTGACATGTAGCACTGAGATATCCATTCACTCACCAATACACTCATGCACACAGTCAACCGCCCATACAGCTGTTTCCACATGCACTTTTGAAACCATACATCTAGTGAATCAACTGCTCACACATCTATGCACAGAGTCATACACCTCCCAGCCACCCACACACACACTCAGTCTCCCATACAAATACTTGGGCAACCAATCAATAACCCATATAGTTACTCATATAGCTACTTATCAACACATGCAACAGTTTACAGAACAACAGACATAATGATGCACAAATTAAGACAGTTTAGTCACTAACCCATGCACTCAGTGAGACACATTTAATCACTCACTCATACAGTCAGTCATGCACCTACTAAATCCTTCATCCAGACACTTATACATCCACTCATTCTTCAATATGTAAGACATATTTTAACTTTACAGAAACATACAGTCACTGGATGTTGTCATCAGTGATGTCATCAGTGATGTCATTTGAGATGTCATCAGTGATGTCATCAGTGATGTCACTGACCATGTCATGAATGATGTAATATGTGACATCATCAGCAGTGGATTGCGGGTGCGCGATATATAGTTAGTGCAACTAACTATATATGGAATTTCAATGGTTTTGTGTGAGTAAAATAAGGTTTTGTAAATGCGAATTCCTAACTATATATGGTCTATAACCTATGGTTTTTTCAGTGAATTTTCAAGGTTTTGTAAATGCTAATTCCTAACTATATATGGTCTATAACCTATGGTTTTTTCAGTGAATTTTCAAGGTTTTGTAAATGCTAATTCCTAACTATATATGGTCTATAGCCTATGGTTTTTTCAGTGAATATATATATATATACATACATATATAAACATATATCATCTGTATATCTATATAAATACAAACATAAATGCATGCATACATATACTTATATGCATACAGATGCATGTTATTTACATGAAAGTTGAAAAAACACTAATAAAAGCAAAGCTAAAAAGCCACCTCATTACAAACAGAATGGCCTTAACTTAAACGAGGGCGAGATCTATTGCATTTTCAATGCTTGTTTACTTTGGTTCCATCAAGAAGGCATTCAGATGTGTCACACATTTGCCATAAATTCTGAATGTTAGCACTCTAGTTGCACATTAGATCACTGTAGTAAAGCTACTGCTAACCAGGGACGTCTGCTGCTGGTATTCAAAGTGCATGTTTCAGTCTGCATGTCACAATTTTTTTAATGAAATAGAAGAGGATTTGAGAAGTCACTCAAAATGATCCCTAATTTTTCTTTCTGAAGCACTAATCATACTTTCTATGGCAAAATTAACCCCCTCATGTTGTTCCTTTTTAAATTGAGTGTTTTCAGACTTACCACTTCATTCCAATCAAGATGGCTTCTGGTGTGCCATACTTTTGTCATAAGTAAGACTGTTAGCGCTCTAGTTGTTCTTTAGAACACTCTGGGACATTCTGTCATTGAGCTATACTTGGGGTACATCTGGGTGATATTTGGGCTACATTTAGGCTCTTTTGTCTCTGGTGGCCATCTTGGGAGACTGTATGTCAGAATTTTTTAATGAAATTGAAGAGGGTTTGAGAAGTCACTCAAAATGTGCCCTAATTTTTCTTTCTGCAGCACTAATCATAATTCATATGGCAAAATATACCCCCTCATTTTGTTCCTTTTTAAATTAAATGTTTTAAGAGTTACCACTTTATTCCAATCAAGATGGCTTCAGGTGTGCCATACCTTTGTAATAAGTAGGACTGTTAGCGCTCTAGTTGTTCTTTAGAACACTCTGGGACATTCTCTCATTGGGCTATACTTGGGCTACATCTGGGTGATATTTGGGCTACATTTGGGCTCTTTTGTCTCTGGTGGCCATTTTGGGAGACTGCATGTCAGAATGTTTTAATGAAATAGAAAAGGATTTGAGAAGTCACTCAAAATGTGCCCTAATTTTTCATTCTGCAGCACTAATCATACTTTCTATGGCAAAATATACCCCCTCATGTTGTTTCTTTTTAAATTAAATGTTTTAAGAGTTACCACTTTATTCCCAATCAAGATGGCTTCAGGTGTGCCATACCTTTGTAATAAGTAGGACTGTTAGCGCTCTAGTTGTTCTTTAGAACACTCTAGGAGGCTGCAGTAGAACACAAAGGAATCAACTGACAGTCTCTGTCCTTGTTGGATGTACATGTTTTATTGAGAATGTCAGACTTCATTTTCACATGACTGAGAAAGATAATGTGAATTTACAGAAAATATTCTTTCAGTTTAGCTTATAGATCCCCTTCCAAACCACTGTGGGAAAATCATGAGATATTAGTTTTCTTTCAAACAATATTCATGATATCACAGCAGAAGGTTTTTTCACATGGTAAAATCACCTTAGAACCCACCACAATTCCTAAAACGAGTATGGTACCATCAACAAATGATTTATAATGTAACTAAAGTCCTAAAACCCTCTATTAACTACAATGCTTTTTAATGAGGTGCTATCATGTATATTGGTCCCAAGATGGCTGCCAACACTTCTTGGATGAAGTGCTGACAGCCAATCAGATCAGATGTGTGGTTAGGCTCCGCCCAGATATATATCTTTTTTTGAACCTAAATTACTCAAAATCCACTGGAGCACATATATTGAGACCTAGCAAAGGCACATCGGGCTAACAGTCCCTACAATGTTGCCAAGTTTCGTGCAAATCCATTCAGCCGTTCGAGCTAAAAGTGAGGCCAACCGCCCTATGGAAATTAACATGGGAAAAACGCGTTTTGGGACCCCCCTTTTTTCTCGGCCCCCCCTTGATGAAACCCCCCCAAATTGTCAGGGGCTGCTCAGAAACAAAATGTTCCATTTTCCTGAAAATTTCAGCCAATTCCGTCCACAAACGCCAAAGTTATTAGACATAGAATTTTCAAAAATCCCATAGAGAAAAAATCCTAACTATATATACCTACTGGCGACCGCCAGTAGGTAATATATATATATATATATATATATATATATATATATATATATATATATATATATGTATATATATATATATATATTACCTACTGGCGGTCGCCAGTAGGTATATACAGTTAGGATTTTTTTGAATAGGGATTTCCTAAAATTCTATGTTGAATAACTTTGGCATTGATGGACGGAATTGGCTGAACTTTTCAGGAAAATGGCACATTTTGTTTCTGAGCGTCCCCTGAAAGTTTGGGGGGGTTTCGTCAAGCGGGGGCTGAGAAAAAAGGGGGGTCCCAAAACGTGTTTTTAACATTGAGTTTTCCATATGGCGGTTGGACTCACTTTTAGCTCGAACGGCTGAATGGATTTCTATGAAACTTGGCAAAATTGTAGAGACTGTTTGCCCGATGTGCCTTTGCTAGGTCTCAAGATATGTGCTCCAGTGGATTTTGAGAAATTAACGTTCAAAAAAATATATATATCTGTGACAGCGTCCCGGTTAGCGCCTCGGTTCGCGTACCAGACGCGTAACGGAACTTCGCGAGGAGAAGCGGATTGGCTCTCCGGTGACTGTCAACATTCTAAACAGTCTGGAGCAGCCGCCATCTTGTCTCTCGGTAGGATCGAGAGACAAGATGTATATATATATATATATATATTCACTGAAAAAACCACAGGTTATAGACCATATATAGTTAGGAATTAGCATTTACAAAACCTTATTTTACTCACACAAAACCACTGATGTCATCAGTGATGTCACTGACCATGTCATGAATGATGTAATATGTGACATCATCAGCAGTGGATTGCGGGTGCGCGAAATATAGTTAGTGCAACTAACTATATATGCGAATTTCAATGGTTTTGTGTGAGTAAAATAAGGTTTTGAAAATGCTAATTCCTAACTATATATGGTCTATAACCTGTGGTTTTTTCAGTGAATATATATATATATATATATATATATAAATATATATATATATATATATATATATATATATATATATATATATATATATATATATATATATATATATATATATATATATATATATATATATATATATATATATATATATATATATATATATCGGCTCAAAAAGTCCCTCCCCGCAATCCTACGGGAAATAGGAAGCAGCACTCCAAAGATAGGTTTCACAAGGATTTTATTCTCACAAAAACGCGCTTTCGGCACTCGGCCTTCCTCAGTTTAGAGACGGTGAGTTGTGTCAACCAACATTCATTTGAACCTTCACGTTACGTAAATAATAGACATAATGGTAGGACTCAAAAATAAATCGGCATCCGCCATCTTTGAATGGGTCTATACCCGTTACAAGAAAGCACTGTGTGTACAAATGCAATAAAATTTCTATTGGACAGTTATGCCGACGACATAATCTACATTAAATTGTTTAATGTTCATAAAGCCCTGTATGGGCCATGTCTCCACACAGTGCAATTAACCGATCCCTATACATCGTATCTTTATCTTGCCCTGGATGGGCATAAACCATTCATTATAGCTGCAACGTGAATGAAGGTACAACCCCCAAATAATGTTATAATTTATCTGAATCTGAATTCATTAGCTTCATAGAAAGGTAAAATACAAGTATCTAGAAATATTGAAGGAAACCAAAAGAAAAAGCAATGATGCAGTTAACCAAATCTATACAAGCAATCTGTAATCATACGAAATGGACAGCTAAGTCCTCATGCATGTTTAATCCAATGGGCGTTTTACTTTGCAGATCTATAATATAACGCGATTCCAATCGCCCCAACTTTTGGAGTCTATCCCCGCCTCTTACGCTGACCGGGACAGAGTCCAAGTAGAAAAAGGTTAGCAATTCCCTGTTGCTTGCATGCTCTTTGTCAAAATGTCTGTCCACAGGGTAGCTCACATCTGCATTCTGAATGGCTCTCTGGTGTTCTAAGATTCTTAGCTTCACCGGATTCGTTGTGCTGCCAACATACCTTCTGCCACAAGGACATGTCAGACAATACACAACGTAAGGCGTGGTACATGTGAGGAATTTCTGTATTCTCTTAGGCTCTTTAACACCTGGTATACTGTATTGAGTGGTGCGTTTACTCACTTTACACGCCTTACAGCGTCCTAACTATATATGGTCTATAACCTGTGGTTTTTTCAGTGAATATATATATATATATATATATATATATATTTCCAAACACACAGTCTCCCGATTCCGGAGCCTCCGACCCTTCAAGGCGGCCTCACAAAGTAATGGGCTCGGAAAAACCCATCAGCACACCATCCTGTGTCACAAAGCAGGTGAGGCCCAATGCTGGTTGCAAGAGGCTTTTATTCAGGCATAAAACACCAGCGCAACAGACTTCCTTAAGCAACGTTTCGGCGAACAGCCTTTCTCAAGCAGGAAGTAATATCATTCAATCAGCAAAGTGCATGTGTGCCTGCTTTTAAAAGATTATTCCTCACGTGACTTCACGCTTGCAATACCAGTCCCATAATGCATTGTCCATTTGTTATCGTTATTTACCTGACAGTTCTCATTTTCATAGAGCCTTTGCAGACGTTCAAATGTTCTCATGTGGCAATGTCATTGTTATTAGTAGGGGATTTAAATCAAGCAGTCAGGCAAGTTACTTTCACGGGAGTAAGTTCTCGATTTTTCCGTTCTGCCTGAACAAGCCACTTGGGTCCAGCACGATCATGAAGGGTGTCTTCCCTCACTAATCCTTTCCGCCTCGCACCAAAATCCGCTCAAGTAGCTATCCTAATGTAGGTTTATGGCGCGTGGGTGGGTCATGCTCCTCATAATTGATTCCAAACACACAGTCTCCCGATTCCGGAGCCTCCGACCCTTCAAGGCGGCCTCACAAAGTAATGGGCTCGGAAAAACCCATCAGCACACCATCCTGTGTCACAAAGCAGGTGAGGCCCAATGCTGGTTGCAAGAGGCTTTTATTCAGGCATAAAACAGCAGCACAACAGACTTCCTTAAGCAACGTTTCGGCGAACAGCCTTTCTCAAGCAGGAAGTAATATCATTCAATCAGCAAAGTGCATGTGTGCCTGCTTTTAAAAGATTATTCCTCACGTGACTTCACGCTTGCAATACCAGTCCCATAATGCATTGTCCATTTGTTATCGTTATTTACCTGACAGTTCTCATTTTCATAGAGCCTTTGCAGACGTTCAAATGTTCTCATGTGGCAATGTCATTGTTATTAGTGGGGGATTTAAATCAAGCAGTCAGGCAAGTTACTTTCACAGGAGTAAGTTCTTGATTTTTCCGTTCTGCCTGAACAAGCCACTTGGGTCCAGCACGATCGTGAAGGGTGTCTTCCCTCACGAATCCTTTCCGCCTCGCACCAAAATCCACTCAAGTAGCTATCCTAATGTAGGTTTATGGCGCGTGGGTGGGTCATGCTCCTCATAATTGATTCCAAACACACAGTCTCCCGATTCCGGAGCCTCCGACCCTTCAAGGCGGCCTCACAAAGTAATGGGCTCGGAAAAACCCATCAGCACACCATCCTGTGTCACAAAGCAGGTGAGGCCCAATGCTGGTTGCAAGAGGCTTTTATTCAGGCATAAAACAGCAGCGCAACAGACTTCCTTAAGCAACGTTTCGGCGAACAGCCTTTCTCAAGCAGGAAGTAATATCATTCAATCAGCAAAGTGCATGTGTGCCTGCTTTTAAAAGATTATTCCTCACGTGACTTCACGCTTGCAATACCAGTCCCATAATGCATTGTCCATTTGTTATCGTTATTTACCTGACAGTTCTCATTTTCATAGAGCCTTTGCAGACGTTCAAATGTTCTCATGTGGCAATGTCATTGTTATTAGTGGGGGATTTAAATCAAGCAGTCAGGCAAGTTACTTTCACGTGGTTTTTTCAGTGATATATAGTTAGGACTTAGTTTCCATAGGAAATCCGTAACATTCTATTGGGTATAACTTTGGCGCTGGTTGATGAATCTTTGCAAATTTCTCAAAGAAGATGGCCCGCTCTGCTCCTTCCCTGAAAGTTTTGGGGGGATTCGTCAAGTGGGGGCTTAGAAAAAAGGGGGGTCCCAAAACATGTTTTCCCCATGTTATTTTCCATAGGACGATTAGACACGGCTACAGCCTGAGCGGCTGAACGGAATTACACCAAATTTGGCAGAGAGGTAGAGTTCAGTTCCCAGATCGCCCTTTTTCTTAAATGGTGTAAATCAGTCCAGTAGTTGTTGAGAAAATCGAATTTGAAAAAATGTATATATCTAAAAGCGCGCACCGTGTGCGCACCAGGTGTGCACGAGCAGAATTCTGATTTGCTGTTAGACTTCTGTCAACATTCCATTCGGACGAATCAAGTGTTGGCCGCCAAATTTTTGTCTGAGGCAGAGGCCATATGTGAAAAGTGTGAAAAGGGGGCAGGGTAGAGTCTTCCTGACCCCCTAGGCCTTCTCAGGGGGTCCTTGAAGGACCCCGAAGGGCAAAAAAAACATTAAAAAAAAAAACGCGAGGTGCGCGTCCGAGGCAGAGGCCAAAAGTGGAAAGTGTGAAAAGGGGGCAGGGTAGAGTCTTCCTGACCACCTAGGCCTTCTCAGGGGGTCCCCGAAGGACCCCTGAAGGACAATTTTTTTTTAATCGCGAGGTGAGCGCACGGTGCTCCCACCCTATAGCCGCCATTTTGTGTAGTTTCAGAAGAGAGTGAAAAATGAAAGCGGAGAACATGGTAAAGGAGGCAGAGTAGAGTCTCCCTGACCCCCTAGGCCTTCTCAGGGGGTCTCTGAAGGACCCCTGAAGGACAAAAAAATATTTTCTTTTTTTTTTAAATCGCGAGGTGCGCGCACGGTGCTCACACCCTATAGCCGCCATTTTGTGTAGTTTCAGAAGAGAGTGAAAAACAAAAGCGGAGAACGAGGTAAAGGAGGCAGGATAGAGTCTCCCTGACCCCCTAGGCCTTCTCAGTGAGTCCCTAAAGGACCCCCGAAGGCCCCAAAAATGTTTTTTTTACAATAAAAAATCGCGGGTGCGCGCACGGTACGCGCACGTAAGAATAAGAAACTAAAAAAAAACATTCAAATAACAAGTTTGTGTGTTTAGATGTTGGGTGGCTCTAAAAAGAACCGTTGTGTTCATTGAGTGTTTTTTGTACCTACAAGTAAGTACAGATGCAGAGTCTAAAGTTTAAAAGGAAGACTTTGTTCCCCTCATCTGTAAAATTACACCATCTCTCCTATAGATGCCTTGCATGTTGTAACGCAAGTTGTTGTGGTATATAGAACCCATACCATAGTCTCAGAGGAAAGCAGAAACAGACTTATTCACATGTTTCCTTGCTTTCTCAATGTGCGGACAATATTGGTTGGACCAGTTCCATTTTTGCCTTTGGCATATAATAGAATATACCAAGGCAGTTTGTGGAAAAAGTGACATCAATTGCCCAATGGTGTCCTTTAAAAGCATTTCCAGACTTACCCCAGTCAAAGTGCCTAGGTCATTGCCACCACAGTGCACAATTATGAGGTCAGGGTGTGGATTTTACCAATGGCATCACTTGGTGACATCTCAATCCTCTCTGGCCAATCCATATAATAACCACATTTGGTAAATCAAGGTTGAGAAAGCATCTATTTACTGCCTACCTTTCACTCCAGAAAACATAGCTATGTCCTACAATCCATACTCTAAGCATCTTGCAGGCAGATCTGGTTGTACTCAGATGGGCTCTGGAGATGAAATGGCAGTTTGAAAAATAGGAGTTTAGAAACAAATGTGGTTGAGATTCAGTGCACCTGAAAAACAAGAAATGATTGGTGGTTTCTGATTATTTAACATTGAAAACTAGGGTGCATACTACTGGTTTTTAAAAGGAATAATACTATTAGTTTAGAAAAAGTCATTGAAAAGAACATTGCACAGGATATGCTGGAATATTGAGAAGTCAAACGCACCCCCTGCTTTGGTTTGGAACATTGAGAGGAACTTTTGCACCTTTTGACTTCAGTTAGGTGGCCTATGGAGAGTTACCATGGTAACAGGCAGAGAGAGCAGTGGGGGAAGGTTGAACATTATGTGAGTTTGAAAGTGTTGAAATGTACAACCAATTAAAATGTTAGTTTGGTTTTGAATTAGTGTGGGAAGAAATTTGATTGGTTATGTACAGAGATATGTGTGTTTAATGAGAGGGAATCAGGGCCATTTGTGGTTGCAGTGTCTGAGGTACATTTCAGAAATTCTGCTTAAGAAAATCTGGTGTGTGATTGACACTGTTCTGAATCTTCAAAAGCATATTTAAAGGTTAATTATTAATTTGTGAGGGGATATATGTTGTGCATTGTAAGTAAATAATCAAAATGAGTTGCAATGTGGTCACTCTCCTGCTCTTTGTCTCTCCCTCTCTCTTACTCAGTCTAACCGCCTTACTCCCTCTCAGTCACTCACTTTCCCTCTCTCTTTTTCTCACTCTCTCTCTCCCTTTCTCTCCTCCACTATTCCTGTCTCTCTCTTTCTTTTTCCTTCACTCCTACTTTATCCCTCAGTCCCCTTTTCTCTCTCTTAATCTCCTTCCTTCTCCCTTTTTCCCCTTTCCTCAACCTCATATACCTTCCCTAAGTGTCACTGTCTTTCACTCACCGGCACTACCCTTTTCCACTCCCCTTCCTCTTGTCTGTATTTTTCACCCTTTCTCTTTCCCGTTCCCTTTTTCTCACACCCCCTTGCTCTCCTTCTGTCACTGTATTATTAACGCCCTTTTCTAAGTTCCTCCATCCCCTCTCTCCCTCTCTCCCTCACTCCCCATCTCTCACTTTCCATTACCCCCTTCCCTCACTCTCATACCCCTTTTCTCTCTGTCACTCTACTTCTCTTACTTTTACTCCCTTCACTCTTGTCTACTTCTCCCTTTCCATCCCTTACTTACCTTCTCTGTCTCTATTCGATGCTCCCCTTTTCTCACTCCTCATCTCTCACTTTTGTTTTTCTTACTGCCCTACCCTTAGTCTTTCTTTCCACTTACCTCACTCCCCTACCCTTAGTCTTCTTATTTTAGTTACTCTTCCACTCCCTAAATCTCACTCACCATACTACCCTTCCCTTACTCATTCCATTAGTCCAGTGGTTCCCAAACTTTTTCGAGCCACGCCTCCCTTGACCTATTGGCCATTGGCCACGGCTCCCCATTATTTTACTTTTTTGTGGGTGAAGGGATGTAAGCCCAGCTTTGGGACTACTTCCATTTTTCACCCTGAAAATATTTGGGCTGAAGCAGATGAAAGTACTATAATCATAGATGTAACAAAATAAAAATATGGCAGCTGTTTAATGTAAAACTTGAATTGGTTAAGTAAGCCAGAAAAAATAATCTGAGGTCTGCATATGGTATTTTTTAAAACAATCTTTTGTTAAAAAAAATTGGCTCTAGAGGGGCTCATTCCAGGGATCCAAGTGGAACAGGTGATGGACGGGTGATGAATTAAATATTTCTCATTTACACCTTTCTCAAGATTGGAAAGGGGCGACCGAATCGGTCCCCCCGAACTTATGGCCGAGTGCCTCGATCCCCCCGGGAAGCCATTTTGGGCGGGAGGCGCGTCCCAGCTGGTATGCCCGAAGCGGCGTAGCTGGGGCGCGCTCGTTCCCGCCCTAGAGTGGGCTGGCCTAGACACCGACGCAGCCAGCCACGCCCTCAGGGGCAGGCAGGGGCGGGTATACGCCCGCCCTGAAGACGGATAAAAAGGGACGCAAGACCAGAAGACATCCTCTTGTTCTTGTGCTCTGAAGCTGCACCTCCTCGCTGCACGTGAGCTCGGGACAGAACGAAGAGCCAATTTTGAGCGTTTTAATCTCTCTCTTTGTCTTTTAGATACTTCGTCGAAACGATGCCCAAGAAAGGAGCAAAGAGAATGTCGACTGACCAGTTGGTTCGGGCACTCATGAAGGACATGTCCGAAATTAAGAAGCGGTTGGCGGAGCGAGACGGCGAGGAGGGATCGGGGCGTCCACCGGCCGGAGGGAAGCCAAAGAGGCCAAGAAGGGGGCCGGTCGGGGGAGACGTCCCGGTTCCCTGTTCTCCGCTCGAGGCGCCAGCCCCCGTACCGGCCCCGGTACCGGATGAGGGGAATCCGATTCCCGTGATAGTCACCCCGACGTCTGCCGGAGATATGCCTCCCGAGTTGGCGGCACAGTTAGCAGCATGGTTGGGGGACAGTAATGGGGGCGCCATGGCTACCGAAGCGCAAGCTCTCATAAAGCAGTTGCGCGAGAAACGTGATACAGCCAAGGTGCCCGCGCCGGATGCGGCGATAGACAAGCCACGAGGGACGGAAGCAGCGTCCGGTGCAGGTAAGCGGCCATTGCCGATTGCAAGGGATGAGTCAACACCCTCTCGTAGAGAAAGATTGGGGCAACATGTTCCTTTGCCAATAAAGGAAAAGATTTGGGCGGGGGAATACGTTAACATTTTCTCCCTGCTCGTTGATCACTATGAGGTCGAAACTGTTAAAGGTCAAAAGGATCTGATGCATCCGAGTGTTTGGCGCGCAAAAATGGCCGCCTTTAAAGTGAATGAAAATATTGGTAACTGGGGTAATGCTTGGGGAATTTTCACGGCAATTTTGGGGGAACGTAGGCCTGATTTGCTCCCTGAATTTCCAGTATATCAGTCACGAATTATGGGGTACTCGACATCACACCAAGGTAACCAATGGTTCTGTTATGACAACCTTTTCAGGAAAGCGATGGAGCATAACAAAAGTTTAACCTGGGACTGTTACGATTCTTTAACATGGAATAAGATGAAAGAGTCGGGAATGTTGAAAGTGCCATTGGTGGGGAGTGCCGTTAGTGAGTCCTCCCGCCAAAATGGGGGGACGCCCTTTCGGTCGGGTACGGGTACAGACGATTACCCGAGACCCGCCGGCAATACAGGGAAGAGGGGGTTCTGTTTCAATTTCAACAGAAGCAAATGTACTAGGCCCCCGGGATCTTGTAAGTTCAAACACGAATGTAGTGGTTGTGGGGCACCCCATCCTGAGTCCTCGTGCAGAGCCAAATCGGGTAAAAATGGGGGTAGAGGAGGCGCTAAACAGGTCTAATTTAGTCCGAGGGGCGCCTTTACCAACCCCGGTTGATACCCTGGCGATGATTCCCTGGCTCAGCGAATACCCAGATCGTACTTCTGCTGGGGTGCTACGGAACGGTTTTTCATATGGTTTCCGCATCCCGGTGGGTAGCTTTCAGGGTGTCGGGACGTGCAAAAATCAACTTTCCGTCTTGCAGCATACTACTGTAGTACAGGATAAGATCCGGAAAGAGGTTACCCGAGGTCGGGTTGCCGGCCCGTTTTCTGTCCCCCCGGTACCGAACTTTGTTTGTTCTCCTTTAGGGGTGGTCCCCAAGAAGGACCCGGGTGAGTTTCGATTGATTCACAATTTATCAGCCCCTCATGGCCTTTCTGTAAACGATGCAATTAATCCAGAAATGTGTTCGGTGCGGTACGCATCCTTCGATGAGGCCGTAGCCATTTTGAATCGCCTGGGGCCCGGAACGCTGATGGCGAAGTCAGATATCGAGTCAGCGTTCCGTTTGCTCCCGGTATACCCGGATGACCAACGTTTGTTGGGATTCATGTTTCAAGGTTTGTATTACATGGACAGGTGTATGCCAATGGGGTGCTCGATATCTTGTGCTTATTTCGAGAAATTCAGTAGTTTTCTGCAATGGGTTTACACGAAGAAAACAGGTTTTCGGAATGTGATGCATTACCTCGATGACTTTCTGTTCCTTGGGGCCACTGGGGATGATGAATGTGCCCGGGCCTTGACTGAATTTTGTGTTTTAATGAATCAATTTGGCGTGCCGTTGGCACCAGGTAAAACTGTGGGTCCCACGACTTGCCTCGAGTTCCTCGGGATCGAGTTGGACTCTAGTGAGGGTTGTTTTCGTTTACCAGCTTCCAAAGTATTGAAATTCAAGACAGCCCTGCAAATGTGTATCACTGCATCTAAAGTTACGCTGCATCAATTGCAGCAATTGGTGGGGAAGTTGAATTTTGCCTTAAGGGTGATCCCGATGGCCCGCCCCTTCTCCCGTTCGATTGCACAGGCGATGGTCGGCCTAAAGGAGGGTCACCATCGCACGAGGTTATCGGCCGAGGTCCGCCAAGACATGCGTATTTGGTTAGCATTTTTGGCTGGTTTCAATGGTCGAGTCGTCTGGAACAAACCGGCCTTGTCCTCTGAAGAGCTGGGTCTATGGACGGATTCAGCGGGAAGCATGGGTTTCGGCGCCATCTTCGGCACAAAATGGTCGGCACAAAAGTGGCCAACATGGTGGCACGATGAGGGGCTGACGAGTAATATTGCTTTCCTTGAGCTGTTTCCTATTTTGGTGGCCCTCAGATCCTGGCCCGATGGTTTCAAAAATCATTCTGTCATATTTTGGTCTGACAATATGACCGTCGTAGAATGCATTAATAGTCAGGCAGCACGTTGTAAAATGATTTTGAGGCTGCTTAAAGAAATTGTCTTACTGTGTATGCAACTGAACGTGGTATTCAGAGCAAAACATGTCCCGGGGGTGATGAATCAGGCTGCTGATGCACTGTCTCGTTTTCAAATGCAGGCTTTCTCGGGTTTCCTTCCCTCAGCGGACCCCGAGCCAGCACCCTTTCCCGAAGCTCTCTGGTCTCTCGGTGCCCCGAACTTCGTTACCTCGTGGGAGAGAGTCTAGCACCAAGGACGAGGAAGGCATACGAAGGGGCGTTTCGGGCTTATTTGGCCTTTTTGGGGACTGAGAGAGGGGGACTTTGGGGGCATGAGGATTGGGTAGTACATTTTCTGATGTCCTTGCGTAAGGCTGGGAAGTCGGTGGCTACAGCCCAGAGGCATCGTGCTGCCATCTCCTTTGTTGCCAGGGCTCATAATATCCAGGACCCGACAGCGTCTTTTGCTGTACAGAAAGCGCTGCGTGGGTGGCAACGCCTTGAGGGTCGCAGAGTAGATGAGAGGCGCCCGATAGGTCTGGATAGGTTGTCCCAGTTGCTGGCCACACTCCCCGACATATGCTCGTCTCAGTTCGAGGCCTGTTTGTTCCGAGCCGCTTTTACGCTTGCATTTCACGGGGCTATGAGGATAAGTGAGCTGGTGGCAAGGAGCAAGCGGGATGTGGCGGGGGGTTTGTGCCGGGAACACGTTCAGATCAGGGGTGAGACTATGACGGTATCCTTTGTCAAGTCAAAAACCGATCAAAGTGGGGTGGGAGACTGCATAGTCATTCGCAGGATTCCAGGGTCCTCCATGTGTCCGGTGAGGTGTTTAGAGGATTACCTAGCACAAAGGGTGGCATCATGGGGGGGGACAATGTTGAGACACGCGGACGCCACCCCACTGACAAAGTTTCAGTTTCAGCGGGTGCTCGCGATGTCAATTACCGCAGCAGGCTTGGACCCGGGTGAGTTTGGGACCCATTCCTTTCGGATAGGGGCTGCCACTGAAGCTGCAGCCAGGGGTCTTAATGTGGAACAAGTAAAACGAGTGGGGCGTTGGTCCTCCAATTGTTATAAGAGGTATGTGCGGTTGCACATGTTGTGAAGCTGTAACAATGTACTCACGCTTCTTGTCTTTTGTTTGGTCTTCAGTTACGCAAGCCTTCGAGGCGGGGCGGACTATGCAGTCGACCCAACACCGGGCCAGCGGTCAGACATCACCGGCTGTGAGAAAGGAGGTGTGGGTCGTGGGCCACTCATACGTGAGGCGTGCCGCAGACGTATTCAAAGCAGGTGACATGATTCACGTAGCTGGGGAATACGGGTACAGGATGTCCTTCTACGGAAGGGGCGGTCTCTGTATTGACCAGTTTCAAGCTTACTTTGAGGGTTTGTTAGGGCGGATGAGGTCACCGCCGTCTATAGTCATAGTACATTTAGGGGGCAATGATTTGGTCACCACCGGTAGACGACTTCTCCTGGAGGCAATGCTTTCCACCGTAAGTTGGTTGGCGAGGAAAGTTCCGGGGTGTGTAATTGCGTGGTCTCATATGATCCCACGAAAAGTGTGGCGGGGGGCTATTTCGATCCCTGCTTTGAACCATTCTGTTAGGAAACTTAATAACAAAATGAGTAGGTTGTTCCGTTCCAAGACATTGCATTCTATCTCGCACGGTTGTATTAATGATGACAGTATGTATATGGGGGATGGTGTGCATTTGTCTCGGGTGGGAAATGAGTTACTCATAGGAGACTTCTTAGCATGGTTAAAGACGTTGGAACATGACCTTTAGCTAGGAGTTTTGGTGGGGGGCCCGGATAGCCGGTCAACTATCCGGGCCTGTGGCGGTAAGGTCATGATCGGTGAGCACTAATTAGTAGATCCCTATGAGTGGGCGTCACCCAACACGGATGGGAGCGCTCGGGAGAGGTGGCCATTGGCCCCTCAATGGGGAGGCGGTCCCTTCTAAGGATGGGTCGCCGGAAGTAAAGGAAAGGCGGTCAAGGCCCCTTCCTTTGTAGGAGGGGTTACAGCCCCCTCCTGGGGAATTTCCCGGGGCCAGTGACATCTGCGACGGCAGATGCGGTAAGTTGTGTGGGGTTGGGATAAGGGCCACGATACCTTCTAGATACCTCACACGAGTATTCGAACGACCTTTAACTGGCGTCGAGTTTTAGGTGCCCCCGTCAAGTCAAGGGAAATTGGTAGTAGTTGCACTTGAGGTACGCCTCCGTGCTGTCGCCCATCCCAAGTGGGAGGGGTAAGTCCGGTTAGGGATCTTGACACCGGTTATGACCTTGCCGTTGGCCCTTAAACGTTAGGTTGTACAATTTCAATATGTCAAGAAATGTTTTGTAGGTTGCTAGTTCGGCTAGGAGAACCTCTGTATTAGAGAATCTGTTAAGGTTAGCCAAACATCGCAATATGGTAATGAAATTGTACATAACATGAAACGTTTAATGTCTTAATTTTGTTTAATAAATACGGCCGGGATGGTCACTCCATCCCACTTCCAAAAACTTCAAGAACTGATTCCGGTTTCACTCCTTTTGGGGATTGTGTTGAGAGGGGGTGGCGGGTATCTCGGCTATATGGAAAGGGGCGACCGAATCGGTCCCCCCGAACTTATGGCCGAGTGCCTCGATCCCCCCGGGAAGCCATTTTGGGCGGGAGGCGCGTCCCAGCTGGTATGCCCGAAGCGGCGTAGCTGGGGCGCGCTCGTTCCCACCCTAGAGTGGGCTGGCCTAGACACCGACGCAGCCAGCCACGCCCTCAGGGGCAGGCAGGGGCGGGTATACGCCCGCCCTGAAGACGGATAAAAAGGGACGCAAGACCAGAAGACATCCTCTTGTTCTTGTGCTCTGAAGCTGCACCTCCTCGCTGCACGTGAGCTCGGGACAGAACGAAGAGCCAATTTTGACCCACCCACCAGCCCCTGAAGACAGCCAGTTGTGTATAATAAAGTTGATTAATTTTGTTTTTGTTTTCGTTTCCAGGTTGTAGTGCCATGTTGATTTTGAGTTAATAAAGAATGTTCGTTTTGAGTATGTTTGCCATTAAAGATATTCAGTTAGTGTCGAATTTTGATCTATGCTCTTTCGGTCATAGTGGCCAATGTATTCTTAGGTTAATTTGCATTGTCGTATTTATTTTGGTAGGCGGTAAGGTCATGATCGGTGAGCACTAATTAGTAGATCCCTATGAGTGGGCGTCACCCAACACGGATGGGAGCGCTCGGGAGAGGTGGCCATTGGCCCCTCAATGGGGAGGCGGTCCCTTCTAAGGATGGGTCGCCGGAAGTAAAGGAAAGGCGGTCAAGGCCCCTTCCTTTGTAGGAGGGGTTACAGCCCCCTCCTGGGGAATTTCCCGGGGCCAGTGACATCTGCGACGGCAGATGCGGTAAGTTGTGTGGGGTTGGGATAAGGGCCACGATACCTTCTAGATACCTCACACGAGTATTCGAACGACCTTTAACTGGCGTCGAGTTTTAGGTGCCCCCGTCAAGTCAAGGGAAATTGGTAGTAGTTGCACTTGAGGTACGCCTCCGTGCTGTCGCCCATCCCAAGTGGGAGGGGTAAGTCCGGTTAGGGATCTTGACACCGGTTATGACCTTGCCGTTGGCCCTTAAACGTTAGGTTGTACAATTTCAATATGTCAAGAAATGTTTTGTAGGTTGCTAGTTCGGCT